>NW_022436943.1:51424103-51565070 GCF_009761245.1 Sapajus apella | reverse complement strand
GAAAGAAAGAAAGAAAGAAAGAAAGAAAGAAAGGAGGGAGGGAGGGAGGGAGGGAGGGAGGGAGGGAGGGAGGGAGGGAAGGAAGGAAGGAAGGAAGGAAGGAAGGAAGGAAGAGGGAAAGAAAGAAAGAGGGAAGGAAAATTAGATGATATGGTTTTGTCCCCACTTATATTTTCATTAGCAGGGAAAAGATATAAACACTTAAAACACAGGAAAAATGACAGCAAGTAATATAAAAGCAAGTGCTATAGTCTATAGGTGAGACCATAAATGAAGATATTGGATACAAAGAGAAAATAGAAGATGAGGCAATTGTGGAAAGGGATGCATGTTAGAAGAGGCAGGGCAGGCTTTGAACAGGTTAGGTGGCAGATTAGAGGGTTTGAAATTCTAATGAGCTTCTCATTTACTAAGGGCCTTGTCAGTGCCAGGCTCAGAACAAGGCAGAATATCTGCCCTCAAGAAACTCATAGTCTAGGAGAAAAAGATATCAATGAAAAGAATCTTTCAGAATATTTGGTGACTTCAGAGCCAGAGATTAGCATTGGATCAATAGCTACTTATTAAGCACCTACTATGTGCAGACATTACAGTGGATACTCAAAACCACTGCCTCCAAAGAGCTCATCAAATAGTGCAGAAGATGGATAATTAAACAGGCTATTTCGATGCTAACTTATTTGGCAATGTAATAAATGCTAAAGTGAGAAGAGAGATGAGATGAGATGGAAGAGCAGAGAAGGGCAGAGGACTGCATAAGGAAGGCTTTCCGGGGGCAGGTTATATCTAATTAAGCTGAGGTTACGTTAGCCAAGCCAAGAGTTAGGGGAGGGAAGTTTTAGCTGAAGGAATAGCCCAGGCACAGGGCTGTAAGACACACACAGAGAAGATGGCATAACTGAGAGACAACAGGCAAGAGGATTTACACAGGGAATCAAGGCCAGAATCGAGAGTGTCCAAAACTGCAAACAGGAGGGAGGGTGCACATTTAAAATCTGCAGGGAGCAATGACATGGTGAATGCTCTGTTCAAGTGTGGCCATGTGTTTTTCATAGAGATCGTGTGCAGCAAACGTTCATAGAGAACCTGCGGAGAAAGTGACCATGACATCAGAGGTTGAGTTCACCTGGGGTCATCCTCCCAGGGTCATTTCCTACAATGCTGATGACATCTGGGCTAGAAACTCACTACAGCTCATTCTAAGCTCTGCAGAACCAGGTGATGCCTGTAGAAACAATTAGTCTCACGCATAACACAGTGTCTCAGAGAATGTCAGAGAAGAAAAAGCTCTCAAAACAAATCAAAACACACCAAAACTCAAATGGAATCCTCACAGACGCTTTCTTCAATGAGATGGTGCCAGCAAAGGTAGAGCAGAGCCTGAAATAGGATGGGAGAAGTTTTTAGTTGCCACCATAGTGGGAAAACCATCTGATTTCACTCGTCCAGAGCACTGTGGCTTTAGGCAAATCCCTTAATCTTTTTGACCCAAGTTTCGCATCTGTAAAATAAGGGTAATTAACCTCTATTTCACAGGACTGTTGCAGGGATAAAATGAGATTATCACTGTGACAGACACAAACCACTACCTAACTATAAACTAATTTTATCATTATTATGAGACGAAAAGTAGAGTGATATGGTTAATGCTTGAACTCTGGGTTCAATTCCCAGTTATTTCAATTCCTCAATGTATAATCTTAGACAAGTTACTTACCTTCTCCGAGTCTTACTTCTTTATCTGTAAAATGGAGGAAATAATAGTAATGACTTCATAGGAGTTTTATGAGATGTAAATGATTAATTTATGTAAAATGTTAAAACAGTGCAGGCATACAGTAAACTCTCGATAAACATTAGCCATCATCATTATTATTAACAGTAGCAGTTGTAAAAATAGCATCAGTAGTAATAGCAGTAGTAGTGTTTCTGCGCTTTGGGATCCTGATTTTTACACAATGTCTATGTGAATGGAAAAATCACGTATTGATGTAATTCAGATTTGTTTTGCACCGCAGAGTAGAAAATACTATTTTGTGCTCTTCAAACCCAATTGCAGGGTTGCAGCATTATTCTGAGATTAAATATAAGGATAAAGTTGGAGAAGTCATAAGAATTTCTTGTGATCACACAACCAGAAAATGCTATGCAGAGTGTTGAACCCAACTTTCCTAAGGCTAAATTCAGTGTTCTTTTGGATATGTTATCTCTCTGTGCTGGGTATGGCATGCTTCAAAAATAATAATTTTGAGACATCTCAACAGGAATTTTCTTTAGATGGAGCCAGAATTAGACTGTATGGGATCAGTGAGTGTTATGGTCTTTTAAAAAGCATTTGTCTTTTCCAGTATTGTCTCAGCCTTTTCCTCCAAGAAGAAATTTTCAATTAACTATTAGCTTATGTTGCAAACATTTGTTCTTAAATGCACTCATTCATTCTTGTAGGTGATTAAAGATGATGGGTATATAAATATACAAGTACATAAATGACAAGTCAAACCATGTACATATGGTAATTTAATTTTGAGATGAGTACCATGTTTATGCATTTCTATCAGGCTGCCTACTTTTGATGAATGTGCAATTTTTTAATCCACCATTTTATCATTGCCAATATTTAAGTAAATATCCTAAGTGCAGCACTAGAGAAAACCATCTATGCCATCCAGATAATTTACAGCTGGGAAACACAAGCAATGTGTTTCTCTCTTTTTTTTTTTTTTTTTTTTAGATTCTAAGTAAATTGATGTTCTATACTTCATTAACGCTGCATGTTTCACAGGTGTCAGTGATTTGGAATGTGTCACTGGGTGAAATAATATTGATTCTAGATAGGAGTATAAGATTTAATATAAAGTTTAACAATTTGACTAAATATGGCCAGGAATATTTTGGAAATTATCACAGATTATATAATTTTATAGTTATGGAAATAAAGAGAAAAGATACCAAATGCAGCTAAGTAAGATTAACAATAGATAAAAGAAGAGAAAGGACATTCTAGAAAGGAGGAACTGGGTGGAAAAGTAGGATGATTTCATTCAGGAACCTACAGGGAGACTGGTGTTGCTGAAGGCAAAAATGGCAGAGATGAGACTGAGGTGGGCCAAGGGGAGGTACAGGGTCTTGGATGCCATGCTCAGGGATGTGAACTTTATCTCGAGGTAATGGAAAGGCGTTAGGCACACTGTGGCATGGCCAGGTTTGGTCTGGGACAGGGAGTTGGAGGATGGTGCCTCATTTCCACAGCAGGCTGGAACTCCCAGCATTCCCTGCTCTTTTCTCACTGTTGAGGATGATCCGAGGCTTTCCAAGCACGACCCTCCTCCTCTACAGCAAGAAGGCATGGAAAGTGATCGAAAGATATCCAGAACACTCTAGCTGGTAAGTGTCCAAAGTTAAAATCATCTCTCACCATCAGCAAAGTCAAAATGTCATTAGGTTTCACAGGGCTCAGTGCTAAGGGACGGGGGGAGCCCTTCAGATATAATGTGAAACCAGAAGTGAGACTCTAGGTGGCCAGATACTCTCTTAGGAGTTTTTTGCAGGGTGCTGGCTAGAGCTGAGCTGCTGTACAGCTGTGGGTTTTGCAAACCTGAGCTTATGAGTTCCTTTCCCAAAACCGTTTCCTCCCCATACCACACAATTCAACTTAACCCCTCTACGAAACTTGGGGGGTCTCAGGGTTTGAAGTAAAACTGAAAGTTCCAAAAGAACCACAGAGAGCTCTGCTGTCATGTCCTCCCCAAACTTCGCCTGCCAAAGTATGCCCTCTTCTTTTACTGCATGAGTACTTCACAGATGTAGGACTGACTCAGAGTCCAGATGTTATAGTAAAAGAACACTGGGCTTAGAATACAGGCATTTGATTTGTATTCTTGTTCTGTAGCTTTCTGACCATCTGACCTGTAAATCCATTTAGCACAACTTTCCCATCTGCAAAACAGAAGGCTAAGTAGATGATGTCTAAGGGAGTTTTGAGTTCTCTAACATTCTGTGACTGCAAGATCTTCCTGTCCGTGATGCTGAAAAGGCATAAAAGGAAACAAGCCACAATCCCACAAGTATAATATAGCCATGATATTGATAATAAGCAGATACCCGAACAACGTAGTAGGAAAGTGCCTAGTGACGTGGAAAATTCTTCAGCTCTATCGCCAATGAGAAAACAATCTACAAAGAAGTACATTATGATCTCATTTTTGTAAGGTAAATATGTACATAGAAAACATAACCAAAAAGAGCCTCATAGTCCTCTTGGGCTATAAAATTTTCTTTTTTGTGTTTATTTTTATTTTCTGTTTTTTTCTTTTTTTTTTTTTTAAATGAAGAAGGTACACTATTTTCCCAGTAATCAAGCACATTTTATTTGTAATATAGTAAGGATCATTATTCTCTGAAGTTTTGTGGCTCTTACGGATCTATAGATTATTTTTACGGAGAAACAATGAAAATTTTGCAAATAATGTGACATTTAATCTGAAACACAATGGATAAATGGGGGTAAGTTTTTTTCTTAGCAACCTCTTCATTCACCCATTTTCCCATCCTTTTCTCTTGAATACTTCTTACGGTTTCTTATGAGTAGCACTGACTTTTCCTGCTAAAGCATATATATCACTTAAAGGCAAAAAGCAATTCTCCTGGTTCTCCTGTATTCCCTCTAAAAATAACAAGCATTTGTCCCCAAGAATATACAGAATAAATAAACTTGCACTTATGATGTTGGTTTTTCTGAAGGCAATGACGTTGTTGGACACCTAACTCGGTGGATAGTTGTGCAAAATCCTCTGTCCCTGGTTTCTCAGCGGTGTGTGACCCAACCTCCCAAAGCCAAATCCATGAGTTCATTTCCTACATTCCTCGGTTTTAGTGTTTTCCTTGTGGCTTGAACCAAAATCCCAACAAAGTGTGCAGACATTGCACTGGGTAAACAAGTAGACAGACGGATAAACTAGAAAAGCACCGGAGAGGTTAGTTGTAAGTGGATGGTTCTATACAGAAGCAAGGACTCATTGGGGTAGGAAAGAGGGATGGAAGAAGCAGAGGGCGGAGAAAGGAACGGAAAAACCTCTGCTTCTTGGACCTATGCCAAAATAAGATGAAATTAATCTTAGGAAAAGCCGGTAGTGGAATAGTTGTTAACTGCACTGCATTTCTTAAATACTATATATCTATTGGGCCTTGAGAGCTCGTTTGGAGGTTCTAGCAGTGGAGCACAGCTAGTCATATATCCTTGAGCAAACCCCAGTCCTTCTCTGTCAGGGAATGGTCGTCCTCTTCGACCGAGTGCGCAGCTTTGGGAAGAATGCACTTGGAGCGGTGAGTGAGGAAAGGGACACCCGCCTAGCCAGCTAGATCAGCCGAATTAACAGTGGCCATCAGTGGGGTGACAGATGTCACAGCCAGATCACCCTCACACCCAGGACCATGTATCTACATGTCAACAACTCCCAGATGTTACATCTCCTGCCCAGCCCGATCTCCCAAATCCCAGGCTAGTGTATTCAACTCACTACTTGATATGTCCACTTGGATACTTAATGAACTTCTCAAACTTAACATGCCCTAAACCAAATCCCGGATGGTCCTCTCTTAAAACTGTATAACTGGAAGCCCCCCCATCTCAGTGGACAGGAACCTCGTCATTCCTGTGCTCGGGCCAAACTAGGAATAGGAGTCATCTGTGCTGTCACCCTCTCATATCCCACATTCAGTTTGTCAGGAAGTGCTGTTGGCTCTATCTTCAGAAAATACCAGAAACCAACTGCTCCTCACCGATCACACTACTTCTCTTCTGGCTCCAGCCACCACCATCTTTCGCCTGTGTTACCGCAAAACCCACCTGCTTTCTTCCTTAACACCCTGTACTATATTTCTTCCTTAACACCCTATACTATACCTTTCTATACTATACCTATACTAACACTTTTCTTCCTTAACACCCTATACTATATTCTAAGCACAGCATCCAGAGCGAACCTCGTAAAACATACATTATTTTATTCCACTCCCCTGCTCAAAATATCACCCTGGGTTCCCTTTTCACTAAGAGTAAAGATAAAGGAGAGGTTTTGTTTGTTTGTTTTGCAGACAATGGCCTACAAGACCCCCTGTGAGCCAGCTCTCATTACTTCTGTATTTCTCTTACCTTGTCTCATTCATTCAGTTCTCGCCACACACATATCCTTGCCTCTCCTTCTACACAATTATTCACTGTTATTCATGGTTGCTTATATACACTCTATCTAACTGTTAAATAACACGAAGAGCTAATGTTTTGGATCTCATGTGCAGAGCACTTTGCAGTTTACAAATTACTTCTGTATATAGTATTTCACTTAATCTTCACAATAATATTGTGAATTCAGTATTACTTGTCACATTTTATAGATAATACATCTAAGCTCAGAGAGGCTGAACAACTTGTCCAGAGTCATATAGTTAGTAATTGGTGCAATTGCATACAAATATAGGTCTGTTTGACCCTAAAAGGAAAAGTGGGGGATTAATATTGATTTGTTTATACTGGAGTAAGTTCCTTTACTTGACAACTTCATTTAGTTTCCCTTAGTCTATCATCTTCTCTTCTTCCTTATGTCCTACGCCATTACACAAAGTGTCCATAGTAGATGCTTATAAAATGTTGATAAGCATCATCATTGTTATCATAATCATGACATTATATATTCTATCTTTTGAGTCAGATTCTGTTATCACGGATCATGTTCTTTTTATTTCTTTATTTATGAACTAAAGAAAGAGACTTAATGACTAACAAGGTGGGAGAATTAAATTCAGTGTGCAATAACTGTCTATGTCTCTTTTCCTTCTTTCTAAAAATAATTCTCTATTTGTCCTCACCATCTGCTCTATGGCCATTCCTAAGGGATCACTTGGTTCCTTGAGCTCCTTCCTAACTGTATTCCCACCTAGCAGCAGTTATTTAATTCGCCAACTGTATGTTTCCAAGGGCCCCCAGCATTGTCTTCTGTAAACGTCATGTGGTCTAACTCATCATCATTCCATAAATTCTTCATCTATATCCTCAAATATAATCATTTTTCTCCTTTCTCAGAACATGTTCACAGCTTGGTCAGTCATGTAGCCAATAAGTATTTGTGTAGCCTTTAATATAGGCTAATCCCTGATTTAGGAATTGGAAATTGACAAAGATATAGGACACTTTGTCCTTGTGGTACAATGAAGGATAAAGATAAGAACCAAGGTAATTTGTAGTCTCTTGTTAGGACATAAATGTCTGAGCTGGAAACTACCTAAGAGATCAATTATTCTCCATTTTATAGATACTGAAACTTAGTCCCAGACTTTTTAGGGCAGTTTCCAGTATTTTGTTTCGATTATTTTAATCCTAACAGATTTTAAATGTTAAAGACTGTGTACTCACTAAAAAAAAAAAAAAAAAAAAAAAAAAAAAACAATACTTTTAAGCAATTTCATTGCTTCCTAGTTTTGTTTGTTTTTTTAATTGAAGCTATCAATTAGGGCTTCCAATTAGCATAAGGTAGAGTTGCTATTAAATTGATTTCATTACATCAAAATTAGAAAAATTTCTAGCCTGGCCAAAGTGGCAAAACCCCGTCTCTACTAAAAATGCAAAAATCAGCTGGGCATGGTGGCGGGCACCTGTAATCTCGGCTACTCAGGAGGCTGAGGCAGGAAAATTGCTTGAACCCGAAAGGCAGAGGTTGTGATGAATGGATATGATGCCTCTGAACTCCAGCCTGCATGACAGAGCAAGACTCCGTCTGAAAAAAAGAAAAAGAAAAAGTTGATGTTTTGTTTTGGCTGAGCCTGTGTGTCACTAGGAAGACTAAATATATTTTTTTCATTATAATTTTCACAACTTTTTGTGAATCCCTGGGGATTCAGGGAGCACAGCTTAGGCAAACTTGCTAAGATGGGATGATAATGCCAATGGCAAGAATCACACGATGAGTACTGCATTCTGCACATAGCCCTTCATGTTTCATGCAAGCAGCCACCATTTCTTGGGCCCCAGCTGTATTTTGGCCACTCTCCTAAGTACTATGACACAAAGAGCTGCAGACGCTCCCAGAAGAGAAAGGAAGAGAAAACTCCGCACATGTGAACAGCAATCATTCACAGCAGCAAGACCAAGTGAAAAAGTAGTGAGCAGAGGGATGAAGGAGGTAGATGCAGCAAACCACCATGGCACCTGTTATACCTATGTAACAAATCTGAATATTCTGCACATGTACCCCAGAACTTAAAGTATAATTTAAAAAAGAAGAAGAAGAAAAAAAGAATTTACATAGCATCATCCCACAGACTTTAAACCTTATTTCATAAGCAATGAGAGGTCATTGAGGATTTTGAATTAAGGAAATGGCACGATCACTTTATGTTTTTTGAAGGCTGTAGTGTGGAGTATGTATTAGCTTAGGGGAAGAGATCAGACACAAGGAGACCAACTCAGAAGCTGTCATAGTAATCTAAGCAAGGATATATAAGGGCCAAAAGAGTGGGAAGAGAGGAGTAAATGGAAATGGATGTGAGAAACATTTGGAATATTAGATAGTGCTAGAAGAGCAGAAAGTCAGAATTTTAAAGTGCTATAAGTGTTCTGTCAATTTAGCCATCACTTCCAACCTGCTTTTTGAGGTCATTAGGTGCCATATCCCATGTGACCTTCTCTAAGCGAGCCTGAGCTTAGCAACCAGAGATAGACACCTGACCCCAAATGAGCCAGATTTTCTTTCCTGGAAATCTTAAATGAAGGCATAAAGACAGAATTGTCCATACTCTGGAAAGTTCTGTATATTTACATTGGAGCTTTGGAGGCTCAAGGGTTAAAGACCATGCTGGGGCATGAATAAGCGGCAGTAGGCAGTCTCTAAGGTAGACAACAGAGAAAAATGCATACAGAGAAGAAAAATGAAGGACCATGTCAGCCAAGAGAGGAAGCAAGGGAGAGAGGATAGGAAAAAATAGGGGAGAGAGACAGAGACCTTGGTAAGGGATCATACTCTTTAAATTGTAAGAAAACAAATTGAGAATCGTTATTCCAGAGAAAGAGGACTTATGCATTCGACCTGGAGAAGGTGTTTGAACAAAATGCTGCATTCCACTTTAGAGTGGTTTCAAGAGACAGAAAAAAACCTGGCAAAGAAAATCTTAGGAAGGAAGCATCCTGTTCCCTCTGTCATGTGATCAAACGTGGCACAAGGACATTGTGACCCTTAAGTGTTCTCAAAATGTGACAAATCAGAGTGTTTGCCTGTGCTTAAGAAAGGAAGCCTTCTGTGGAACAGTAAGGTAATTGTAGTCATTATATTTACACATTTGTTTAGCACCAGTAAATTGCTATGCCACATTTTGGGGTTTGGGGTTTTTCTGAAAGAATGCCTGTGGTAAAGGGATAACAAAAGAACTCGTAGAAGAGAAATGTAAATGCATACGTGCTGGCCATTGTGCCAGATGGGAATAAAGACACAGAGACTGAAGACGATTCCTACTATAGGGAAGCTTACCTCCAGGGAACAAGGTGGTAGAATGCTAAGTATTATAGTGGAAGTTTTTTGTTGTTTTGTTTTACACTTTAAGTTCTGGGGTACATGTGTAGAACTTGCAGGTTTGTTACATAGGTATACAAGTGCCATGGTGGTTTGCTGCATCCATCACCCCGTCTTCTACGTTAGGTGTTTCTCCTAATGCCACCCCTCCCTAATCTCCCCACCCCCTGCTATCCCTCCCCTGGCCCCCCCCAGACCCCAACAGACCTCAGTGTGTGACATTCCCCTCCCTGTGTCCATGTGTTCTCATTGCTCAACATCCACTTACGAGTGAGAACATGCAGTGTTTGGTTTTCTGTTCTTGTGTTAGCTTACTGAGAATGAAGGTTTCCAGGTTTATCCATATCCCTGCAAAAGACATGAACTCATCCTTCTTATGGCTGCATAGTATTCCATGGTGTATATGTGCCACGTTTTCTTTATCCAGTCTATCATTGATGGGCATTTGGGTTGGTTCCAAGTCTTTGCTATCATGAACAGTGTCACAATAAACATATGTGTGCATGTGTCTTTATGATCGAATGTTTTATAATCCTTTGGGTATATACTCAGTAAAATCATTGCTGGGTCAAATATAGTGGAAGTTTTAACAGGAAACCAGCATAAACCAGAGGGATATGGATAACTATTTTCTAGGAGGATACATTTGAGTATTACAGAATAAACAGAAATGCACTGAACAATTAAGGTGGAAGAGGGAGGGTGCTATGAAGAAATTATCACATTTTTCCTCCCAGTAGTATTTCATGTATGTAGGTACTAATTCATAAATAAAACCTTAAGTCTCTTGAAAGTAGGGTCTAATTCTGTTTTAAATTGATGAACTGATATTTTTCTTGTGGGGTCTCAATCAATCTTAATATATTTGGTATTACTCCACGGTGGTGAACCACATGAGTTTTGGAGTCCAACAAACCAGACCTCAGGTCTAAACTCAGACATTTTCTAGCTGTGTGGTCTTGAGCAAGCTATTTCGTAGCTCGGTGCCTCAATGTTCTAAAATGGGTGATACTGATATTTACTTCATTGGATGTTTTTGACAATTATACTACTTCCAGTAATATAAAAAATATTTGAAACACCTCACATAAGAAAAAACTTATTCTTTGTATCCCATTCTTTAGTAAACTTATCTTAAAGTCAAAAATACGTTGGTACATGTAGTTTGTTAATGTACTAGCTTTAAAAACATTACAAGAAATTAAGAAAAAACATTTACCCACTATGTTCACCCAAACAAAACATCAGTCCCCTCATCCTCTACCTAAGATCTCCCCAGACTTAGACATTAAAAACAGCTAAAATTCCAGTATGCGTTTGATTACGTGTTCTGCTTCTTTTCACCGAATATTTACAAACATTTTTCTTTTGTTATATTTTTCATGATTATTGCTCCAAATTTAGAATGGAAGTATTATCATTATTTTAAGTTCTGCCCATTGTTAGATATTTGAATCATTTATAATTTTGCACTATTAGCAATTATATTACATTGCCTTCATTTATTCTGTAAATATTTTTTGAGCATCTATTAAGTGCAAAATATGATTCTTCAATGTTGGATTAGGAAACTGATTCAGTCAGAAATTCTGCTTGCAAGTTTTCAGTCTAGTAGAGTATAGTTAGATCAGTAGGTAAATACATGCAGTCAGAGGAATGGCATGGGTGCTGCAGGAAATGTCCAGTTACACTTTTGGAGCAAGTGGTTTTATTTGGCTATAATTCATGGTTACTGAAACAAAACACAGAGAGATTAAATTGGAATAGTAAGGACAGATTATGGAAGGTCTCAAACTCTAAGTTAGAGAGTCTGGGCTACTTCCTGGGAATGATGGGTTACCATCAATTGAGGCACCATGAAATAATGGCTAAATGAGCATGAGTTCAACAATAAAGGTTTGTTAAATAAATTGTGACATGTAGAAGAAATGGAATACCATAAAACCATTAAAATAAGTGGTAAAAGAATAACTAATGACTTGATAATTTAAAGCATTATCTACACAGAAAAGTCAGGTCATAAAGCAATATATACAGTATGACCCCAAGTTTGTAACAGAAACAAAAAATAGAAAAAAAGGTGGAAATAATTATGCAGCAATGTCTTTGTGGTTATTTCTGAATATAGAAATTATGAGTGATTTTCATTTTTCCCTTTGTACTTTATGTTACTTTTTCATTTTAAAGTTGGGCACTTAATAGAGCTCTAACTTCAGCATTTGGATTGTCTCCAATTTCCATTAGTGGGGGAAATGTTTTGATGAAAATTTTTATGCAGAAATATTTGTGTGTGTCTCTATCAATTTAGGTAAGTGAAATTTGGGGATCAAGAGATATGCCCACAGGATATGTATACTTTGTATACTTCTAAAAACTCTGGTATTCAAATTTTTAACTTTAAAAAAAAGGCACTGTTTCTGGAGCTAGACTACCTATGCTTCAATGTAAACTCCACCATTTCCAAGAATGTGACCCTGAACAACTTGCATTAGTTTTCTGTGCCTCACTTTGAAATGTGAGGATATTAAGCACCTTCCTTATGGAGTTATTGTAAAGATTAGATGCATTGTTTCCTGTAGCTTAGTGCAGGGTAAGCACTTAATCAATGTGAAACATTAATTTGGGGTTTTTTTGGCTGGGTAGAGTGGCTCACACCTGTAATCCCAGCACTTTGTTTGGGAGGCTGAGGAGGGTGGATTACTTGAGATCAGGAGTTCAAGACCAGCCTGGCCAACATGCTGAAACCCCGTCTCTACTAAAAATACGAAAAACTAGCTGGACATGGTGGCACCTGCCTGTAATCCCAGCTGCTCAGGAGGCTCAGGAGTATTGATTAAATGTGAGAGGCAGAGGTTGCAGTTAGCTGAGATTGCCCCCTGCACCCCAGTCTGGGTGACAGGGCAAGACTCTGTCTCCAAAACAAAACAAAAAGCAAAACAAACAAAATTATAAAAAAAAGAAATTATTAATTTTTACTATTGATAACACAACAAAAAAAAATTTTGGTTTTACCTGAAGCACTTTTTTTTGTCATTTTATGTTTTCCATTAAGACAGTATTTCCCACCCTCCAAATAATTCATTCGTACAATTTCTATCACCACTTTAGAAAATGTTCTTTACTAGGTTTGAATCTGTGATCACTAAAAAAAACAGAAAATGTTCTTTAAGAATAATTCCCAGGTTATGGGATAAGAGTCATTATCTTTTGCTCTTGGGATGAAAATGTATATTTTTAATAGTCTTTAAGCTACCCAATCAGTAGTCACAATGTATTTTGGCATGGAAGCTAGTTAGGATGTAGTTCTACTGTGTCAAAATCAATTCTGAAAGAACACAGAGATCCCTACAGGATTTCAAGCTTCACTTTTCAAGGGACTATTACAGTCTGAACAAGCATTTGTTCCCAACATTTCCCTCTGGAGCCTCTCTGAGACAGATGAAAGAGGGAAAGGAATCTTTTTTATAAAGTGGAAGGCGCACTCGCCAGAAGCAATTACAGACCGGCAAAGAAAGCATCCTTTAAAATTTGGGGTTTTGTAGAACATAATCCTATCACATAAAATATTCTGTTAAACAAAGCCTTCCTTACAAGATGAGGCTGCATTAGAATTCAGACGTATTCTGTACGCCAGCAAAAGAAGTACGTCCTTTCCAGACTGCTTTATGCGTCCTCTGCATATGCCTGTAACTGATACAATACCCACGGCCCAGAGGAAGGAATTGAGGACTGGAAATAAGGATACTTGGACTTTAGACTTGCTTGCTACTAAGTACCTGGGTGACCTTGTACTCGCAGGTACAAGGAAACTTTTCTGAACTTGTTTTCTGTGGTAGAAATAAGTTATAGAACCAGCTCATGTCCAAGTGTCCTTGTGGTCCAAACATTCTGCTCTGTTTTTCCTGATTTTATTGTTTCTTTCTAGACTTGGCACAGAGTTAAGAATGCAGTAGGCAGTTATTAAATATTACAGCAGGATTACCCTTAGCACTTGGAGAGAAAAAGTGAAAATTCATGTGCTAACATTTTCTTCCTTGGCACACAGCCCATGTATGTATGTGTATCTGTGTGTGTGTATCTGTGTGTGTGTACGAGAGAGAGAAAGAGAGAGAGAGAGAGAGAGAGAGAGAGATGGAGTCTAGCTCTTGTTGCCCAGGCTGGAGTGCAATGGCATGATCTCAGCTCACTGTAACCTCCGCCACATGGGTTCAAGCGATTCTCCTACCTCAGCCTCCCCGGTAGCTGGGATTACAGGCACATGCCACCATGTCCAGCTAATTTTTGTATTTTTAGTAGGGATGGGGTTTCGCCATGTTGGCCAGGCTGGTCTCGAACTCCTGACCTCGTGATCCGCCCACCTCGGCCTCCCAAAGTGCTGAGATTACAGGCATGAGCCACCGTGCCCGGCTCAACAATCCACATTTCTAAGGTACCTATTAGGTGTTGGGCACTGTTATGTGGTGGAGACACAGTCAGCAAAACAGAAACAGTCTTTGCTCTTTGAAGCTAAGAGGAACATCAGATAATTAAGCGGGTGATGACTATCAAGTTTGACAGGTGTGGTGACCTCGGAGATAGCCAGCTTCGAGGTGCTGTGATTTTAAAGCTGGACCAACCACTGGAAGATGCTAATTGTACTGATGTGTCAGCTCCTTTAGACAACCCTCCCTGGCCCTTTCCAACATCCTTAGCTCAGGCTGGATGAGGTGTTTCCCCTCTGGGCTCTCACTAGATCCAGTGCCAACTTCCACCAGATCCCTAGTACATTGAACTGAAAGTGTCTGCACATATGTATTCACTCCATTAAATGCACAGTTCTCAAGAAGACAGGTCATTTCCATTATTTCTTTGTGCCTCTACCCAATACACCTATTTTAAGACATAGAACAGTTGCTGATGTTTTGTTGGGGCCCAGAAAATATTTGTTGACTAGACATACCAGGCGGTAGAACTCTAATCATTAGAGTCCAATCAGCCCAGAAGTCAGGGACCAGCCCTAGCCAACTAACTACTGTCTTGCATGGAAAACGTCTATATAAAAGTAATTATTTGGTTACCTTCATTCTCACTCAGATTTACCTTTTACTGCTCAAATATTTTCTCCTTTACCAAGCCATAGAGAGCATTGAGCCCTAAAGAGATGATGTTGGAAAAGCCCTTTGACCTCTCTGCAACAAGGTGAATACATACACACACACACGATAACTTTACATTCCTCTGACTTTTTCTTTTCAATATTGAGTTCTTATCAGCAGTTGACCCTGATCTCCCACTTCAGGGAATATGCTTCTAATAAACTCAGTAGAAAGTCAAAATAGATAAAATTCTTCTAAGACAACTCTAAGGCATTGGCATTGTCTTGCTGGTGTCCTGAAGGCACCCCAGCAGCATCCTGATCAAGCTCAGGGTTCCTACCACTGCTAAGCAACCTCTTTTCCAGTCTGAATCAGGAAAGAAGCTTTCTGAGTCTGTGGATGGCTGGGAGCAGGGAATCTGCAGGTTAGTTGCTGTCCAGCTCCTTTGATTCCTCCATTGTTTGTCCCTGACCCATTAGTCTATCTTTTCTTCCTTCAGCTCCCACTTGCTCTTGCCAAGCCGAGGCTCTCTGTTCTCTGAAAGCCCAACTTATCTTCCACCTCCTTGCCTTTGCACAAATTGAACTCTGGCATCCAAACTTTCTCACCCTCTCTGCATATTCAAATATTTCTTATTTTCAAAGTTAAAGTCACAGGGCAAATGCTTCAAAATGTCTTTTCTGATTATTCCAACTTCATATAGTTTCTCCGTCCTCTGAGCTTTCTATGGAGGCTTCTGTTTGTACATATACTTCTAATTACTTCCTGCCTGGTGCTTTGGGAGTTCATGGACTGCTCTCATCTTCTCTGCTAGCTGCAAGTTCACTGAGGACTAATTCATTGCTACATTCCCACACCCAGGACAGAGAGGATGCTCAGAACATTTGAGGCTGAGGCAGGGATGGGTTCTTCCACCCACTCTTGCACTTCTCATTCTTCAAAATAATGGACACATCTGCTGTTTGAAAGGAGTAAGGGAGAACCGAGAGGACTGGTTGCTGTAGAATTGCTATAGCGCTTCCTCGGATTGGGTCCTTTGTTCTCTCTAGGCTTCCCCCAAGCTAGGCTGATTCTTGCGTGGAAAGCACTCAATCCCAAGGGGAAAGTGTGGGTAAAGGCACAGAGATGTGAGCAGGCTGTGACTTCTGGAAACCACAGAATGACTTGAATGCAGAGTCTAAAGTGAGAGATGACATGTAACTGGAAAGATAGAAGCATCCTCAGATGCTAGAGACAATTATATGTTGTGTCGGAAGATGAGACTTCATCCCATGGCCAATGAGGGGCCCCCAAGGAAGGTAAGCAGAGGAGGCAACAGTTTGTCCCTGAAAGATGACTCTGGCTGTTTTGTGAACAAAGAGGGGTGGGAAATGGGGGTCAGGGAGATTAGCTAAAAGAAAGTTAGTTAGACTCCTAGACTGTACTGTATCTTTTGGTTTACCCTGGATGGGTGAAGGAGAAATAGTAAATTTAGATGGCATGCAACACTTTATTTGCAATTAAAAAATATCTGAGAAACCAATGGGCTAACTGTACTCAAAAGCCTTCCAAAACCCCAGGCTACACACAAATATAAGATACACATTCCCTCCGGCTAAGGGAAAGACGAAGCTTTAAATTAAGTACTATTTCTAGGTACATCTGCCTGTTCATTTTTTTTTCATACAGTGATTGACACCTGTTTTTAGCTGAAACATTCATTCTTCCCCAGAAAGTGAGGAAGAGGACACAGAGCTTGCTAAGCCAGGGCAAGAAAGTAAGTCACAGATCATTCAACAGGTAAGCGTTATTTTAAAGTAAAAAATTCCAAAGTGGTTTTCGTTTAACTCTTTTAAACAAACAATAACAAACATGAGTTTGTTTCACTCATATGTATTTCATTTCTGTCTTGGATTCATGGCAAAGCCCCAGGTAAATAACTACCACTCACTGAGTAAGGTATATGCCTTCATTTCAGCTACCTTTCTCTGCTGTTTGGAATATTCTGCTTTCCTGTGGCTGCCATTTTTAGAACCTTAGAAATCATATGTAAAGAGGGTTGATCAGTGGGGAGAAATTTGAGTTGAGGATGTGGTATAGTTTGGATGTGTGTCCCCTGCTCAATCTCATATTAAAATGTAATCCCCATTATTGAAGGTGGGGACAGGTGGAAGGTAATTGACTCATGGGGACAGATTTCTCATGAATAGTTTAGCACCATCCTCCTGTGTACTGTCCTCATGATAGTGATAAGTTCTTGTGAGATCTGGGCATTTGAAAGTGTGTAGCACCTCTCCCCTTGCACCCTCTGGCTCTTACTTTTGCCATGTGACATGCCTACTGCCTGTTCACCTTCCGTCATAATTGTAAGTTTCCTGAGGCTTCCCCAGAAGCCAAGCAGATGCCAGCATCATGCTTCTGTATAGTTTGCAGACCGGGAGCTAATTAAATCTCTTTTCTTTGTAAATTACCTAGTCTTAGGTATTTCTTTACAGCAATGCAAGAACAATCCTAATACAGGAAGAGACTCAGAGCTGGTGCCCTGTGTTGCTGCAGCGCTTCCCTCTTAGCTGGGCAGAACTCTTCATTTGGGTCTCGTAGAGCATAATCCTATCACATTAAATATTCTGTTAAATAAAGCTGTACATGGAAGATGAGGCTGCTTTAAAATTCAGATGCATTACTTACGCTAGCAAAAGAAATCAGTCTTTTACAGAATCCTTTGTGCTTCCCTTACATATCTATAGCTGATAGAAGATAATTGATGAGACCCCCACATGGCAGAAATTCCTTTTTGGAGTCTTGTATGAATTCTCTAATCTCCATTTTCCCATCTAAAAAGGTTAAAAATAATGACAGATGACCTTTGGAGCTTGTTACTCTATCACTGGGGCTGGAAACTATGGTTTGTAAACAAAATCAAGCATGCCACTAATTTTTGTATGGCCAGAGAGCTAAGAATGGTTTTTACATTATTATTATTATTATTATTATTATTATTATTATTATTTTGAGGTGGATTTTCACTCTTGTTGCCCAGGCTGGAGTGCAATGGAACAATCTCAGCTCACTACAACCTCCTCCACCTGGGTTCAAGGGATTCTCCTGCCTCAGCCTCCCAAGTAGCTGGGATTGCAGCCATGCACTACTACACCTGGCTAATTTTGTGTATTTTTAGCCGAGATAGGGTTTCACCATGTTGGTCTGAAACTCCTGACCTCAAGTGATCCACCCACCTTGGCCTCCCAATGTGATGGGACTACAGGCATAAGCCACCGTGTCCAGCAAGGTTTTACATTTCTAAATGATTGAAAAAAAATCAAAACAATAATAATAGATTGTGACACATGAAAAGGATATAAATCAGATTTTGGTGTCTGTAAATAACGTTTCTTGGAATATAGTCACTTGTTTGTTAACCAGTGGTCTACAGCTGCCTTCCACTGTGGTGACAGAATTGGGAAGTCGACAAAGAGACTAAATGGCCTGCAAAGCCTAACATATTTGTTACCTGGCCCTTTACAGAAAAGAATTTCTGACCCATGCTCTGTCTACTTGACAACCCTACATGTGTGTTTCCACCAGCGTTTCCATTTTACAGGTGAGGAGGCTGGGGCACAGAGGATAACATGCTCTAGTGAGCACAGCTAGGAAGTGGATTCACCGTCTATACCACCCAGTCAGACTCCAAAGGGTATACTCTTATTCTTTATATACTATACGTCCAAGCTTCAACTCCCCCCAAAGAGAAATTGGTTAAAGGTTAAAAAAATAAAATACTGTTAGATGGAAGAAATTAGTTCTAGTATTTGATAGTACAGAAGGGAGCTTATAATTATCACTAATTTATTATCTATTTCAAAATGTAACTAAAAGAGAAGAATTATAACATTCCCAATACAAAGAAAAGATCAGCTTTTGAGGCGATGGATATCCTAATTTCCATGATTTGATTACTAAACATTGTATGTGGGTATCAAAATATCACACATATCCCCAAATATTTACAATTATTATTTATTAAAAATAAATAAATCTAAACCGAGTTGAGGTCTCGTTCCCTCTGACAAGTCTTGCTCCACTATTTTAACTTCGATTATTCTCTTTCTCCTAGCAAATTCTGAAATCACTCCCTGTCTGTCCTATTCCTTTTGGCCCTTAGTCATGTACTACTGCAGTCACTTACTTGTTCTGCTATCCCAATAGAACACAAAGCCCATTGAGAGCAGGCAATGTGCCTGCTTTTACACCCCAGCCATTGGCACAGGACCTGACTCATGGTAGGAGCTCAGAACAAATGCCACTGATTGAACAAATATGACTTAGCAGGCCAGTGTGATTCTTCTCCCCTCTACTAAAGCAAGCTCATTTATAACAAAGATTAAAACTTCCACTCCTAGTGTTTTTCCTCACAGGGAAGAGCAACATGCTAGCCCTCAATGGTCCATTATTAGAGATTGCCCCTATATTGAAAAGAAAAATAACGACATTATAACCCTCATTTATTGACAACGGTGTTTGACCCAACCCACCCAGGACAACCTCCTGCCTTGAGGTTGTTCAGACATGCCATTTCTCAGTGAATTTCAAGTCTCTTTTCTAGAGCCTGTACTGACTTCCTCCTATCTACAGAATTAAGTCCAGTTTCCTCAGCTTGGCTTTCAGAACCCTCAGCGGTTTGATCCCAAGACAACTCTCCAGCTACATCTTTTCTGTCTCCTCACATTAGACTTTCTACCATCTCCCAAGCTGCCACCCTTAGCCTTCAACCACACTTTCCATCACGCTATTCCCCATCCTATGTCCCCAGTCATTATATCTTTGAATGCCTAATGTCATGGGGAAATGCAACCTCTCCAAGGACAGACACTGCCTCAGTCCCCTCCTCTTGTCCTGCAGGGTTTAACCCAGTGACTGTATGCAATCAATGCTCAAGAATGGCTTGCTTGTTGCTATGGTTCTAGTCTGTTATCCATCCACCTGTTTTCATCTAAATCCTCTGACTGCAGAGGGGTAGGAACACTGCAAGAAGGCAGGAAAAGGAACAAAGGCCTGTGTGCCTCCAGTCTTCAGGTTTATCCATTCATCCAGCATTTATTAAACACCTACAGTGTGCCAGAACTCTGTTGAGAACTTTGCATTTATTATCTCTCCTAATATTTATAACATCTCAGTGAGGTAGATACTATTATTAGCTTCATTAGACAAAAGGGTTAACCTAGGCTCAGAGAGGTGTATAATTTGCCCAAGGTCATACAGCTGTTTGTGTCTGCCCAATGGAACAAAATGTATGATTTTTCTATTACATGGCATCATCCCAAAACAAAGACCTTGCCACCAGAGAGCTGAGGGAGAAAACCTGTGAAACTCAAGAAAATAAATCATAACTCCCTGAGCATGTAAAACAAAGGAAGTACAAGTGGCTTATTCACATACAGATTTTCTTTTTTAAAAATGTGAAATGAGGAACTCTACAAACTTGGGTGGGGTTTTTAACATGGTTGGCCTAGCTGAAACAGAGGAGGAAGTGAAAATCAAAGGAAGGAATGAAACATTGATTTTGGGTGAATAACTCTTTATTATCACAGATGTTCTAGGTTTTTTCAAACTCATTAAAGTCTGTGTTCCAAACAGAAAACTTCAGGAAATTTAGGGGCTGGCCATGACAATATACTGCTCAGGTCTCCTGCCATGAGAAGCTGACTGAATGCCCCAGCTACTGATATCTGCTGTGTTCATGTCATGCCACACCTCCCCTAGGCACCACCCAGCCAGTGACTAAACACCACAAGGAGACTGGTCTGGACCCGTTACTTAAGGTAACAGTCCCTAGCCTTTTTGGCATCAGGGACCAGTTTCATAGAAGACAAATTTTCCATAGACACATGGGATTCGGGGAGATGGTTTTGAGATGATTCAATTGCATTACATTTATTGTGTGCTTTATTTCTATTAATATTATTACTACATTGTAATGTATAATGAAATAACTATACAACTCACCATAATGTAGAATTGGTGGGAGCCCTGGGCATGTTTTCCTAGAACTAGATGATCCCATCTGGAAGTGATGGGAAACAGGGACAGATCATAAGGCATTAGATTCTCATAAGGAACAAGCAACCTAGAGCCCTCACATGAGCAGTTCACAATAGAGAACACTTATGAGAATCTAATGCCACTGCTAATAGGACAGAGGGTGGAGCTCAGGAAGTAATGCAAGCAATGGGGAGCAGCTGTAAATACAGATGAAGCTTCAATGGCTGGGCCACCACTCACTTCCTGCTCTGCGGACCAGTTCCTAACAGGACACAGATCAGTAGAGGTCCATGCCCCAGGGACTGGGGATCTCTGTTTTAAGGCATGAAAGTATTCAGATAGGCTCAAGAACTCCCTCTGATCATGCCAAATACTAGAATTTAGAGCTGTACTACAATCTGAGACTCTGCCACTAAATTTTTTTTCCTCCTCCTCTCCTTTCACAGATGTGAGACCCGCAGCAGGTCTGAAGCCTCTCCCTGCCTTTTCCTACTTCCTCTCTTTTTCTTCACAGGTGTTTCCTCCAATAAATTTCCTGCACAGTTAATCCTACCCTCTCTGTGTGCTTCTCAGAGGGCCCAAACTTCCACATTAGTTCATTCAGACTTTCAGATAATCACAGTGTTTTTTTTTTTGTTTTTTTGTTTTTTTAACGCATCTTCAGAGAGTTGGAAAGAATTGATCATAGAGAAACAACAATTCTCATACCCTTTGCCCAAGAAATTTCTGATTTCTGAAAAAACTCCTCAAATACCACAGCAACTACAATAATTGCTATGATGAAATATTTTTATCTTTTACTCTGGAATAACCAGCTGAACAACATGAATGGCTGTTTGCTCCCTTCAGAGATCAGAAAGCTAAGCCCCAGCACAGTGAGATGACCTGTGTGAAGTGCCACGATGTTAGTGAACAGGTATGGTGAACCAACACTGCCCAGCTCCTGGCTTCATAGGCACTTCACGCTGCAGCGTTATATGATTTCATGTTTCACACCAACTGCAGGACACAATCAATTCAAAAAACCTGAAGTGACAATTTTGAGTAACATAATCAGTCCGTTTAAACAAGAAACTAATTTTTGCATAGCAAAGAAAGACCTATTTCTTGAGTGTTTTTAAACCACCTTAATTGTCGGGTCAAAGTTTTCAGTGGCATGAGGCCTCATCAGTTGCTCAATATAATCCAAGTGCCCAAGGCCCATTCCAAGACTTTAGAAACCTCCTTACAACATTGGTGAACTGTTGTTGGATGGGCTGACATTGGGATAGCCACATGGCATAATCTATATTTCAAAGGTGACAGCTACAGTTGTCTTTGTAAAAAGTATGTGTTTCAGTGATAAACTGAAGAATATAACATGTCAAAAGCAATTAAAGATAGCATTTATTTCACCCTTACAATGTGCCATGCACCATGCCAGAACCACCCTCGAGTATTGCCCAGTTTTGCAGATGAGGACACTGAGGTTGGAGACATTAAGCCATTTGCCCAATGTGTCACACTAATAAGTGATAGCGAACAGATTCAAGTCAGATTAGACAACCACTCTGCCATTCTATCTTATTCCCCTGAGCATTCCAGATATGAGCACAAAAATTCTCATTTTGGCCTAGCAATGGGGGTAAACAGGACTGAAGCCACAAATAATCCAGAATAACCACTTATGTAAAGAAATGTTTTCCAGTGCTTCATTCAAACTAGATCAACAAAGTGATACCTAAAAATGTGTTGTAGATCATTTGAGCTATGCACTAAGTAAAGGGCATTTATAATTATCTCGTTAAAGGTTTGACAACTAATGCTTCCAAAGTGCTTAGTGCATTTCAAATCATTTCTCTTAAGATTTTTTTTCTGCAGATCCCTGTTATTTTGCTGACATTCTAATGGGGGAGCTTGAAAAGTGATAGGAAACTGCCCAAAGAGATGATTAAAGGGAACAGGTTTATCTCGACTTCCAATCTTGCTTACAAAGGGCTTGGTCACGTCTGTGCATGCAGCCCTTGAGTATGCCATCAGCCTCACCCACGCTGGCCTGTCTTTGACCACACTGGCCAACTCATATCAAAGGATGAATGTGGACAGTGTGACAGGCCGTATTCAATTCTTCCCATGTTAGCAAATTTAGAAAGTCATCTTCAGACTGGAAGAATACCATGGCTGCCTAACCCAGACTCAGAAAAGAGGAAACCAGAGGTCTAGGTGAAAAAAAAAAAAAAAAGAAAAAAAGAAGAAAATTCTATTCATTACTTATTTAGTCATTATTTATCCACCAAAAATATATATTGAGTGCCATTTTCGCCCAGGCACTCTGTTAGGAACTGCTGAAAACAACATACGTGTTTCTCAAGGAAAAGGGAGGGATTGAGAAAGGAAGTACCCTTTGCATCAGGCCCTGTGCTACACTGGCTACTCGCCCTCCTTCCTTGTTTCAGTCCCATGGATGAATCCTGAGTCTTCTCAGCCAACCGTAGTTACCCACTCACTTTGCCAGCCATTTGTTTACAGCTGGATATGTGACACACTTCTGGTCAATGGCATGTAAGGGAAAGTCTGAAAGGGGTCTTCTTGGAAATACTCTCCGCCCAAGTAGAAAGACAAGCATAGGAGAAGAGGCCCTTTTTGCCACCTCTTCCCCTTTCTTCTTGTAGGAGATGATGTTCTGAGAATACAGAATGCATGGGGGTGATGCAGCCATAATGCAGCCATGAGGAGAAACATTGCTGAACCTTGAAGAATGGAAGAACAAACAGAAGGATGGACAGGATGTGGGTCGCCAACGACATCGAAAGGTGGCATGCATCGGAGTCCAGTAAGTATGTGATCAGCTCAGATAGGCCTAATGCTTGTTAAGATTTAAGAAGTGTCAGATTTCATTAATAATATCAACAAACCAAATGAAAACTTACAGTTTCCACTTATTCTAGATCTAGTTTGTGCCAGGCAATGAGCAAAGTGCTTTTCACATTATTTTCATCAGCATAGGAGAGCAAACAGATTCTCAAAAGAGTAAGGTTGGATAGCCACCTCATATTTACCAGAACCAAATGCAGTGTTTAAGTCTCATTCTTCCCCCTTCTTGTTTTAAGAGACCCCTGATGTTCCCATGGTGAGCCACAGTTACCCATCCCATGTGGTTCTGGATGAACCATCAACTTGTGGTGTCTCAGGCCCCTCTTAGATAATTGAGAAATAGTAAACACTGAAAAACTACTGATGTTCTCTCTCTCTGTACACCCCAAAGCACATTTGGCTCATTCTCTTTAACATATAAAATATAATATTTCACGTTGTTCTTTTTCCAAGGCACTACCACATTTTTTTAAAATCACCATCTTTTTAATATATTTTTCAGGACACCACTTATTCTAGATAAATATATCATATTACTAAGGTTCTATTTGGGAGTCAAGCAAAGGTCCAGCCTCCCAAATTCTTTGTGTTCTCACCACTGGCTAGCTCTAGAGGTAAGTGGAGAAGGTGCACAGTTACCAGGAAACAAGAAGTTAGAAGGAAAATATGTGGGAGGAAGAGTTCTCACCACTCACACCTGTTAAAGAAATATTACAAACAAACATAAACTTGGAGAACACAGATTCCTCTGCCAGAAAGTATTGCTCATCCTTAATACTGGAAAGGAATGAAGAGATGAGCTTTGCCTAGAAAGTTTAAGAACATTTTCAGTCTGTTAATGTGGCTTAGCACCTTTCAGATTCTCACTGCTTAGACCATAGAATACAGAGGTCAGCAAACTACAAAACAAGGGCCACATCCCGTCTACCACCTCTTTTTGTAAATAAAGTTTTATTGGAGCACAGCCATGCCTACTTGTTTATGAATTGTCTATGGCTGTTCACACTACAATGGCAGCATTGAGTTTCTGTGACAGGGACAGTCTACTCCACAAAGTCTAAAATATTTTTTACCTGGTCATTTACAGGAAAAGATTGTTGGCCACTGGTCTAGAATAACAATATCAGCAATTATCATCAGTTATTCAAAATCTACATTTATCTAGATTTAGGTCTCAGGACCACTGAAGTCGTTACCCAACCTCGTATTTCTGAAATGAAAGGAACATGGAGCTTAGAAAACTTCATTAACTCACCAAGAAAGAGCAAGGATCCAAACTCAGACTTATTTAGTGACTATTACCTGATGCCCTACTGCATGTTGGGCATGGGCTGAATACCAAGAGCACAATGGTGAACAGCACTCGAATCTCTCTTCACTCTTTGGCAAAAGGGGCAGCCCCTTCTCCATCTGCATGCGCCACCTGGGTGAGTTCTGTTCCCTTCTAGGCATCTCTAGATGCATATTTTTATTTCTGCCAATAGCAGAGATATAGGAGGTGGGGAGGGCTAATAATAGTACTCACACTCAAACAATTTCAATGTCTAAAAAGATTTTAGATACCTGACTTATTTCACTTTCACCAATGCTTTTTGTCCCCTTCAGAGAGGCAGTATCACAAAGTAGTTGAGAATGAAACTTCTGGCACCAAAATACTTGCATTTGAATCCTGTTTGCTGGATGTGTCAACTTGAACAAGTTACTCAACCTCTCTGTGCCTCCATTTTCTCATGTTTAAAATGGGGATTATAAAAGTAAATATATTTTGGGGTTATTAGGAGAATTATTTTCATAAACACATAAAGCACTGAGAATAGTGCCCATAATAGTTAAGTGTTCAAACAATGTTTGCTTTTCATATTGTTTCATGGATGAGCTCAAGAATCTTGGTCAAGGCATGTAGGAAGAGGCAGAGCAAGAGATTCTAAATTCCAACCTCCTCTTCTTAATGCTAGAAATGTCCTGGAACCCAGCCTTCTCTGTCTCTGTCTCTCAGGTCTCACCATTGCCCATCACACATTCTGTTGTTCTTGTCCAAGCTGCAGGTGTTGTTCTGTGATGGAAAATGACCTAGAGCTGGATATCAGAATGGAACACTGCACAGCAACACCCAGAGAAGGAGAAAGAGAAGGAAAAAGAGAAATGAATATGAGAGCATGAGGGCCTATGCAGCATTCTGAGCAGCATCAGGACTTCACTCAGGGGTGGGAGCACCCTGGACAGGGGAATGATTCAGTGCGCCTTCAAGAAAATATGTTTTTAACTGTTTGGCCATCTATGATGTGTGGGGAAATCAGAGAAAGTAGCTTGTTGGTAGCAACCTCAGCCTCCCCTTTGTCCTCTCAAACGATTCTGCTCTGGCCCAGATTTGCATACCATCCTGGCCCTGGCCTGATCCACCATCCCTAGAAAATAACTGTCCGGTACCTCTTTCCACCTTCAGTGTCTTATCAAACATTTCTTCCAAGCAGAATTCTCTGTGCATGGAATATTAATAAATAAACTGTTCCATATCATTAAATTTCCAGTGATGTATTAGAGCCTATTATAGAATCAATCCCCTGGCAACTTCCTATCTAGCTCACCCCTTAATTTGACTCTGAGTAGAGTTATTGTCCATTTACAAGGCTAAGTAAAAAGGCATAATCACAAAGATATGTCCAGAGAATGGAGAGGATCCAAATTATATACCAGTGTGAGCAGAAAGATGTCTTTAATTCAGGGGAATCAGGCTCCTTCCCTACAAAACTTTCCTCCACGTACCTTGCCAAGGGGCCTCCTTATCAAGATATTCATTTTTTAGGAGGAAGCAGCCATTTAAGACATTAACTGATAAAAGACTTAATTGGAGCCAGAAATGTGATTTAAATCCTGATTCCAATATCCATTACTATTTACCTCATTTATAAAGTGGAAATAATTATCCTCACTTTACAAATATCATCACAACATTTGAATGAAATAACATTTTTAAAGTATCATATAACACTTGTTCTATTGCAATTGATCAATAAATATTAGTGTCATTTAAGTAAACAAAGGAGGTAACAGGGTCCAGAAAACTTTGTTTTGCCATGAATCTGCTAAGCAATCAATTGGAAGGAATGTCCAGATGACATTTTTTGAAAGCATTCCTCTCTGTCTACCTGTCATCTCCTGGCAGCTGGTGTCCAGGTGCCCTGATGCCCTGGATGCTGCATGCAGAGTTGGGTGATACAGTGAAATAAATGAGATGCACCCATGACCTCTCTAGGAACAAGAGATTGAAGGGGTCCTTTCTTAAGACCACTCTCTCTGAGTGAGGATCTGAGAAGGCAGAGGTGATGGATAAGGGAGTAGAGATTAAAATGGCAATGGACAAGTAGTGGGAGATTTATGTGTCCACAAACAGCTACATCATCATCCTCACTCACTGAGGCATCCTTTTATGTCCATGGCTGCCTTGCCCTGTGCACCAGCCTTTGGATAAGACAATAACAACAACACAGTGCCTGTGTATTCAGCACTTATTAAGAGCAAGACAACCTACTAGGGGTTTTACTTACGTTCTTTCTTTTAAAACTCCCTCAATTCCCATGAGGTTGGAACTCTAATGATCTTCATTTTGTACATGAGGAAGTAATCTGCTTGAGATCACTAGCAAAGTTGTGAATTAAAGTCAAGGTCACCTGTGTTGTATTTTCTGGTTGATAACATGCTAGAGCATGTGCAACCCAATAAATGATGACAGTGCTGATCAAGGTAAGGAGACAGCCATGGGTTCCAGAGCGGTAACTTAAAGACATCCTTGTCTCCTTAGCACCTCTCTCTGAATTCTCCCCTTAGTCTTCCCTCCTTCCTGGGACCACCGAATTCCTATCTTTTCCATTCTTCTTTCAATTCTAGCTCATCTAGTCGGGAGAAGTTGTGACAGTTACTGAATCATGAGGAGAGGTTCTCATGATTCAGAGGTTCACTGAACCGCTAATGCCTCACCCTACTCTAGTGAGGAAATGTAGCTTTCACATACTCTCTAAGGAGTCAGGGGACTGCGTTTGAGTGCATTCATTTGTCACTGATTACCTGACCTTGGCCAAGTCACTTGATCTCAGTGAGTCTTAGTGGATAATCAACACCTGTTCTACAAACACATCACATTCTCAGAAGGTGGTTGTGACGTCACCTCTTTCTACTACCTTCTCTCATCACATACTCTTTCTTAACAGATTCTACTTCCACTCTACTCTCTCATGTATAGTCCAAAAGCCCAAAGTAATAGCATCTTTTGGAAGAACATCTTCCCAAGTCTCTAAGCTCATCTGGTGCAGTCAGTGCTCTGTACAAGTCCTTTCTTCTGAGAAAGCACAGTGATTTAGTATGTCCAGTTCTCAAACTTGAGTGGGCATCGAGATCCACTGAAAAGCTGTTAAAACTCAGATTTCTGGCCTCTACTGCTAGAGTTTCTGATTCAGTAGGTCTGGAGTGAGGCCAAGAATTTGCATCTCTACCAATTTACCCATTGATGCCAATGCTGCTGGTCCTAGCACCATTTTAAGAACCACTAGTATAGTTTTTTGTTATTAAGCAGGCACCTTCACAGCCAAAAAGAATTGGTCAAACTACCTGAAGTTGCTGCTCAGCTCTTCCACTTTCTAGCTGAGTAACCTTGGGCAGGTCAATTTCTCTGAGCCTCAGTCTCAATCACCATTAAGTGGAGATGATAACAATGCATATCTCACAAAGTTATTGCAACTACTGGGGGAGTTCCTTCACATAGAGCCTTCAGAGTTCTACCTTGCCCTTAGCAAATGCTTAATATTTATGAGTTGTTAAAATTCCAGGGGTTTTAAAGCCCCTGCGATTAACTATCCTGCATTTTCTCACTAGGCTTCACTGTACAACACCCAGGAAAAAAAAACAAACAAAAAAAAACAACAAAAAAAACCTATTGTAATTATTGAATGTATCTCTATACCAGGAGCTTCCCAGAGATGCAGGCAAGCTTCAGAGTAAACCAGTAATTAGAGAATAGCTATGAATCATTCCCAATCTCTGGGCTAGTGGCCAGACAAGTTGAGGCTATTTAGTTTTTTTCTGTAATGAAAGAGCTCATGACACAACAGTGAAAATTCAAAATCTGGACCTGATTAACCTAGTGGGGTAACCTCAAGCAAGTTCAATGCAATTTCCAGGCCTCAGTTTCCTCAGCTGTTACATGGGAACAATAATGTTCACCTCGAACTGAATGAGCTGTTAGCCTGTTTTGTGAGCTATGTCCTTCTAGTTGTAAGAAACCTAGCAGCTACCCAAATGTTTGTGTCTATTACTAATCCAGGCAATCAAGGTGCCACCAATGATCACCTGAGTTCAGCCACTGCTCCCTGTCCCTTGACTCTGCTGCCACCTGAATTCTGTCACATAATGAACCCTCATTTCTGAGAAAGTCCAGGCTCCCTGTATTTCCAGTGAATGCCATTGGCCTATGTACCCAGCTACAGGCCACTCTAAAAAAGTGATGTTTTGCAAAGACTGGACAGAACCACAAACCTCACAGGAGACAAAGTCCATAATTGGGTGCCCATTTTTCTTCCCCTTCTCCTCCAAAAGTCAATTACATTAGTCACTAGTCATGCTTTGAAAAACCTCCAAAAATCCCACAGGAAAGCACCACAAATTGTTTTTATCATTTTGTTCCATTTCTCCTGTTTGCTTAGTAATCCTGGCAATTAGCGTTGTACAAACAAAAACCTTTTAATTCTATTGGGTTCTTGCCTGTGACACTAGGCTCAATGTTAAGGTCCAGGGGTAGGTGGAAAAAGTGCTTTGGATTTAAACTTACTTATAGATGGGCTTAAAACAAAAATGAAAGAACATTTAGCAGTCATTTCTTTATTTATTTAAAAAATATTGAGTGCTTACTGGGTGGGGTGGCAGGCACAGTTCTTAGCTGTTCAGAATGTAACGGAGAATATACCATAGGCTCTGCCCTCTTGTATTAATACCCAATCAAATCATATTCTAGATGATAGAAATAATTAATTGCAGAGTATTTGGCCAGGAAACACTGGCTCTGTCTCCTTCAGTAGTTTAATTTGTATTGGTCAATGTATGAGTATGGAAGGACAAAACTTTAAAAAGATATCTACCTCTTGCTTTTTAATTTTTTTTTTTACTGTCAGAAGAAATAATGACTCTTCACAAATCAGAAAACAAGTAATGGAAAACATTTTACCTAATTCCTTTTAATCGGCTACATTAAACAGCTATTCGTATGTTTATTTATTCCTTCAGTCAATCAATGTTTGTTTTCTGAGACTTTTTATACACCAGGTACTAGAGATATAGCAATGAATGAGACATGCTCCCGGCCCTCCAAGACCTGTTAGTCCACGAGGGTCAGACAATTACCATTCAGAATGGTGAATGGTAGTATGGTTTTTAAGCTGCTGCATGACCATTGGGCAAAAGTAGCTTGCTCCTCTAGACCTCTCCCTCACCACCCTCCGAATCTTGCTTTGTCCGTCTGAAAGAGCATTGTATCTCATGTACTCTCAGTAAACCTGACTCCATATGAAAGCTGTTTTTTATTACCATTACCATTATCAATACGATGATGATGATCATCATCATCATCATCATCACCAACTCCGTTAGGACCTTTGGCCCACAAATACATCAGAATGTGTTTACTGAGTGTAAGTTAGTCTGAGGCATCAGAATCTTTTATTTTTATTTATTTTTTTCAACTTTTACTTTAGGTTCAAGGGAACATGTGCAAGTTTGTTATATAGGCAAACTCTTGTCACGGGGTTTGTTGTACAGATTATTTCATCATCCAGGTACCAAGCATAGTACTCAATAGTTGTTTCTTCTAATCCTCTCCCTCCTCCCACCTTCCACCCTCAAGTGGCCTCACTGGCTGTTGTTCCCATTTGCGTCCATGTGTTCTCATCACTTAGGTCCCACTTACAAGTGAGAACATGCCGTATTTGATTTTCTCTTCTTGTGTTAGTTTGCTGATGACGGCTGCCACCTCCTTCTGTGGTCCTGCAAAGGACATGATCTCATTCTTTTTATGGCCACATAGTATTCCATGGGGTATATGTACAACATTGTCATTATCCAGCCTACCATTAGTGGGCACCTAGTTTGATTCCATGTCTTTGCTATTATGAATAGTGCTGCAATGAACATATGCGAGTGTGTGTCTTCATGGCAGAATGATTTCTATTCCTTTGGGTATATACCTAGTAATGGGATTGCTGAGCTAAATGATAGTTCTGTGTTTTGATCTTTGAGGAATCACCACACTGCTTCCACAATGATTGAACTAATTCTCACTTCCACTGACAGTGTATAATTCTTTTTTCTCTGCAACTTTGCCATCGTCGGTTATTTTTATACTTTTTTTTTTCTTTTGAGACAGAGTCTTACTCTGTCACCAGGCACCAGGCTGGAGTGCAGTGGCACAATCTCGGCTCACTGCAATCTCTGCCTCCTGGGTTCAAGCAATTCTCCTGCCTCAGCCTCCCAGGTAACTGGGACTACAGGCACATGCCACCACTCCCAACTAATTTTTGTATTTTTTAGTAGAGACAGGGTTTCACCATGTTGGCCAGGATGGTCTCGATCTCTTGACCTCATGATCTGCCTGCTTCAGCCTCCCAAAGTGCTGGGATTACAGGCCTGAGCCACTGCACCCGGCCATTTTTATACTTTTTAAATAATAGCCATTCTGACGGGCGTAAGGTGGTATCTCATTGTGGCTTTGATTTACATTTCTCTAATGATCAGTGATATTGAGCTTTTTTTTCATAAGCTTGTTGGCCTCATATATGTTTTCTTTTGAAGTGTCTGTTCATGTCCTTTGCCCATTTTTTTAATGAGGTTGTTTGTTTTTTTCTCAAAGATTTGTTTAAATTCCTTGAAGATATTGGATACTAGACCTTTGTTGGATACATAGTATACAAATATTTTCTTGTGTTCTGTAGGTTGTCTGTTTACTCTGTTGATAGTTTCTTTTACTGTGCAGAAGCTCTTAAGTTTAATGAGATCCCATTTGTCAATTTTTGCGTTTGCGGGGTGTCAGAATCCTGAGCCTAAGGCAACTTCATCAGTCACAGCCAAAAGCACTAGAGAAAAAGGGAACTTTGTTGAGGTTTAGCCCAAAAGGGAAATCATCATCACATCAGCAGCTGCTTCTTGCTGACCTGGCATGAATGGACCATGTACTCTGGATAGGCACTTTACAAAAACCACAGAACTTTGCCAGCTTAGAGTTTCCACATTGCCCCACTGGCTTTCCCTGAATTACCATGGCTGATGCTAATCAATGATTCTGTGTGGGCCATTATGCCACCGCTATCAGCTAAGGTAATAAGAAAGTCTTTGTTAGTGTCATTCCAGTTTTACAGCTTTCTATCTGCAGTGCTGTATTTTCAGGTTCTCTTACCTCTCTAGTCTTTTTCACACAGTCCCTGCAGGGATTTTTCTTTCTGCTATGCAGTCCAGGCCACTTCAGACTTTTCTTGCTTTCTTCCGTGAATATCACAGACTGGCACTCTCCACAGCCTTAGCTCCAATTAATTCTTTGTTTGATTTCCAGCCAACAGCCAGCAACTCTTTGGGTTTTACTCCTGGTTGCTTAAATAAATAAAGCAAATGTTAATTTGTTCTCAATGATTAAGTGCAGAGATCGTGTAACTGAAAATACTAATGATTTTCTAAGTGTCCACACTAGCACAGTAATGGTGTTGGATTTAGTTCATGTTTGGTGTAGTGGAGGGAGACGGATGCTCTTACTTTAACATTTTTTATTTGATTTGATTCTTCCAATAGCCTGGTAAAGTAGACAGTACAGGAATTATTGTTTATGTTTCACAGATGAGGAAACCAAGAAACATTAAATAACTTGAACCCTGCACAGGTCAGGAAAAGGTAACCACAGCTAGAACTCAGTAAACCTGACTCCCTGTTCCATGAAACTGTTGTAGGTGGTTCCATGTCCCATCGTGTTCTCCTGTGGAATAATAACACTTCATGTGATGTATTAATATTTGCTTAAACATTTTCTGTGTTTTCCAGAATGGCTTCCATGGAACAGCAGTTGTGTGAAATGCACTATAGGAAAAGAGTCCTGTGGTCAAATGACTATAATATGCTGTATACTGCACCCATTTCTTGGAAAGTCAGTACCTTAGTTAGCATATGAAAGCCTCTGAGAAGTCCTGCAGCAGTATAAGACTTGGAAATTTATTTTGACCCAGTATTGTCAAAATACATTTGAGCATGAGGAGACAAGAGTGAAAGCGGAGACACCATATCCCAGCAATACAGACAAGAGACGAAAAGTGTTTGTGCAAAGGAGGATGGCAGCAGAGGTGGTAAGGAGCAGGCGGGTTCTGAATATTTCAAATTCAGAGCCAATCAGATTTGCTGATGGATAGGATATAGGGTGTAAGAAAATGAGAGAAGTCAAGGATGACACTGAGATTTTTAGGGCTGAGCTACACATGAAGAGAATTTTCACTTCCTTCAGGAAGCTCTCCCTAGAATAATAACCACACCCTTACCATCATAACCCCTTGCTACATCATTATATCTTTGTTGATGACATTTTTGACAATGGCTGAGTTTGTCATTTTTGCTTGCTATTGTATCTCCAGTGCCTAGCCCAAGGTAGGCACCCAATAAATATTTGTTGAATGCATGAATGGACAGAGACTATCCAGTGGTAGTTGCTTAAATTGTAGCTACCATATTATTAATCAATCTAATATGCAGGTAATATTAAGAGAAGGTGACTAATTGATTTAATATGCTCAGCAAACTGACACAAGAACAGAAAAGCACCACATGTTTTCACTCATAGGCGTGTGTTAAACAATGAGAACACATGGACACAGGGAGGGGGGCATCACACTCTGGGGTCTGTCAGGGAGAAATAGGGGAGGGACAGCGGGAGGTGGGGAGTTGGGGAGAGATAGCATGGGGAGAAATGCCAGATATAGGCGACGGGGAGGAAGGCAGCAAATCACACTGCATGTGGGTACCTATGCAACAATCTTGCATGTTCTTCACATATATCCCAAAACCTAAAATGCAATTAAAAAAATGCAGTGCGGGGCTGGAGAAAGGTGGAAGAGGATTAACTGCTAACAGAAAACAAAACAAAACAAAAAAGACAGTCAGAAGTTCCATTTCTAATGAGAGCCATGCCCATATGTTTCTGAGTTGGCCTTGAGCAAGTCCCTTCACCTTTGACACCCATTCTTTTCATGCTACTCAAAAATAGATAAGACAATATGGTTTTCATCAGCCCTGCACCTTGCTGCCCATGGGTCTAAGTGGAAGCAATAGCTTTATCTTCAGTAATGTCATGCAGCACTCTTCAAGACAGAACCTGTCTGATTTAATGTTCCATTCTCTAGCACAATTTAAGTCCTTTAGGTAGCCAGAAAAGGGGAATACAATTGTTGCTGAAGTCACCAAGAAGACTTCCTGGAGGTTTTCTTTCTTCCTCCTTCCAAGACCTTTAAGTAGCAGATGAATACAGTGGTGTGTGGTAGAGAAAAAAAAAATACTTTACGGTTTGTACTCCTCTGGTTTAATTGACAAGACTGCAGTAGGAACCTGAGCCTTTTCTACCCCCTAAAGGACCATTGAGCAAAAGCTGCTTCCTCTTCGATGTATCACCATCCACCTGAATCTTGCCTTGCCTGTCTGAAAGAGTCCTTCTTTTCCCCTCCAGTTAGGAATGCACACACATACATATCCCATCTGGACATTTTTTGAACCATTCTCCCTAAAAACCAACCTTGGGTTCTTGGATCTGGCCAGCTTGCACGGACAGTAGCCTCACGACAATGCATATACAGGCCCACAAGGTTTCATTAGCTCTGTTTCAATGAGGGTAAGGCTCTTTTGGGTAAGGCTACCCGGAAAGTGATTTTTAGTTTCAGTTCATTTATTTTTGTTTTCCACCTGGCTGCCCAGGGCAAACAACTAACCAGAGAGGTTTTCCCTCTGGGGACCATCCTCTCTATCATTGGTTGCCTTGGTACAAACGTTGTACGTGTCTCCTAATGCTGAGGCCCTGCTAGACTATTTCTTTCCCCAGAAGAGGTCACTACCTGATTAAGAAAAACCGTAGCTTATGTCCAGCCCCCAGCCCGTCACTGCCACTCAACGCACAATTCTCTATGGCTAATATCCAAACCCAAAAGTCACCCACTCTTTCCTAATGTTGTTACCATTCATTTTATTATCATTGCTCTGTGAAAAATATTCAGGGTGCCATCTGCTTATTACTTCCAGTCTACCATGACAATTTTTAAAAATTTCCCCCTCAAAATGACCCTCTGCTGCTACTTAGCCTAGTTTATAGGTGAGAAGACTGAAGGACAAAGAGATGAACCGGCTTACACAAAGACTATTGACAGCAAAGGTTACATGAGAGTCTTTATCTCCTGATAACTTGTTCAGGTGTTGAAAGAGAAGGTGCCAGAATTTCATTGGCTGAGCCATTCTTCTAAAAAAGGAGGGGAAAAACTGGAACATGTGAACAATTCAAGGTGAGAAATGTCATCCTGTGAAAATAGACAGGAGGTGGCTCGAAAGCCAATGGTTTAGCTAGAGGGCACCTCAACAGTCTTTCTGGCTCTAGGGTTCCTTAAAAACAATGGAAACTAGGACACACACACAAAAAAATGACAGCAGAAGACCTCACCAACCCTTGCAGCCAGTCACAGGGACAAGATCAAAGGGAGGCCAATGCATCATGGATCCTTTTTCATTGAATGAAGTGCCTGCGACATGTAGTATGTCACTCTGAGTTCTTGGTTTCAAGTTACATATGCAAAAAAAAATTGGGAAAGAGGGGTTGGTGACTTACTGGAAGTTTATCAGATATTCACAGCAACAGAAGACTTAGAAAACAAGAACCCTATATAGCAGTCTGGATGATAAAAGAAGAGGAAGCTCAACAATAATCTTGTAGGAAGAAGGAAGAAAATTGCTGAATACCATTCTGCAGCTGCCTGTGCTGTGAATAAATTTTACGTGCGTATTTAGCTTTGGGACATAGGTTCAGGCTTCAAAATCCCAGAAGCAAGTCACACAGTCAGGATTCAAAACCCAGAGGCGAGGTGGCTGAGGAATATAATGGGCCAAACTCTGGGTATTTGCTAAACTCTATCAACCTAGAGATGAAGAGAGGGAGGATTTAAAGTCTCTGACATCTGTGATAAGTAGAGGCCACTATTCTCTAACAATACCACAAAAAAGAGGCTCTGTACCAACCAGGAAGGAGTCTGCATGCTGGACAGCTCCCAAAATTAAAGTCTACAAGAGCCCACTACGCAGCAGGCTGGTATGCATCCCTGTAAGTTTAGTGGTTCTTCCAGAGCCCTAGAAGATACAGAACACTATAGCATCCATGGTTCATATAAATAATAGCTATGATTTAGTGATTCCCCTACTGTGTAGTGAGCAAAATAGGTACTATATTCATATAGTATCATATTTTATTTTCACCACAGCCCTATAATGGGTTTTGTTGATTCTGCTTTATAGAAGAGAAACTTGAAGAAATATCAGCAAGGCAAGATATTTCTAGAGTCAAACAATTTGCAAGGAGGATTAGAACTCAGATCTAGTTTTCTGTGCAAAGCTGCAGCTCTTTCCACTACCTGTTACTGTGCTCCCCAGACTAGAGAAGGCAATCCCGTATTTCTGCAGCAAGCACAGAAGAAGGATGATGGCTCCACAGGAGCCAAGTTGGAAAGATCATTTTTGAGAAGGGTTTGAACCAAGTTGGTGTCTGAAGTCATCCAAAAAAATAAATAAATAAGAGGAAAGCAATATACTACTGGAATAACCCCAACAATACATCACTTTCCATCTTTATGTATTATTATATGGCTTCAACAATAAATAGGCAAGTATTTGTTGAGTAAGACTGTATTAGATTCTATGGAGGGTAAGAGAACATATAAGTCAATATCTTTCTCTCTTCTCATTTAACTACCTTGAAATCATGTTGTTTTTCCTATATGCTTAAAAGATAACTAGCAGTTTGAATTATATAATTTCAGATATTAAGCAACAAGGGTCCTTTGGAGGGAAAGTCAGGAGAGTTTCACAAAAGCAGCAACACCGGGAACCCCCACTGAATATTAGGTTTGAACAAGTGAAATCATGATGGGGGGCACACCTGGAAGAGGACTGCTAAAGTGAAGGCACAGACACAAGAGAAGACTGGCCGACCTGGAGCTTAGAGTTCATAATACCATGTCGTAAGAGAAAGAATTAAAAAGCAGGTTGAGCTGGGTATGTGGCATGCACCTACAGTTCCTGCTAACCAGGAGACTGAGGCAGGAAGATCCCTTGAGCCTAAGAGTTAAAATCTATCCTGGGTAACATTGCAAGAACTTGTTTCTTAAAGAAAAGGAGAAAAAGGGGAGAAAAAGTTTAAGGGTATAAAAGCAGGTTGAAACAAGTAAATGCAGAGATTTTTGAATCATAGGCAAAGGGCCTTGACATTTATATGACAGGTGATAGGAATCTGAAGAAAATATTTGAACTTGTTCATATGTCTAGTACCTACTGCAATGTTTGGGCTCTACCAGGTATGTTTGCTAAGTGAGCAAATGAGTGAATGAATGCTATGTATAGAATGTGCTGGCATGGAAAGGGTTAAGAGTGTATTGCAGTGGCAGTCTGGATGGTATAGGATGGTGTTGGTTGATGTAGAAAAGGTATGAAAAGTTTGGAAGCAATGAAAAAGGTACTGTGAAAGGAAAAAAAAAGATTATACTTCACCATTATTTCCTGAGTGGTAATTTACATGAAAACAGGGGAAATTTTTCTAATAACCTCTAAATTCGAGAACTCATAACTCTACCAGTAGAGCTCAAGATGCTTATACATCTTTCTGGCAGTCAAAGATCTAGTCAGGGGAAGAAAATGAGAAGCATATTTTTAAAAGCAGAAAGTAAAAATATTAAAATGTGTGTTAAACTTTGGCAATAATATTTCACTGTTTCTCTAACTAGATAATTGAAGCTGAATTTACTAATGGTCAATGGAGAAACACAGGTCTTATTATTCCTAGTTTGCAGACGGGAATACTGAGGGTCAAAGAAGCCAGACATTTCACAATGACTTGATTCCAAGTAAATTTATTCTAAGACCATTTTTATTTTGTTTTGTTTTTGTTTTTTGATTATTACCACATGTCACAAGACTTGAGGAAGAAAAGAGAAAGAAAGATGAGAAAGATTCAATCCTAGGAAGCCTCCAAGGTAGATATCTCCACAAATACATGATGGGACTGTATTACAGTGAGGACCCATAGTTGAGTGTATGTAAAACTTTTCTCTCTACACAGGTATAGCACCCTCCTGCTTACCTGGGAGAATTTGCAGTGAATGATAATCCATTTTCTCTCAAGAGAGTCAGTAAATTGATTTTGTTTGTTTGTTTGTTGCTTTTGAAATGCACAGACTGCATGTATGTAGTTGGTACGTTTTTACAAGGCCCTGTTGGGTCAATAAAGGCCCACCTTTTCCATTTCTCCTCCCTGCATCATACAATCATCACATTCCAGCAGATGCTAGGGAACTCTCACCCAAGCCAATAAGCCCTAGAGTTACCTAAAGCTACAATCATTCCCATCGAACAAGATCTTGCAGTTTGGAACAAGTCCCATAGCTTCAGCAATCTGGTTTCTTAGCCAGGGCCAAGAACACTAATTTCCCCTCTCTGGAAGGTTTAGAAACCTGGGACAAGGTGTTCTTTGTGCTTTCTGCATCCTTATTCATGACACAGGATCTGCTGAAGAGATGACTGAAGCTTCATAAAATCTCTATGGGACACAGTGGAGCAGAAAGGCTTTGAGCCACCGTCGCCTTCATAGAGTCCAGCTGCTGCCATCAGCTCTGCAATAAAAGCTGAACAGAATGGCTGGCCACATCCCACAAGTAATGCTTCTTCATCATGATTCATTCAGGACCACTGAGTTCCACTGACAAGCTGGGGTAGTCCAGAGGCCGTCTCAGCCAAAACTACCTACTTCTTGGAAATTATCACCTAAGAAATGTGCTTGAGCTTTAAGCCCCAACAGCTGGTTGCATCTCTACAGGGCACTACTGAAGTTCATATCTCTTCACCTGCAGCACTGACTGCCTTTTCTCCAGTCCTCTGCTAACCCACCATTCAACCTTGCTCCTCTAAAAAAAAAAAAAGAAAAGAAAGAAGAAAAAAAGCCTTCTTCTGAAACAAAAACCCAGGGTTAATAGGATGCATACAAACTATGATAGCCAGGCATGCTGGCTCACACCTGTAATCCCAGCACTTTGGGAAGCCAAGGCTGGTGGGTCACTTGAGGTCAGGAGCTCAAGACCAGCCTGGCCAACATGGTGAAACCCCATTTCTACTAAAAATACAAAAATTATCTGGGTGTGGTGGTGGGCACCTGTAATCCCAGTTAATTGGGAGGCTGAAGCAGGAGAATCGCTTGAACCCACAAGGTGGAGGCTGTAGTGAGCCGAGATTATGCCACTGCACTCCAGCCTAGTAAACAAGAGGGAAACCCTGTTTCAAAAAAAAAAAAAAAAAGCAACCATTATAGACTAGTGCAGCCAGACAGAATGGAGCAGCGTAATGGTGATCATTGATGAATCATGGTTATGCAGGATTTTGCTCTCATTCCTATAAGCGACTCAAGTTCTCAAAGATGTCATCCTTCTCTTTAGCCAAGTTCATCATACAAAACTTTTTCTTTTTTATGTGTATTCTCCAGAAGTGAAAATAAAAGGGAGGGGGTGGGTAAGATTGAAATTATTGCCATAGATTATTGGAAAAGGAACTTGGTAAAGCCTTTGTGAAGAATAATTAGGCAGTATTCATCAAAACCTTAAAAAGTACAGGCCCTTTAAACAGAAACACCACTACTAGCTATTTATTCTATGCTGACAGGAACAGAGCTAGGGGTTGAGGTTATAGAGTTAAGGTGCTCTGAGCTTTATGGTAAAAATACTAAGAGACTGTGGATTATGGACATGGCAGCCCTGTGAACGACGGCCCATAGATGCAGAAAGTAGAATGCTCCAGACTCTGTCCATGAGAGGAGGGCCATGCCTAGCAAAGCCCAGTGAGAACCCACAACTTTGTTACAGTGATAACTGCAGGATTCTCAGTGTGCTTTCAGTCATCCCCAAGTGCTTCATCCCACTGCTCCAGAAATGAAAAGTTCTTGGCCTTGCTCTTGGAACTAATTAAGACCTTTAAGACAAGAATCCTTAAGGGGATTCCCTGAGACCAAGAATAGGCATTTCCTATAATCATGATCAGCTATTTCTCACTCTCTATCAGACCAGTGAAAATGACCAAAGCAGATAAAGAGAATGAAATAAGCTAGAACTCAAGACCGTGGAGTTGTATTGAGGCAGAAGCTGCCCTAAGACCCAATACAATGGAGTTCTCCCTCTCACTTTGTGTTTCGCCTCTTCTGAAAGCTCTCCTAGCTAAAGATGTATACAAAAGCATACACACAGGTCCTACTCACATACACTCAGACACATACATGCATGCATGTGCACACATTCTCCCAAAACATATATTATTGTAAAATATCAGAAGGAAATGACCTGTGAATTACTATAGCAGCACTTTTCCTTCCAAGCCAAAATTGTATTTGAGTCAGTGTCTGTGGCCCAAATGCTGTGTCACTGAGTGAGAATTTCATACGGCTGTGTGGGAAACTGGTCCGTAACCATGCTTGTTAAGAGCATTTAGTGTTCTAGCTGCAGCCATTCTGACATCTGTCTTAGAAATACATCAGGAGCTAATGGTAGAAAAAGAAGCAGTGTCATTCAGCTTAATTGGGCAATGGTTAGGACATCCTCCAATAAAGAAAGTAAGCAGGAAAACTGTGCCTGACCTCTCTGGGGCTGTTTATGAGTCCTGGGTTCAGGGATACACAGGATAAATATATCTGAAGTTGCCTAACCTCCTGGTCTGATTTAATTAGTAAACACTTTCAAAGGGATCAAGCTGACTTCTGAGACAAAGTCTACCACATACCGCAAAGGTGGGCAAATCAATATTTAAAGGGCACATCCGTGTAGGTGGAGGGTGGAGGGAAATAGATTAGAAACAGAGATGGGTTTACTTTGGGAGCTCTGTTGTGTAACTGCCCTTGACCTTGCCCCTTCCAGTGGCTAAACTTGTCCCTTCTCCAGGGCTTTTGTGGGACCTCTTCACTAGACACAGCCACCCAGCCTCAGAAAGAAATATACCAAAATACGGATTCACTTAACCTTATTATAGTCATGTCAGAGTTCTGCTCACAGAATATTACAATGGTCTTGAACGTCAGGGCTGAACAAGATCTACTTAAGGGTCTAGAACTAAACACTGCTATTCATCAAACTTGTATTAACATACAAATCGCTACTAAAGTTTTTTTTTTTTAAATCTAGCAATGATATAACCTAAAGGACTGACTCTTCAATGGTGGTGTTTCAGAAAACACCAGCCGTTGTCAACTGCACTTCTGCAAAAGACCAGCCCTGTCTGTGGCATTTCCAGACTCTTTATGCTTTTCCAGTGGCTTTTAGCCAATTATCACATAGTTCCCCACCACACTGTGCTGGAACAGCAACTAACAAGACTTCCCAGGTCACACAAAGACTTTGAAAGAATCAAAGTGCAAGCCGCACAAATGAACTATAATCAGTTCCACCTCCACTGTTAACACTCTGGAGAACGTGGCATAGAGAGATTTTCATAACTGGGTTTAAAACTAGGAGTCACACTTGGAATTGGAGTTCAATTCTCTGATGTGGTTCAGATGGGAGACTAATATGAACTTCTTAATATACTTTATTTCACATATCAGGAGGGAGATGAGGCAGGGAAGTAAAGAATACCATTCTTGGAGCACCTGCTGAATTCCAGGTATGATATTCTAGGGATGATATGCTGCTGTCCATTCACTGCCTCACTTAATCCTCATGGCAAACTAGGTATTATTATTCCTATTTCACAGAGAAAGCTGAGGCTTAAGTACTTCAGATGGGCTACACACAATTCAGTCTGTTTTGTTTTTGCTGTTTGATTTGTTGGTCGGTTTTTTGTTTTATTTTGTTTAAGTTTTTGTTCGTTTTGCTTTGTCATTTACACATTAATCATTCATTCAGCAAAAATTATAAAATACTCGAAGACAATAACTTTGTCTGAATTTATCCCTCTCTATTCCCAACATTCATCTGAGTGCTAGACTCATATTCATTCATTTATTCATTCAAAACATATTTACTATACAACAGGAATACAGCAGTGAACAAAATCAAAAAGGTGCTTGTTATTATGAAGCTTACATTTTAGCGAACAAAGACAATCAATTAATAAATAAGCAAGTTGAAAAGATGTAAGGAAGAAAAGAAGGAAGGGAGGGAGAGAGAAAGAGAAAGGAAAGAAGGAAAAAGGGAAATTATGAAAAAGTGAGGCATATCAAGCAGAAAACTGAGATTGGAAGATGTGATGGAGATGATACCTCGAATTGAGTATTCAGAACAGGATTCTCAAAAAAAGGAGAACTTCAAACTTAAACTTGAATGAAAAGAAAGAGGAAGCCACAGAAAATCAAGGGGAAGATATTGTAGCCAAAGAAACTGCAAAACCCTGACATGGAAAGGAAATTTAAGGGCAAAAAAAAAAAAAAAAAAAAAAAGCAGAAAAAAAATGAAGGTGACTAGCAAAGGTCAGTGATTCAGAGAGAGAGAGTCACAGAAGATGATGTCAAAGAGATGGTTAGGAGCCAGGTGACATAGGACTTTGTAAGCCACAGTAAGAATCATTCATTAAATATGTGTTGAATGAATAAATGCACAGGCCTTGGAGAACTGTGAGAATGTAAGGGCCAGTAGCCTTTTAGGAATTTATACTTGCATCAAAAAGACAAATCCATATTCACTAATTCAAGAACTGTTTCCTGAGGCCCTATGGCATGCTGGGCATTGCGGTTGATACAGGGGCACGAGAGTGAATAAGCCATCAGTTCACAGGTTTCAGGGAAGAGACAAGACCATGGTCAGAGTAACAGGTTCTTTCATTTGAGAAAACACTATATGAGTACATGGAAAACATCTAACTCAGCCTCAAAAAAAGTCAAGGAAAGACAGCATATAAGTTACAGCCAAGATAAAAAATTCAGAGATGCATTGGTCCCTATAGGCTAGAAAGGTCAGAGAAAGTTGGCATAGAGAAAGTTAGACTTGAGCTGGTAAGAGGGAGGAATTCCAGGTTGAGTAACAAATACACACAGGTGTGAATCAAAGGTCAGCACCTTGATGAGGCATGCAAAGCTCTCCAGTCTCTGCTTCCAAGCCACAGCTTCCCTGCACACACACATCAACTCCCATGCTCATCCTCCCTCTCTGCTGAAATGCAGCCGAAATGGCCTGCTACTCATCCCCCAAATTACTTAACATCTTGGTCACTGGGAAATGAAGGTCTGATTCTCACTCCAGCTACAAAGACTATGTACATCTTACTGATGGTTGAAAATCCCCAGGGATACAAAATTCCTAATTTTACCAGTTTTTCTTTCTGGACAAAGCGATTCCTCCCTAAATGCAATAGAAGTCTGCTTCCTTGGTGCAGCTATTCCTTGATCCTAATTATGTTTTTCCCCTGATCCTATCTTAGAAGTATGTTGGCCAACTATTTCTGGGTAAGAATCACTATCATGACCTCAGAGGCATGTACAATAAGCATTAATTCCTCACTTATGAAGGTATGGGCTAGCTGGGAAGGCTCTGGAGCATGCTGCAGGGTGGTGTGAGGTAGCTCTGCTCCACATGTTTCTCACCTTGTCTGGGACCAGTGGGTCAAGTGGGGCAGGTTATCACAGCGATAGCAGAAGTATAGGAGAATGAGTGGAAACATGAGTTGTTCCTTATAGGGCCAGAATTGGCACTCTGCAACATCCACCTACATTTCATTGGCCAAAGCAAGCCACAGATCTAAATCGAAGGCAAAGGGAAAGGAAAATACATGCTGCCTGTTATACGGCTATGACAAAATGGATGCAATGGGGCAAGAATTGCAGCCAAACATTGAACCAACTACAGAAGTCACAAATTATTCAGCTCACTTTTCCTACTAATTTCAGATCTCAGAAGGTGGAGTTTATGTTCCTACAAACATCTTTGCTTTTCAAGCTAAGCTTTCTCAACTGCTTACCCAGCAGGTTTTCAGAGTCTTTCTCCTCCCCACTGCCCTGATCTGAGCACATTTAGCTCATAAACATTCGTAGCCAATGTTTGTGAATATTTCTAGTAATCAAATGTGGTCATGGTATTGTCTTCCAGAGTGGCTTTGCCAGTGAGAGCCAATAGGTACATCTGTTAGGATTTGATGCCTAACAAAACATTCTAAAAGTTAGCTCACACTTCTAGAGTTCAGGTAATTCTTCTGGTCTGGATTGGGCTTGGTGATTTCAGCTGCGACCATTCATGCGTCTGCATCAGCTGCAGATCAGCTAGACATTGGCCGGTCTAAGGTGACCTGGGCTAGTACAGGTGGGATTTCTCTCAACACTATTTGTCTTCCTCTAGAAGGCTAACCAGGACTTATTCACATGGCTGTATCGGGGTTCCACAAGTTCGAGAATGGAGACTACATGTTTGAAAAATGGGCTCAAGGGACACAACCTCACTTCTACCATATTCTAATGGTCAAAGCAAGTCATGGGGCCAAACCAGAATGAAAAATAGCTGGAACCTCAGAAAGGAGAAGCTGGAACATACAGTGATTTCTGCAATTCCACAACAGGAGTATTCTGTACTGTATGTTCACGAATGCATTGAATATAACCAAGCTTGCCTTAGGTTTTGGCCCATCACACACTGTTAACTCACAGAGAAGTCAATAAACAACCGTAGACTTTTAATCATGAACTGTTGCCAACTAAATTCATATTACACTGGTATTTATGCAGCTGATCAGAACGAAATTATAGCCTTTCATATTCAATTTCATCTCCATTGCTTCAGCCAGCTTTGATCCCTTTATATCACTTCTTATAGCAATCTTTCCATTGCTCTTTAAATACATTGCCAAATTCTGAATAATCTCTTCATGTATTTTCTTATTATAGTTGATGTAAGAAATAAACTGATATCAGATTGGTTCTATCAACAGTTTAAGGGCAGGGATAACCACATTTTCTCGTCTTCTTGCATATTCTGTGGTAGCCATTGCTGTTCTGAACACATATCTGGTCCTTGGTTACCACATGAAATTATATAAGAATGAATCAATACCCAAAACAACACAATTCCAATGGGGTAAGTCAGTGGTTCATTTTTATTTTCAGTAAAGTTCTTCTTTTTAAGATAAAATATTTTATGAAAATCCAACATGAAAGGCAGATAAACATGAGAAGACATTTCTGAAATTCTTTCTACTTAACTTTTTCCATCCTAATCTCCCCTAAGATATCTGAGGCCTCCTCAGATGCCATGGAATAGAATTTGAAAAACACTGGATGAAACCAACATTTTTCAAACTTTCACAAACATAACCCTCAGTAAGAAATGCATTTCACATAGTGACCCAGAACACGCAAACATACAGACAACTGAAGCTAATGCTCTCGAAACAACTTCACCCTAAGCACAACACAATCTCATGTTTTCTATTCTACTCACCTCATTGTTTGAATGTCAGCCATGAACTACTAAATTGATTTTACAACCTACTAAACAAGCAATGCCCCATAGTTGGAAACCATTAGACTAGATGATCTCTTAAAGAAGTCTTTCAAGTTTTAAACTATTGGCCTATGGTTCTACAGCTTCTGTATCCTCAGTTTCTATTGTCTATTCTCAGGGCAGAGAAGAAGGTGATGGACACCTCCAAAAAGAGCAGAAGTTATGTTCTAGATAAGCCACAATAATGCTTCCCAAGTGCATGAAGACCACATAACCTCATGGGCATGAACAGAATCAGTGGATCACTCTTACAAGGAAAACTCACTCTAGAGTCAGACTACCTAAGTTTAAATCCCACTTACTCAGGCTTATTGCTTAATCTGCATGTCAGTAATTACCGTCTCTGAAATTTATGCCTAATTGGTACCTATCCTGCAGAATCATTAATAGGATTAAATAAGATAGTGTATAATGAATGTAGCTCAGTGCAGGAAAACATGAAGTGCTCCAAGTTCTCTAGTATTAATAGGAAGTAAATGGTTATTTTTTTTCCAAAAGAGTAAGCTCAATTATCAAGACCAAATATGTATAAATTACCCTCCCTCCACATACACACACTTTAATAAGCAGGGACATGTAGGTTCATTATTTATCTGCCACTGACCAGGTGTATGGTCTGAGCTTCAAGATCCTCAGCTGTGACAGGGAAATAGCAAAACCCATCTGATAGAGTTGCTAGCAGGATAGTTGGAATAATGATAAAACAATGAATATAAGACACTTGATCCAGGACTCGATGTATAGTAAGTGCTCAAGAAAAAGAGGAGTGGTAGAAAGAGAGAAACACCCTCACAAAATCTGGCCCAAAAATCATAATAATAATCCAAGTGCTTTGAAAAGCAACTGTTGATTTTTTTTTTTTGTATTTAGGTTCTGGGGTACATGTGCAGATCCTGCAGGATTGTTGCATAGGTACATATATGGCAATGTGGTTTGTTGCATCCCTCCCCCCATCACCTATATCTGGCATTTCTCCCCATGTTATCGCTTCCCAACCTCCCCATCCCCCTGCTGTGCCTCCCCTGCCCCCTCCAACAGACCCCAGTGTGTAATGCTTCCCTCCCTGTGTCCATGTGTTCTCATTGTTCAACACCCACCTATGAGTGAGAACATGCGGTGTTTGATTTTCTGTTCTTGTGTCAGTTTGCTTAGAATGATGGTTTCTAGATTCATTCATGTCCCTACAAAGGACACCAACTCATCCTTTTTTATGGCTGCATAGTATTCCATGGTGTATATGTGCCACATTTTCCTTGTCCAGTCTATCATTGATGGCATTTGGGTTGGTTCCAGGTCTTTGCTATTGTAAACAGTGCTGCAATGAACATATGTGTGCATGTGTCTTTATAATAGAATGGTTTATAATCCTTTGGATATATACCCAGTGATGGGATTGCTGGGTTGAATGGAATTTCTATTTCTAGGTCCTTGAGGAAGCGCCACACTGTCTTCCACAATGGTTGAACTAATTTACACTCCCACCACACTGCCATTTTTAAATAATTTAAAAAATAACCACAGCCAGATCATGTTGGTTATTTTAACTGTGATGTATTGCCCTAAAATGAAAGCCCTACTAAGAAGTTCCAGCAACACAAACTTGTGAAATTCATCACTCTTTTGTGAGTGTGTGTGTGTGTGTGTGTGTGAGTGAGAGAGAGAGAGAGAGAGAGAGAGAGAGATCTGTTTGGCTCAGCAAACACAATTGTCTTCAGTGTGCCACACAATGTGTTGAGGCAAGTTCCTGTCATCAAGGAACCTATAGTTTATCAATATCTCATCTCCCTCTCTGTCTCTCTGAAGTTTTCTCCCCTTTTTATTTAGCACTTACTAGGTTATAGGTACTGTACCAGGTTTTTTACATCATTTCACCTAATTCTCACAGCAACCTGATCAGATGGGCTTTGTTATTTGTATGTCATAGTAAAGAATCCTGAGGCCACATAACTCTTCAAAGGCAAAGCAAGGATGTGGACTCGGGTTTCTCTGACTATTAATCCTAAACCCTCTATGACTTCCTGTGGCAGCACAAAGGTGTAATAGCTTTCCTCACCCTTGCTACTCCTAAGGATGACATTCCTATAACAAAAGACAGGTTGCCAAGAGAAAAGCAGGACAATTTTCTTAAATGAAAGTTTGATGTGACATTCGAACCTTCAGAAATGAAGACCCAATGACCTAGAGAAAACTATCCATTTTTATGCTTAGACTGAATGAAGAATGGACTGCCGTGCAGAAATGTGATTGGGCCAGAGGGTATGATCTAATGGGGGAAATTCATCATGACCTGCCTGCTTCTATTCTTGTCCTCTCTGTGTGGTATTTCTCCCTCCCAGGTATGGGGCAGGATTCCTCCAAAATGAGAGTCTGATGACCTGCTATCCAATAAGGTAGGCCAGAGAATTTCTTTTTTGGCCAGCTCCTCCACAGTAAGGTAGGTGAAAATTAGAGTAGTATTTCCAGTTTCTATGGCTGGGTCTGGGCCAAAAGGGAGTGGGAGCGGGAGAAGTTCAGAAGGATCTCACTTCTGTGAGCTCCCTACGTCCTTCAGCTCAAAGTATTCAGCAGGCCATGCTGCCATACTTTGGGATATCATGTTCTGAACCCCAACACTCCCAATTCTACTCCTGTAAATTGATAAACACAGAAAGTTCACCAGATATAAAATTCTAGGTGCCTGTCTGTGTAGATTGTAACAGCATAGGGTAGGAGCTGAGAACATGGGTTTCAAACTTGGCTAGATCTAGGTTTGAATTCTTGTGGTACCACTTAGCTCTGTGGAGAGAGAGAGAGAGAAAGAAAGAGAGAGAATTGGATTGAAAAAAGTTCACATAAATACACACACCCATACACACACATATAGGCATACAACACACACACACATATACACACACACATACATGCACACACCACCACCCCCATAGACTCATTGGTTAAGGTACATTAAGAGAAGACTGAGAAGATCTGATTCAACCTCCTTTCTTTGCAGTGGAGAAAATCAGCCCTGGGTGGGGACAAGGGCACAATGGATTTCTTGCCTGTGCTTCCACGGGGAGGGAGAGACTGTCACCATTGGTACCCCAAGCTCCAGCCCCTCAGTGTTGTGATTTTCCCAGCACTGCATCCCAAGAGCCCACATTTTCTATAAATGTGTCCTGGTTTTCAAGTGGTTACTCCTGAGGTCAAAGGAAATGGCCATCTGGGATCAGGCAGATTCTTACAGAGGAAGAAAGTTCCTCTCATTCTGAGATTTTCCTCTATCTGCCTCATGGAGGTCAAGAAAAAGGCAGGGGAAAGCTCCCATGACTTGACTCCTGAGTCTCCACATCCAAGAATGTCGTGGAAGTTTAAATAAATCAGGCTGTAGGCAACAATTCAGACAGGCTCTCCCACATGTTCTATGATTTTTTTTTTCCTGGTGGACACCATCAGCTGTCTTGTTGCTAAGAGACGAGAGTGGGTGGGAAAGGCCAACAGCAGTGTTTTTCAAACTTATCTGCAAAACCGGTTTTGCCCTTGCTCCCTTCAGGAGTTCTGCTTCCTTAAGAACAGGATATTACAACTGGGCAGATGGAGAGAGTGAGACTACATTTTTCGAGAAATGGACTGAGCTTTTCCTGAACATTCGGTGTCATCCAGCGGAGTCCTGGGAGCTGCCAATTACAGGTCTGATGCAATGTTTGGGAAAGAGCCGCAGAGTACACATGACTCAACAAAATATTACGATTTGCATTCCTATCTCTTGGGAAGTTGCACTTATCAGCATCAACAAGTGCCATGTGGTCAGCGAGAGTGCTGGGCTGAGTTTGTCATTGGAGAATTAAAAAGGAATTTTTAAAAAGCAAGAAGGGGTTGTGGGGAGGTGAGTGTTTGAATCACTCCGGGACTTTCCTTTCGGGTTGCATTCCAATCAGACAGACCTAAACCTGGCAGAGTCATAGCATTGCTCAATGTCAGAAACATTCGCCCGGAATGCGGGGATGTGTGAACTTGGGCACCCCGTGAAGCTTCTCTGTGTGGCCCAGCATGCTGAATCCACCATAAACACACCATCAGGAGAGCAGGGCAGAGCCCAGAGCCAGGGTTAGTGGGGAAGTGGCACATTTCATTTAAAGGTAGAAACAAAAGATAGGGCTCTCGGCAGCATTCCACCTCCAAGGCCTTTGCACAGGCTCACAGTGCACACTGATGAGCCAAGCAGAGATGGAAAATGAGCCGGTGCATTTTTTTTGCCCTTAGAAGAAAGCAAGAATGTGAATTAACTTCCTCCTTTTCTGGGTTTCTACTTGGCAGTCTGAGACATTAAAAAAAAAAAATCCCTATTTCTAAAGAAGTCTAAAACTCTAAAAGTGGATATATATGGACATCAAATTCCCCATCCTGCCCCTGTCCAGGGACCTTTTCCACCCCAGCTAAGATAGTCAGGGTAGTAAATCCTTGTCACACGAGTATAAATGAGAACATAACTCAGCATACCCAAAAGCCCATTTAGACCTTGCAGCTTGTTCCCGAGCTCAGTGTCCCAGCCAGCAGAGAAATGATCATTGGCAGAGCATTCTGGGTAACCATATGCAAATCCCATCACCCCCTAGCCCCCAATACAGAAGAAAGGAAGGCATCACAGCCAATCTGCCATCAACAGCAGAAAATAATAGCACAGGGTGCAATGTTCATGAAGGTCAGGGTACACAGATTCTAAAAAGTAAAAACAGCCCAGCTAAATCAAATGCATAGTATAAACAGTCAGAGAGTAACAATGTGATGGCTTTGTTACATTTAATTGTCACAACCACCAATGGGAGATATACAATAGCTTTTCCCATTCACGACTCTGATGATGAACCAGTCAAAATAGTGTTGGCAGTTCCTATCACACAGAAGGTGAAAACTTACTGCTAAAACAGTGATGATTACTCATGTCAGCTGTCAGAGATGGTGCAGTCTTTCACACAGGACAGCAATTCACTGAAATAATCCAAAACCACTGTTGCCCTTAACGCCTAATTGCCTATCTGCGTTTGTGGTTTTGTCTACCAAAAAGACACATAAAGTAGCAAGTGAAAGGGCTTTCCAACGAAGATTCTAGCGTGAGGATGAGGGTGTCTTTTTGGAAAACTGACAGGGGCACAAAAAATCAGATAGCCAAACTGAGGGAGACCAAAGGCACTGTGTTCAAAATTGAGTGTACTTTAAACTCTAGAATCAGGGAGGAGATAGAGGGAGGTGGGGACAGAGGACAGGACCACAGTAACTGAGTTCAGAGCTTATCACAGTATGTTTTTGGTTATGAACTGACGGGGTGGCGTTAATGTTTTATTTATGGAGGCAACGCAATGTCGTGTCGTAGATACCAGCAGCCTTAGCTCTCCGTCACAATCTGATAACTCTCATTATGTAACATCAGGCAAGTCACTTCTTCCTCATGAAACAAAAGAGCCAAACCCAAGATTACACTTAAAGCCATGGTTATGATTCCGACAAAGGCATTTTATAAGTTATCTCTTAGAAGACAGACTACAATTAGAGTATATGGCAATAGATAAAACAATGAGTCACATTGAAATCTAGATCTGTAGTTTGAGAAAGCAGTAAAAGAGTGTGTCAGATTTTCCTTTGTGGCCAAGCATGGTGCCTCTCACCTGTAATCCCAGCACTTTAGGAGGCTGAGGTGAGCGGATCACCTGAGGTCAGGAGTTCAAGACCAGCCTCGCCAACATAGTGAAACCCTGTCTTTACTAAAGATACAAAAATTAGCAGGGTATGGTGGCAGGAGCCTTTAATCCCAGCTTCTTGGGAGGCTGAGGCAGGAAAATCACTTGAACCCAGGAGGTGGAGACTGCAGTGAGCTGAGATTGTGCCACTGCAGACACAGCGAGACTCTGTCTCAAAAAAAAAAAAAAAAAAGAAAGAAATGTCTCTTTGCATTGTGCAGGACATGCAGAAGAATGTTGTCTTTACAGTGGATGTCCCTTAAATACGGGCGTGCTTTGACATGTGTCCAATATAATGGTAATCACTGTCAGGTTAAAATCTAACAGCATCTACTGAGCTTTTAGGAAAATTGCCACTAGAAACTTGTCAGCATTATATTGCTAGCATCAAGCACAGTGCAAAGGTGTTGAATAAATGTTTGCTGAGTAAATTGGTGGCTCAATGAAACTTCGTTTTGAGTTGAGTTAAAGGAGATATTTCTCCAGTGAATATTTGGGATGTTTTTCCCTATAGGACAGACAGCTCAAGCAGGTCAATTAGTTAGGGCCATGACTTTCAACCTCACAATCTTGCCCCTCCTCCTATATTTCCTACATTGGTTAACTCTGCTTCCGTTTATAAAATGCCCTCCCCCCACATTTGCCTAGTACATTCCTATTCCTATTTTGAAAACTTTCTCAGACGTCTTCTCCTCTGAAAGACTATCCCTGCCACAACCTTGAGGATAACTGATCACTTCCTCTTTTGTGCCCACACTGATACAAAGAACACAGTGCCTGGCAGATAGTGTTACCTCCATACATTTTATTAATGAGCAGATGAATAAATGAATGGTCTGTAAGAATGCTGACAATTGAGGTGAATCAATCAATAGCAATTAGGTGCCTACTTAGTGTAAAGCATTGTGCCTCTGCTTTTTTTTTAGAATCACATATCACAATAAATGTCTTGATGTGGAGAGGTAAAGAATCTATAAGATGAAGCTCCTTGTAGCTTTTGCTATTCCTCAATAATCCCCATAATCCCCTTGGATTGGCCCCAATTACTAATATTCTCCAAAACTGAGGAACCAAAGGAAGCATGAACGCTAATATTATCCCTTCAATGTTACTCGTTGCAAAGCGCTGTATTCAACACCATCTCTGAAGGGCTTCTCAAAAGAAGAAAAGAAAGCAGAAACAACTACCTTCCTCCTCTGAAATAGCATTTGTCATTTTCATAAGTGTCTTTGACTCATGCAATTTGCCATTCAGGCACATATTTCCTCCCGGGTCTGAACTCTTTCCCCTTGAATGGGGAAGGATAGTTCTGGCTAAAGGAGTCAAGTCCTTCAGGAGAGAGATCTGGCTTGAGGCAATGTCTTCCAAAGCAGAAGCATAAGAACTAGAACTAAAAGCTTTGGTCATATGGAAATGTTAGAATGTCAAGAGGATTCCCACCATTTTCTAAATTCAGTAGGCATCTGGATTTATTAATATCCAACCCAGGCCCAAAAGTCATGGAAAACAAGATTGTGGAGCCCATTTGACTGTTCTCTCTAGCCAGCATTTTATTTTTGTCACAAAAGTTTCAGGAACATTCAACTTATGGATCATTCATAGTGTTGGTGAGGAAGTCTGTACCTTTGGACATGCATGTTTCAAATCCCTTAATAAAATGTCTAGAAAGGTACACAGAGAACTCTTCGCCGTGGTTATCTTTGGAGAGACAAAAGAAATTAGAAGAGTTATAAAGAGGAATTTTTGCTATTTTCTCTAATGTTCCTGTATAGCTTGATTTTTTTGTACCATGAGCACATTGGAAATTTAAAAACAGTAATACATTTGTCAAAATGAAAATATAAGATGAGTTTAGGCCAGCTCCCTTATACTACTAACTCTAATTTTCCCACCTTTGTCATGGAGCCTCTTGGTGTATGAATTTAGTCTCTTGTTCTTCAACATTTACCAGGTCACTCGGGAGGGATTCAAGGGCTCACAGGGAAGAGACGAGACTAAAACTGGTCCCAGCAATGGCTGAGCCATTTCCTTGCACAATATCATTTTCATCTTCCTAAAATCCCCAGATAAGTACTAATGGCTACAGAAAGCTGAACATCCAAATCGTATGACTGATTTTCAGATTTCTTCCATCTATAAATGTGTTCTATACATGTCCTTCTATTTTACAACCTGCTTTTTGCATTTACCTGTACATCGTAACCGTCTTTTAAAGTAAATGAATTTCATTACTGTGGTCATTCTTGATGGCTGCCTAGCATTTATTTATATGGATGTGCTGAAATCTACTCAGCCAAGTCCTTATCACATGTTGAAGGTAAGAAAATGTAGTTCAGAGAATTTAGTGAGGTACTCAGGGCCACATAGCTGGTGAGTAAGAGCAGGAATTAGAATCCTGGTCTGCCAGGGGTCTGGATCCCACCCTTACAGCTGTGCTCCACATTCTGTTCCAAGGACCCCTATCCTCCAGCTTCTCCTGGAAGCCCTGGCCAATTGTTGGATCCATCCTGGCACCTCCTATTTGTTCTTCCATCAGAAGCAGCCGCTCTTTCCAGATGAGCAAAAAATGAAAATGCAAAGCTCATGCATTTTACTTCACCTGTGGCTCCCCCAGTGTGATTGGCAACTTCTCACTGCCAGATTATAGTAGAATTTAATCAGCAACTTTTTACTGCCAAATTACAAGGCTTATTCTCGGACTTCCTCATAGTCATCCACCTGTCTGCTCAATAATAAGTACACTGAAGTCCAAAAAAATAAGACAAAAGCACAACCGGAGAATAGAGGAGACATGGCCAGTATGAAAATGTCTGGGGGTTTTAGTCAAAGTAGTTCCAGAATGAGTCAGCAGGGAGATGTGGATGACAGGAAAACAGATTTCCACTTTTACAACATTAAAATAACTCATGTGCCAGGAATAGGACAAGTTCCTTAGCCTCTCTGATCCTCCTTCTCATCTAGAGAATGGGAATCATGATAAAAAGCATGCATGTAAACTGCTTCAGAGTGCCTAACCCATAGCAAGCACTCCAAAAACAAAGGTAGTTTTATCACTCTCTCAACGATTCTAAAGCAAACACTATTGTGTGCCTTACTTTACAAATTATGAAACTCAGGTGATGAAGCTAAGTGGCAGAAATAGACTAAAACCAAGTCTACCCGATTTTGAAGTCCATTTTCATAACCACCAAGTTATTACTTCCTCCCTTGATAGAAAATTTAGAACAAGAAAATCCCTCATAATCTCATGACCCTGAGATAAATACTTTTACTCTTTTACACACTTTCAGATTTCTCTTCCATACATAAATGAACACTATTATTCAAAATTGGAGATCATGCATTACATTCTGTTTTATAACCTGGTTTTTACATCTACTATTACATTGTAACCATCTTTTTAGATCAATAAATGTTCATTCCCATAGTCATTCTTGATGGCCATTAGTTCATATGGACAAGCTGTAATCTGTTCAGTCAATTCTCTGTTGCTGGACATTTATTCACAACATAATCAATACTGCAGTGAAAAGTCTTATTGTTAAGTCTTTGTCTTAGCTCGTATAGGTTAAGATGATGTAGATACATTGGAGCTTGTTCTAAACCAGCAATTGGGTGGATGATGAGAGTTTAAGACTCATTCCATGAGAAAAATTGTGGAGAAACTGGCATCCACCTCTCTGGAAAAGTGAGAGTCCATAGGCTGAAGTGGTGACCTGACAGCTGCCCGGAAAGGGACAGGAAGGTGTTGGTGATACAGTGACTAGACTTCCTCCAAAGACTCTGAGTAAGTAGGACTACAAGGCAGCAGGCTTCTGATGAAAAGGACTTTCTCACAGATTCAATTGTCAAAGGGCAGATTTATCTACCTGAGAAGTGATAAATGCTCTAGCATGCAAGAAGCTCAAGTATATGGTGATGTCCCCACTGTGCAGGATGTTCAAGAAGAGAGCAATCAGTCTTAATTCTTACGATTGCCTGAATTTTAAGCATCTAAGCTCTATCTCTAACTTCCTGACTTGCAATGAAAGTCAGGAACCTACTAAACACCAAGCACATCACAACATTATTTCGCTTCATTCATTTACAAACACTTTTATAAAGAATGTGGCACAAGAAGGTAACCTAGCTTATTTCAGTGAACGCAGCTAGTAAGTCTTGAGAACATAAACCTATATATTTTTGGCACCAAAGCCCATGCAGTTTGGTCCAGTAATTTAAAGCATGGATTTTAGAGAACAGACTCAGTTCAAAAGTAATCCTTTACTTACTGGCTGGGTGACCTTGAGCAAGTGATTCAGGCTCTCTGAACCAGTGTCTCATCAGTGACTGCAGGATAATAACATTCCCTAGTATGGCTATGAAGGCTGAAGGAGCTGACTCATGTAAAATGCTCATTATAGTGCCTAGCACAGATGAAGCACTCAATAAATGTTAGGCAACATTAGCTAGTTGGCATGTGCTGAGAGGTTTAGGAGAAGAAAATTGAGGGTTGCACATTTGGTACCATAATGTGTTCATCCTTCTCTAAAGTGAGTTCATCTGTGTGTGTCCATGAAGATTTTAAGTGCCCTAGCTTCCAGAAAAAAATCTTGAACATGGACTTACACATACCATTCATTCGTTCATGGCTGGGCACTGGGCTAGGTGCCATGACTATGAAATGAATAAGCAAGGCAATGATAGTGTCTTCCCTCATGGAGCTTCCAGCTTCCTGGAGAAGACAGATGTTAACACACAGCAATGATGAAGGATGGGAAGGCTACCATAGGTGAAAAGAGGGATGCTATTTGCAGGGCTCCTCACTTTGTCAAGGGGAGTCAAAGTGGCTTCATAAGTAGGTAATATCTAAGCTAGGCCCTACAGGAAGAAGGGGTAGAACAGAGAACAAGGTGCTGGGTGAACAGAATTACTTAAGGATCAAGCACAAAAGGGAGAGAGGTCATGGGGCAAGCCTGGAAAGCTCATCAGGAGCCCCTTTTACAACAAGTGCACTTTACTGTAAGGGAATGGGGACTTATGGGGTAGTGGCTTAAGCAAAGAAGTAATATGAAGAGACAAGTATTTAAGAATGGATAAAGAGAGCAAGCTTGGAGGCAGAAGCTTCTGGAAAATAGTGGTAACCTCAAAAGGAGAGTGGCAATGGGACCCAGAAAGTGGTCAGATTGGGGAATCCCTTAGGAGCAGTGTCGGCCAAGCGCATTCATTCTTGATGTAAACCTAGAGCACCTGCATGAACAGGGTTTTCTATCTGGGTTCTGTGTGGGGCTTAACATGGTAGCTTGTACTAGGGTTTTAAAAAGCCAAACAAAGAAAGATTTTGGTGTCAGACTTTTTCAACTCTCCTCCGGTTCTGCATGTCTAAATCAGAGAAATTTAAGAAGATTCTTTGGTAAGCAAAGCAGAATAATTTCAGCCTCTGGCTCCAAAGGTGTGCTTCTCCTGATCCCCAGCCTCCAGCCAACTCAGAGGATGGAGAGGATGGGGGAGCTGGAAAAATCAGGAAAACCAGTTCTTAATAATAATAGGTCGCCTCTGTATAATAACAGCTTCTGGCTTACAGAGTACTTTCACAGACATTATCTCATTTGATTCTCACAGTAAATGGGACTGTGGGGAGGTCAGTGGGGAGAAATAGGGCAATTAGCATTAGCCCCACCCTTTCAAACATGAACACTTGTGGCTCAGAAAGAATAAGTGATTTGCCCAAGATTATAAAACTGGTGAGTAGTGGGGCTAGGAATGCAATTTTTATGACTCTCAATTCAGTGCCTCAGCTCCCTGTGTAATAGCTATTTTGCGGGAATGAGAGTGGTTCATTATGCCTACTGAGAAAGATAGCACATATGTACCCATTAACTCCTAAGAACAGAAAAGCCAAGGCTAGAAGAGGATCTCTGAGCAGATGAGGTATAAAATAGGACAGACTTGAATGGAGTGGGCGGAGGATACTCATAAAAAGAGTGCACATACTAAGTTCATGCCCACTCTCGGGTGCACTGGATATACTAGAGGCAGAAAAACATTAGCACTTGTCCGAACCCAAGGAGATCACATTAGGGGAGGAGTGGAGTGGGGAAGGAAGAGTAGACACTCCACAAAAGAATCTGGGGGCCTCTGGTCGACAAGTCCTTCAGCTGAGTCTGAAGGCCCATCGAAAATTCAGGAAGCAAAAACAAATTCCACAGCTTCACCAACTCTGAGTGGGACCAATCACGTAATGGGACCTTACTCTGATGCCTGCTCATGTCATCAAGGAGTTGATCAGAAAAAAGGCCTGAGACTGTGTGTCTGGACAATTCAGTGAAATCCTCAAAGCAAAAACCTGGCCCGTGTGGCCCTGCTAAGACTAGGGTCTGGCAGCTGCCCAGGAGGTTATGAAAGGGTTTAGTTTCAGGAGCAGTTGAGCTCTGCCGTCCAGCCCTGGAGAACCACAGAAAGTAATTTTGCAGGAATGATCCACAATGGCCAACCAAGAAGAAGGAAGAAAACTGTTTCCAGAATCCTGCCAGAGACCTCTGTCAAAATGGCCCTGCCATCTACATCTTGAAAGGTGAGAATGAGGGCACACAGACCCAAACCAAAGGCACTCTTGGTCCTTCCTGTACATCACTGTACCCCAAATTTTCTGCAAAGTCCTTTATGTTTAACAGCATTCCATTCTCACAACAACCCTACATTATGTTAAGGAAACCGAGACCCAGAGTAGATGTGGTCTCTGCTTGGGGTCCCGTAGGAAGTAAACTGCAGAGCTGTGATCTCCCAGGAGGTCTCGTAACTCAGAGCCCATGTTCCTTCCACTCCTCACAAAGTCTTGTGAGTCTATGTGCTTGAAATAACATTGGAGTGAGAGAAGAGGAAGGGAGCATGGAGCACAGTGGAAATTGTGTCTTAAGCCACCACCCTGACTCACTCCCTTAATTCAGTAGGGAATGGCAGCTGAAGTGTCTGCCTTGAAAGAGTAGGGGTTTCTAGAATCACAGTGCTTATGAAGGGGAATCCAGGCTGCCAGTGACTGAGGCATGATTCAGCATGGTGACTTCCAGATCATAGAGGAAGCCTTACCCAACAGCAGCCTCAGATGCAAGAAGAACAGTGCCCATGCTATCTGACAATTCTGAGACCCACTGTGGCTCCCTGCTTCCATCTCCAGCCTCATTTTAAACTAAGATGCAAATGACTGCAGTCCTGTTCTAGGATGCCATATCAGGAGCCCCACGTGGGCTTTGGCCTTTGTTCCTGAATTGGTCCCCATTGGGAATGTTCTTGCTTTCCTCTCTGCCTCTCTAACTCTGAGCCATATTTCAAAGATGACTCCCTCAAGTCCCTTTTGTTTGACCAGATTTGTTTAACCTAATCTGTTTACTCATGGACTCATCATATCATTCATTTAGCCAAAAATTTGGCAAGCACCTTCTATTTTCCTGGGTTCTGTGGCAGATATTGGGATGCAGCATTTAAAAGAAAGCTCAGCTCAATCCAGCAAGTGTTTATGGTGGTCACCTGGTGTGTCGACCCCTGTTCTAGTCCCCACTAAGAAGGCAGAAGGTCATCGTCCAGAGAAGACCTGACCTGCACCTACTCATCCCCTGTCCTCATTGCCACACAGGAAAAAGGAATACATGACAATAAAGGGGGCAAAGAGTAACAATGAAAGCTTGGAAGATGCTTCCCTGTTATAGAAACGTTTAACTTCTCTGGGATATGGAGGGGTCAGAAAGGCTTCTAAAAGCAGGTTGCAATCTAGATGTGTTTGGAATGACGAGTGAGATGAATGAACAGCTGGAATCAAGAAACCTGGGTTCTGGTGCATACTCTGCCTCTGTGCTGACTTGGAGCAAGTCATCTCTTCTCTTTGGACCTCATGAGGTAGTTGGAATGGCACAATGGCCAAGGTCTCTCTTGCCTGAGCTCTGATCTTCACATTGATAGACTTCATATTAACTTCATATTGTTCATCTTGTGTCTCCAGGCTTCTATTTCCTTGTCTGTAAAATGAAGATTCTAATAACCAAACCTTGAGACTCTAGAAGATTCAACAGGAGAATACGGAAATAGGAACATGCTGAGCCCTGGGAAGGGATGAGTAGGTGCAGGTCAGGTCTCCCCTGGACGATGCTTCTCTGCCTTCATCATGGGGACTAGAACAAGGATGGACACCCAGATGAACATCATCAAGACGTGCTGGGTTGAGATGAGCTTTCCTTCTCACACACACAACACACACACTCACAGACATGCAGCTATTATCCTCTCATCTCAGAATACTCTCCTCCTTCATTTCCATCAAAGCACTGAACTCCTCTGTCTAAACCCTGCTCCATCAGCAGCACCAGCCAAATTGCTCCGAGGCCCCTCCCTCACTCTCCTTTCTGGGCTCTTACATTGCATACATGCTGAGCACAAGGCTTTGGGGGAAGTCAGAGTTGAGATTAAATCCTTCCTAACCGTATGATTTAAACTCACTGGGCCTCAGTTTTCTCACCCATAAGGTAGTGGAAATAACATAACTACGTTATGGGATTCTTTTGAGAATTAAGTGAGACAATCCATAAAAAGTGTGTGGCAGAGTGCTTACGCACGGTAAGTGCCTGATACACTTAGCTATTGCTATTCCTACTCTGTCAATCACTCGTAGTGTGAGTTTGACCAAGTGACTTCACCTCTCCATGCTTCTATTTCTTAGGATTGCTATGAGAATCGGGTAAATTAAAGTATTAACAGTCCCTGACATACATACATAAGCACTACAGCGCGACCTATAATTGTCACTATTTTTATTACTACCTTTTGTACCCAACTTACTCTTACACTCCTATTATTTCAAGAAGACCTTTTTACGTCATTGAATTTAGAACAATGGCTTCAAATTCTGAAACTCTCTTCCCATGGAGAAGTAGAGTCTATATTTCCTCTCCTGAATCTGGGCAGGTTTATGATAGCTTTGACTAATAGAGTAGAATATAAATGACACTGTGTGGCTTTAAGAGCTGGGTGAAAGGTCACATTCTTCTGCGTTGTTTGCTGGAACACTTCCTTTCAGAACTGTAAACAACTGTGTGGGAAGTATGACCATCTTGAAGCCACCATGTGTGAAGAAAGCTCAGGCCACATCTAAGGGCCATCTGCAGGCACCTAGTAGCCAGTTCCAATTGATCGCAGGCTTCCAGCTAACCTAGTTCAGAAATTCCACCCCTCAGTTATTTAAACAATCCCCAGCCATTCAAGCCTTCCTAGCTGAGGCCCCAGAGAGCATGCAGGGCACACAGGATATCCTTGCTGTGCTTTGTCTAAATCCATGGAATCCTGAAGAATCTGTGAGCATAATACATGGGTGTTGTTTCACATCATTAAGGTTGGGGTGGTTTATTTCACAGCAACAAACTGGCAAGCCCATGATCTATCAGAGACTTCGCCAAGATTTCTAGAGACCAATTTGATATCTGTCCATGATCCAGCTTTCTCAAGGACTTTCTCAGAATCTCTCTTCTACTCTGTAGGTGTCTCAGCCACACCCCTCACTATTTCATCTCTTAATGTTTTATAGGCATCCCAATGGGCTCCATGCCTGTTTGCAAAATCTTCATCTTTATTCAATGAGTTCTCGGGTCAGATCATGTTTTCTATTTTATAGATGCTAAAGCAGAGGCTAAGAAAAATTAACTGACTTGTCCAATGTCATCCAGGTGTTTTGGCTTCCACTCCAGTGCTTTTTCTACTGCAATCTGTCACAAGCACAGGGATAAAAATTGTCAAATCTCTATATTCTGGGTCTGAATTGGGAAAAAAAAATCATCCTGGAGCCAGAGGGATTACCAACTCCTTGAACAACTCTAAACTTCATTTCTTTATAAGCCCTATAGAACTGTCACCCAGCCTGCCTCTGCAGAAACAACCTCTTAGTGGCTTAAGCAGAATGACAGGCAAGCATTTGCTTCAGAATAAAATGCTGCAATTACTCTTAGGTAATAGAGGCATGGGTGCTTACGTGTGTGTATAAAGCACTTTAGCTAATATTGCCAGTCACCACAGTACCTAGAAATCTTAAGTCCTGCCTAGCCAGCCACTGTCCCCCACACTCTTTCCCATTCCCCAGGGCCAAAACACAGTGAAGATTTGTAATTATGTACCAGTAAAACAGCACTTCAAACACACACATACCGAGACACACACACACACACACACACACACACACACACACACAATTCTTTTTAAAGCCCTTATTTGTAACACCACCAATTTCCAGGGCATAAACACTTTCACCATGTCAATTTCATGTTAGCCACATGAGGAGTTAGGAAGATGTGAGCATAGTCAGCTCTTATGAACCAGTGAGTCAGTTTCAGTGCACCAATGAGCCTCACTTCTCACTCTGTTGAAACATAACCACAGAGTCAAGCTGCCACACTGGTTTTGTCTCTTTACTAGTTTGCCGTCTGCAATTTCTCCCCAAAGACCAGTGTTCAGGGAATAATTTATTCTCAGTACATTGAAAGAGCCATTTTCAACTAGAACACAACTTGCACAAGATTAGGACATTTGGCTGGTGTAGTTATTGCTTGTTCATTTGTGCACTATTTTTATGGGACTTAAAGCTCTCGATAATTAAAAAAAAAAAAAAAAAAAAAACTCTTGTATTGGCAGAATTTAATACTCTACATTTTGGTTTGGAAGCCTAGCATCTACTTAGCTTTTGAGCCCCTAAGATGTACAGTTCTATCTGAAATCCCAATGTAAAGAAATGTAGAATGGTAAAATCCTTAGAAAAGTGCCTACACTAATTCAATATACACCATGTGCCAGACATTGTTCTAGACACTCATGGCAATACAACCATGATTAAAAGAAAGTCTCTTGTATAGTGAGCTTTGATTTGAGTGCAGGAGATAGTTGATAAACAAGTCAATAGGAAAATGAACAAGATAAAGTCATGTAGTGTCAAATGTTGAAAAAAGGAAAAAAGGGTGAGGTAATAGAGACAGTGTGATATGACTTTAGATTAGGTAGTCAAGGACAGCCTCTCTGAAAAGGTGGCATCCAAGCTGAGACTTGAAGGGCAAGGAGGAGCCAGCCGTGCCGAGAGCAAGGGGAGGGAAGAGCTTGGTATGTTGAATGTGGCTTTGATTTGCATTTCTCTAATGACCAGTGATGATGAGCATTTTTCATATGTGTGTTGGCCTCATAAGTGTCATCTTTTGAAAAGTGTCTGTTCATATCCTTTACCCACTTTTGAATGGGTTTTTTTTTTCTTGTAAATCTGTTTTATTCATGTTTAGATCCTCACAGCCTAGTACAACATCTGGGAAAAGAGTGGTACCCAATACAGCTTTACTGAATCATCAGTGTTAGCTGGCTTTGTTAAATTCATGAGCTGGTCCTTGTTTTTTTGTTTATTAGTTCATTTTCATAAGCCAGATTGGGCAAGAATTACCATATCCATAGATGGATGCTTGCATTTCATCCTGAGAGTATAATCACGTAGTATAAACTTTGAACTCTCATTACACACAAAGGGATCTAAAAGTTTGTGAGTCACAGATACCTTTGTGCACTAGAGAAACTGGAGTCACAGCCACTGAGAGCCTGAGAGATTTAAAAACCCTGGAAGTAGAGGAAACTTCTAATTTTGACCAAATTGGAGTAACAGGGATCTGCCTTCTCACCTAACCAAAAAAAAAAAAAAAAAAAAAAAAAAAGACAAAATATGAACAATAGTTTGGAAAACACTTGACATCAGGCAACAAAGGACAATAACGCATACCTGAGGCATGGTATGGAAATATACAGAATATTGACCGAAGAGGCAAAAGTTGGGGTTCTAGCTCAGGAGATTCCTATGATTGCCCTAGATGATCACCTCGAGAATTTTTCCAGGTCTCAGCACAAGGAGGGGGATCTAGGCAGTGCCCAGCAGGCAGGCTGAGCTGGGGAGATAAAGGTGAGTCCAGGTAGAACAATGTAGCGGGAGCTCACAGAACCCAGAGCCAGACAGGAAAGAGCTGCACAAAGAACTGCAAAGTCTGCACTGCACACTTGCTAGAATAGCTAAGACGGAGGCTGACTGTGAATTGCAAAATAATCACGCAGAGTGAAAGAATCCACATGCCAAAGAGCATATAACAGTTAATTCTTTGTATACGAAATTCTAGGGAATGAAAACTAATATCACAGCAACAGAAAGCAGATCATTGGTGCCTTGGGGACAAGGGATAGGAGGGTTAACAGGGACAGTTTGGAAGAAGGGATTACAACAGGGCACAAGAAAATTTTGGTCGTGATTGGCATGTTCATTATCTTAATTTCATAGGTGTAGATATATGTCAAGACTTACCAAACTACACACTTTAAATATAAGCAACGTAGTATATGTCAATTATAACTAAATGAAATTGTTTGTTTTAAGAAAACCTGGGATTAAAGGTCATAGGAATATAGGTGTCAATTATAATAAAAGCTTCTTTTTTGTTTTTTAAGACAGAGTCGCTCTCTGTTGTGCAGGCTGGAGTACAGTGGCATGACCTTGGCTCATTACAACCTTTGCCTCCCAGGTTCAAATGATTCTCCTGCCTCAGCCTCCCCAGTAGCTAGGATTACAGGCACATGCCACCATGCCCAGCTAATTGTTTGTGTTTTTAGTAGAGATGGGGTTTCACCATGTTGGCCAGGCTGGTCTCGAACTCCAGACCTCAAGTGATCTGCCCTCCCAAAGTGCTGAGATTACAGGCGTAAGCCACTACGCCTGGCCTATAATGAAATCTTAGTCTTGTGTAAAATGGGCTTCTGTACTATCCCAGAAACAGTCATGCTCAGTCATCTGCTGGGGCTTCCCCAGTGGTGATTGGTGTAGAAAAAAAAGAGTATCCGTTGATATTAATTGAGGAAGAAAAAGACCTGGGTTCTAGCTCAGACTATCCTTTTATACACTGTGTCACTTCACATAGAAATGTCCCAAAACATGATTGGGAAGGAACCAAGCTCTTATGTTTAAAAGCAAGAGGAAATAATGGAGAGCATGAGTTTGCAAACCAGACACACCTGGATTTGTTTTCCTACCTTGTCCCTGAAGAGCAACACTCATAGACGAGTGCAGGAAGCCCAACTCTATGGTGATAAATTTTTACGCATTGAAAAATTTATTTTTCTCTCCTGAGCTGCCAACATCCAGATCAAAAATCAGAACATTATCAGGCCCCCCCGCCAGGAGCACCCTCTCATGCTCCATTTCAATCACTACATACATCAAACAAACTTCAGTTCAAATTCTACCTCTACCACTCATTGGCCATGTGACTTTCAGCACATTTTCTCTTTCATAAAGTGGAGTTCATAATGCCAATTTGTCAGATTTTATTTCTTGAAGAATCAAATAAAATCGCAGGTTTAAATCATCTACCACAACGTCTAACATGTCAGTGGGTTTCATATACAGGCGTTCCCCTCCCAAAGAGAAGCTTGGAAGGGCCAGACTCCAACAGGCAGGAGACAGTAGAGGACTCAGAGCATCCCAAGTTGCATCGGGGCACACCTGTGGGTGAGTCACTTTGCCATCCTGGGTTCCAACTCGAATCTCATCAAATGAAGGCCCCATAAACACTGGATTCAATACAGTACTCCTTCAGGACGCCTTGCCAGGGATACGAGGATGAATAAGACATGGCCCTCACCCTTTGAAGAGTTTGGAAGTCAGACTTCTCTAGTTCTGATCAGCTGCGAGTGTGAACCTCAGTTTCTTTGAAATTATGTAAATATATGTAAGTGTACAAATGGGGAGATCAGTGCCATCTTTCAGGATGGGTCATCACAAGTACGAGAAAGCTTTTCCAATCAGCATCTTGCCTTACACTCCCAAATCAGAACCTCTAGGGTTAGGCCCCAGAAACATGTACGCATTGCCAATTCCCAGGTGATTCGGATGCAAGTGATCTACATAGAGCACATGAGAACCTCCATTGAAGGAGCTGGGATGACAAAAGTTGTACTGAGCCCAGGACACACACTGCCAAGTTAACCATTACTAATAACTCTCTAAGGCCAATTTGCTTCCTCTTCATGTGCCTGTTTTCCCTAAGACATACCAAAAATAGACTCCCCTTAATTAAGAATTTACAGTTACTTGAGCTCCAAACAAGTCATTTTTTTCAAACCAGGATCTCAGCTCCCCATTCCTACTGAACATCAGCTATCAGGAATGATTTGCCTGTTTTTCAGCAGCAATTGATCATGGCATGGCAAGCCTGTCCTGGGGCCTCCTCTGAATAAACAGCCCACAGCACTGAGAACAAACCGTTCTGTCAACGAGCAGGCTGCTAGCACAGACAACTCTGTACACCTGTTGTCACAAGTGCTAATGATAAGTGACACTCATCACTGAGGATGTCTGTAACAGCCTTCCCAAAAGAATGGACAGTTGCATCCAATTACTAGCCTTGAATTATACAAAATAAAGAATGATCATTAATAATTATAATAATAATAACAATAGCCAGCATTCACAAGGCACAGATCATATGCCCAGATACTCCTGGACCCTTTTAATGTGTTATTTCACTTACTCCCTGGTATAGATTGAATTACTGATTTCAGTTCTTCATCTTTCATTTTTCCTTTTTTACACTGTTTGCATGTGACTTGCAGTTGTCTCTAAAGGTGGGGGGTATTTCCCCACTTCTTCCCTCAGACAAACCTAGACTACATCAGCTAACGACAGATCTGTGCGTAAGAATAAGTGGTTCAAATTAGTGGACAGGAAGCCACTTATGTGGTGACTTGTTACATAGCAACAACTGACCAATTCTATCTCCTAGAAAAGTGATTGGCAAACCAAGGTCTGGGCCTAGGTTCTGTTGTTGTAAAGAAAGTTTTATTGGAACAAAAGAAAATAATTCATGTACTTACATATCATCTATGACTGCTTTCTTGTTGTAACAGCAGACTTAAGAGGTTGTCACAAAGACTGCATGATTTACAAAGCATAAATATTTACTGTCTGGCCCTTTACAGAAAAAAAAAAAAAAAAAAAAAAAAAAGAACTGCTGGTTACTTCCCTAGAAAAGGGTTTCTCAAACATTACCTTGCATCAGAATCACCTGGAGGACTTATTACAAAGGTGGAGCTGAGCCCTAGACCCAGGATTCTGATTCAGTAGGTCTGGAGTGAGACTCAAGAATTGCACTTCTAATAAATTCCCATGTAGATGCCCATGCGCTGGTCTGAGGACCACACTTTAAGAACTACTCCCCTAGAACAATGGTTCTCAACGCTGGCTGTATATTAGAATCACCTGGAGAGCTCTCGCGTTGAGCCCTGAGGTATATCAGTAATTGCTAAATAGCTTCTTGGGATTTCTAGTTTGCAGCTGGGATTTAGAACACTACTCAGGAGCAGCCCTTTTAGTCACTGAAGTATTGGTTGAGCACCACGAACAAGCAACTGTCCTGAAAACAGCTTTGAGGACACAGTCCTGAACCTGAAGGAATCCTAGTCTGAGGAGCAGACACACAGGTAAATAGCAAAAGGTAAGCTATGTGTATGCTGGAGGTGAGCATTCGGTGAGAGGATGCCCCGGGGATGAGCTGTCAGGCAAGGCTGGGAGAAGGGTAGGGGAGGTCACCTGGGGGAGGTGACACCTGAAGCAAATTTTGAAGAGAGAATGTAATACGCATTTCACCAATAAGGAACGTGGACTCAAAGTTTTAGGCCGCTTGGCTAGAATCACATTCTAGTATCCTGGTCAGGACCAGGATCCAAACCCAGCTCTCGGAACAATTCCCTTCCACCCAGATGCCTGTTTATGTCTGTCCCTCTTCTATTCCGGACTCCAGTCCCATACACTAATGTAATGACATCTACAAAATAAGTACCTTCTAAAATAGCTGTTATTAAGTAATGGATCTAGTTGAATCATGGTTTCGAGGCACATCAGGGTCTTCAGGTGTCTCAAGGACATCCACTCAAGCCGCAGTCATCCAGATATTCTAGGTACTTCAGAATCCTCACTTGTGTGGTTGAAGGTTGTTTTGTACATTACAGAGAGACAAGAAGATATCATTTACCTCTTGATGGAAGTATACACCACCACCTGATGTAGTCTTCTTGCCTGAAAATCAAACTTAAGTTCAATCAAGGATCTAAGTACCATTTACCAGAAAAACAGTGAACCACAGAGAGGCAATCTAAGAAATCCAGATAGAATGAATCACTCATTTCAGAACAAACAATTCAGCTTCTTCAGTAAATTTAAATTGTGAAGGAAAGGTTATTATGAGCTAAATTGTGTCCCCTTTTTACAATTAAGAGGTTGAAGCCCTAACCGCCGCTACTTCAGAATATGACTGTATTTGGAGATAAGGCCTTTAAAGCGGTAACTACGTAAAAATGAGGTCAGGTGAGCGGGCTCTATCCAATATGACTGGTGTCCTTATAAAAAGAGGAGATTAGGATATGGATATGCAGAGACAAAGGACCATGTGAAGGCATACAGAGAAGATGGTCACCTGTAAGCCAAGGAAAGAGGCCTCAGAAGAAACCAACCCTTCCAAGACCTTTGTCTAACACTTCCAGCTTCCAGAACTGTGAGAAAATACATTTCTGTTGTGTAAGCCCTCCAGTCTATGATATTTTATTATGTCGGCCTTAGCATACTAATATGACGTCCCTTATTTTTAGAGCTGATGCTTTGGGCATTACTCAACAAACCTTTGAAAACAGCCTCCAGCAACTTCCATCCGCTGGTCTGGTCTTTGGTTCCAACTTCCGCCATTACGTAATAGAAAGTCTTATCCTTCGGATCAGACTTTGAACCCTTTATGTGAGGGAAGCTGCCTGCTATTTGCATGTCTTCCCTTTTCTACCCTAAACACCTCAGTTCTCTCACTTGTTCCCAGGCCGCGGCTTCCAGACCCTCCCCAAGCACGGTGCTCTTTACCCATCTGAAGAAGGCATACATCCCTGGAGGCCTGCCTTGCTCAGGGCTTTTGAATTTGCTGTTCCCTTTGCCAGAGACCATCCCAGCCTCGGAGATCTGCTGGGCCCACTGCTTTGCTTTGTTTGGGTCTGTGCTCAAATGTGACTTCGTCAGAGAAGTGTCCCCTGGTCTTTTCATTCTTGACTCCTTTACTTTGCTTCTTCTCTTCCTATAGCACATATTAGACATTTAATCAAATCTTTATAGGTTGCCTGTCTCCATCCAATAAACTGCAAGTTCCCTGAAGACAGGTACTCGTGTTCATCCCTGCTGCATCCTGATGGGGCCTGCTGTTCCACAGGGGCTCAACCTGTATTTCTTGGATGAGTGAGTAAATGATAGCTGGTTTTGTAGTGGGGCATTCCAGTTCCAAGATACAGCAAATATCTTTGCTTATGTTCCCCCCTTCCCTTTAAAAAGGCTCAGCAACAAGCCTAAAAGTAGCAAAAGGAAGCTCTATCAGCGGCTGCCCAGCGCCCTCAGCATCAGCCCCTCCAAAACCGCCAGCCCGCTCAGGCTGCAGCTGGACAGCCCAGAGACACTTCGTGGCCATCTGCAGACCACCAGGCCCAAGACAGCCAGCTGCGGAGACAGCAGGAGGCCTCGGGGACACGTGCTTCAGGCAGGCGTGCACCCACCCCAAGCACATTCGACTTTCTCCTCATCAGACGGCTCCTTTGCATCTGCCCGTGTGTACTTTGGCTTCCAAAGCCTCTGTTTACAAATCTGGGTCAAGGAAGGACAGGAATTCCAACAACACACAATTCACAGAAGCCGGCCCGTGGCCTCCGTTCTCATTTTTCCTTGTAAGAAGGCTGTGTGGAGCAGCGTTGAGTCACTGTATTTGGAAGCTTCCCAGAGCCAGTTGATATCCAGCTGTCATCTGTATTTACCATCATTGCGACTTGGAGAAAACAGTACCATCTCTGTGAGCCTCCGTTTCCACACTTTTTAAAAAGAAGACAATGACACAACCTTAACAGAATTAGAACTCAAGTATGAAGACAGTAGCACATGGAACTCATTCAGTAATTTGATATTTTTTTTTACATTCCCAAGTAATACTCTAGCGTGTCCCATCTCGCAGAATCCCGGAGTCGTCCTGATCCCACTTTCTCCCAAAGACAATCGGCCACCATTCTACTTCTTAATTTGTCATGAATTCATCTACTTCTTCCTCTTTCTGTGAGGATCTTCACTGGCTGTTCCTAGCACAGACTCGGGAGTTGTCCCCTGTGAGTTTAGTCACGTCTCCGCCACTTCTGGCTGGGCGATGTTGAGCATGTTATTTATCTTCCACGTGACTTGGTTTTTTAACCTGTAAAATGGAATGACAGCGGTGGGTGTGGAGTCAACACTGTGGATTCCCGACTAAAAGTCTCCCCCAACACTCTTCTCCATTGCTACCTCATGTATACAAGCTGGGAAGCCAAGTATTAGAGTTCCTAGCCTCTCTGTAGCCAGGGGTGTGCTGTACTCATCCTGGCCCAAGATACAAGCAGAATTCTGCTGCTAAGTGCTATCAAAGCTTGAAAGTTAGGTTATAATATCCATGGGAAATGCTTAGGGAAGGGCCTGGCTCACAGAACAGAGATGACTGCGGAATGAATGTAGCAAGGTAGAGACCAGGAAGGAAACAGATTTAAGCAAGAGGAATGAGGTGAGGATCAGGTGATAGAGGAAGATTTCAGGGAGGTGGATAGTGCTGGCACGGAGGATAGGACCTGGCCAGGGCCTGAACATCCCCAAAAGTCTCCTGTCCCTTGAAGGGAGCTAGTTAAGGAGTCAGTACAAGGGACCTATCATTCATCATTGGACTGTGAAATGCTTATGAACTGGTCTCAGCGCACATTCCAGTCACCATAAGTGTGAACGGTGTCTTTCATCTCACACTGTCTGGCAGCTTTCTCACCAGACAGGGCAAAGCTTTGCGGGAAACCCCAGGACATAGGGTTGTGCACAGCAAGGTCCCCTGGGATGCTCTGCGGGGGCAATGCTAGCCACAGCCCCACTTGGGGGAACACTCATGTATGATACCCCTTCATATGCCCTGTCCCAGCTGAAGAGCTGCTACACCGTGTCCAGGCCCTCAGAGGCATAAAGGTCATCGAGAGATGTTAGGAAAAATTCCAGTGAATGGGTCTGTCTGTAATCATCACAGAAACTGCTCCTCCCTTTCCTGAACCTGGGTGGGTCCCTTCCACCTACCCAGCCACCCCATGGCAGAACTGCTAATATTGGGGAAGAAGCCAGAAAATAAACAGAGGTAAAATATTCCCCCAAAAGAGTGGCTCTTAGGTGTCCCAACAAGGTGACCAATTGCTCTCCACAAAGTATGTCCAGATTCTGACTCCAAGCAGAGGTGGTTCTAGCCCCAGCTTGGAGATTGATCAAATATGTAAAAGGTTATATTATGCTGGGCACTCAGTAGCCCTTTTGAAAACATGTTTTAAATACCTTCAATGTCTAGTTTCTCACAGGCTTAACCTGGAACACAACCACAGAAATGTTCTTTCCAAAATGCAAATCAGACTCTGTCACTTTCCTGCTCAGAGACTTTGATGGCTCTGCCTTAACCATGAAATTGAAGCTCAGCCTGGCAGATGCATCCACTGTTTCCTCTTTCTTATTTCTTTTTATATGCTGGATGTCTCAAACTCACTGGTATTCCCCAGACACCCAGTGATACTCATCCCTGCTTGCCTCTGCACATCATTGCATTCATTCAATAACTTACCCATTCATTGAATGAACATATATTAAGCGCTTACTGCATTCCTGTATGTTACTTTCTAAGATACAATGATAGACAAGAACAACTGCCTGTCCTTAAAGAACATATCGTCAGGAGTACCCATGCCTGGCAGGACATCAGAGTCACACACAGGGGTGCTCAAAAGCACAGAGGTTTGAGCTGCATCCTGGTATCTCAGAATGGAAAGAGAAGGAAAGGAAACAGCCAGCAAAAGCATCATAAGAGAATAGGGGGAGCTGATTGCAGATTTCTCCTTTTACCTCCCTGACAACCAGCTGGGTGAATGGGCTAGGCTGTAGAGCCAAAAACACTGATTCAAAACTCGGGCATTTTTGTACTCTTGCTTGCTGAGACCTTTCATCTTTGCATCTGTGGCTGGGTGAAATTATTCCTAGGTCTCCCTTTTACTTTCAAAAGTGCCCTGTTTGGGATGATAAGTTCTATAAGCACCTTATTCTATAATCAGCTTTCCCCTTTCCTACGCGTGAGCACTTGGGAGAAATGGCTGAAACTTCCTGAGCCTCAGTTTCATGGTCTGTATCACTGAGTGAGCCATACCTACTTGAGAAGGTATCAGAATTAAATGAGGTGATGTCTGTCAAGTCCCTGGCACAGTAGATGTTTAATTCACAGAAGCTGTTGTTATTTTTTTGCCTTGTAGAAAGTGGTTCTTATCTGCTCTGCATTGTTCATTATTAAATGAAACGAGACCTCAACGATGAGAACATTCAGATGAAACACAGAGCATTTATATTGGTGGAGAGGATGGCCTGAGTCAGCAAGACATTGCTTGGGTAGTCGCTGGCCAGGATGACAAGCCTGTTTAAGTGTCTCCATTACAATATTTAAACTTCAGCTCAACAGCCTAGAAAGCTTCACTTTACTACCCACCTTCTTGGTTTCAATTTCTCATAGTGTTAGGTCAAATGCCAGCAATGGATCCAGAAGGAGGAAACTGCAGCCTATTTTGATGTCCAGGGTCAGGCCGAGGAGAGAGACTGACACATTATCTGTCTCACTGACTGTCCACTGCCCCCACCACAGAGGTGACTCATCAGATGGCCTGTCTGAACAGTGATTCTGCCGGTGATTCATCGTTGCCCACCAGAAAGCCCCCTTCTTAACGTCCTCTTTCTGAGCTCTTCAATTAGAATTTGAGGTCCAAGGAGATTTAGAGGGAAGGGAGGGTAGAAACATCTGACAGCTGGACCGAGTGTGGCTTCCCTCAGTGGCAGTGGGACACAGGGAGGGAGAAGAGGAAGTGCTGGGTGCCTCTTGCTCCCAGAGTGAGAACTTGGAAACAGCCAGAGGAAAAATATATATATAATAAATGGTGAATATTTATAATATTGCAGAGGTCCTTAGGGGTGAAGGAATCTCATCAAGGACAGGAAGGAGGGTGAAAACTTTATAGAAATCAGAAATCTTTTTGGTTGGCGTTGCAGGAAGGTTGCTATGTGAATGGATTGTTTAAAAGTCTAGGGTATAGCAAACTGAAGATAAAGTGGATCAACGTAAAGAGAATATGTGTCGAGTCTGGGATAGAAGGAAGACTAAAGCAGGAGTTTTCCAGTGCTATGCTAGAAAGACAGTCACTGAGGCTGGTAGATATTCAAGTCTCTAAAAGTATCCCTAAGTTCTCTAGAATGGGCCGAAAAGTGGTTAGGTTTCCTGAAGTGTGATAGGTAAAATTATTATCGTACATACACATAAAGAAAAATTCCTTTACAAGTCATCTCTGCCTTCATATCACTTGTACATCAAACCAAGATTATCACATGTATTTTTCTTTAAGCACAATTAAGTAAAAATATGCAAACTTTTTCTTTCTCCAGACATGCCAAGCTTCAGCTGAAACTCAGGCCTCATGCAGTTCTCTCTGCTTAGAATGTTCTCTGCCCAACCTCCACCTGCCCCACTTCTTATCATACAGGTGTCAGGTCAAATGCTTTCTTCTCAGTGAAGATTTCCCTGGCCACCTTGTCAAACATAAATGCCATCTGGTTATCCTCTCTCCAGCCCGTGGTTTATTTTTTTCTGAAGAACTTTCCAGGATCTCAGCCTTATCTTGGTTTACTTGTTTGTAACCTGTCTCTCTCCTCCAGAATGTAAGCTCCAAGAGAGCAGGAACTCCTCCTTGACATTATTCTTGCCTTAATCCTCAGTGTCTAGCCTATTTCTTGCCATATGATAGATGCTTAATGCATGTTTGTTGAATAAAGACCCATTAAAGTGAATTATGGGCTGAATAATGCCATTCTTGCATTGGGGAAAAAAGTGTGGAGTTGTAGGTAGGACATGGAGAATTGTGTGTCATCCTGGACATGGCCATAGGAAAGTGTAAAACACTTATTTTTGGTAATAATTATACTTTTTCCCCCTCAAATGAGCCATGGACCTGAGAGTTAAGTAGGGATGAACTGTTTTTCTATGCTGGTAAATATGGATTAGAGCACATGGCTTAGAAATGAGTCTAAAACAGGTTTCCTGCTCCTGCCTCTTTTGTTAGAGATGACTCAGTTACAGCTAGAAAACTGTAAGCTTCTCCATTTCCTTTCCTCCCTCTTTCTCTTCCTCACCCCTCCTATCACCCTGACCCAGGGCAAAGGCTCTCCCAGTGGGCTGACCTTATGGAAGACGTTGAAGCTGAACGAACACCTGTGACTCTGAAAGTCATTCTTTCATGGGGAAGAGCAAACAAGGATACAAGCTTCCTCCCCAGTTCTTCTGAGACTACAGGAATTTCTGTATGGAAGTGGGCTAATGCAGGAATGAGTGGAAGGAAAATGGGTTTCCCTAGAGTAAATATCATGGTCATGAATGTGTCATGGGTAAAAAGGGAAGCCAAGGACCACTGTAAACCACTGTGAGCTCCTAGAGATGAGGGATTATGTCTTCAACTACTATTTAGAGATGACTGATCCTAGCAGGTATCTTTGTGCCTGACACACAGTAGTGGTCTATCAGTGTGTACATAACAGTGTGCTCTGAAGGAATGGAAGACTGTATGAATGATTGACTGGATTTGTGATTGAGTGAATAAAATATGCATTATACATCTATCTCTTACAAATCTAGTAAATGTGAGTCTAATCTTAAACCCTGCTCTCCTTAGAATATAGAAGAAAAAATATATTTTTTAGACACACAAGACTGAGAACAAGAACCTGGACAGACTTGACCTCACTAACTTCTGGCCATGTTTTAAACCCTCTTGGGACACCTTCTAGCCCCAAGGAAACTGGGGATCTGTGAGTAGTTCACATCATCTGTGACGAACCAATAAGTCATCTCTGCCTGCATTCAGTCTCTTGAGGAGACGTTCTTAACTTAGGTCCATGAACTCTGCAAGGATCAGAAAGCAGATGCCTGGAGGTCTATGATGAATGAGAAAAAAATATGGCTTGATTTTCACTAACCTCTAACTGAAATTTAATATTTCTATCACTTGTGTATGTAGACAGACACAGTTTATCAGCAATAGCTGTGATTTTTGTCATCCACAGAAATGACAGATAATTTCATATCATATGTCAGCTGTGGCAGAGATCATAAAATATTGCCCTCATGTCTATTTCAAAGTTACATTAGTTACTGGGCTTCTGATAGATCTTCTTTGATGCCTTTATGTAACGTATAGATTACTTGTGGTAGTGAGGGTAGTGAGGCCTCTAAGATGCCCTTCAATGACTGAGCCTTCTGGTTTTCACAACCTGTATTCAGCTCTCCCTTGAGGGTGAGCTGGACCTACTGACCTGCTTCTCATGGATGGAATAGGGCAAAGGTGAGGAGGTGTCCCATGCAGGATGAGGTTATAAAAGATGACGACTTCGGTCTTGCTCACACTCACTTTCCCTCTTACTTCCTCACTCTGACAGAGCCAGATGCCACGTTAGGAGCTGTCCGCAGAGAGTCCCACGTGGCGAGAAACTGAGCACAACTTCTGGCCAAGAATCAGTGCGGAAATGAGGCCCTCAGTTAGACATCTCATGAGAAACCCAATTCTGCCCACGAGCCTGTGAGCGAGCTTGGAAGCAGACTCATGCCCAGGCCATCTCGAGATGACTACAGCTCTGGCAGACACCTGAATTGCAGCCTCATGAGAGACCTGGAGCAAGAGGACCCAGTGAAGCCACGCCCAAACCCCTGACCTGCAGAGACTGGGAGATAATAAATGCCTGTGGCTCTAGTATGCTGTTTGCTGCTCAGCAATGGAGGATAACTAATATAGCTTTGTGTGTCTGTGCTTGTGTGTGTGCGCATGCGCGTGTGCTGTTTCATAATAGCTTTTTGCTATAGTTCCCTTTGAAATCCCATGTATCTTTATTTAATTCATTTAAAGTTATTAATCTGAGAAGGAATCATAGGCTTTACCCATCTGCCATGGAGGTCTATGCCACCTAGAAGAATGCCTGTCCCAGACTCTGTTTTGAAGAAGACATGGATTCCTGGAAGAGGGATTATACATATAGAGTATATATATATGGTGTGTGATGTGTGTGTGTCTGTGTGTGTGTGTGTGCATACATACTACATTTTCCACACTTTGGAGGTGATGAAGTGGAATTTGGTCCAGCTGATGGGGCCCCTGAGGTTGGAGCAGTAGATTCTCATCCAAACAGCAAGAGACACCAAAGGGAAAGAAGAGAGCAGAGATCCTGTGTGGCAAGTTTGAGCCCAAAGTCTGAAGAGCAATGGGGCAGATAGAAATGACAGGGTTAGAGCCAGGAATGTCAGAGTTTGGGGAAAGACAGGCATCCTGAGCTGCAGCAAAACAGGGGTCCTGAGAAAATGTTGTGTCTGCAAGTGATTTGGCCTCATTCAATTAAAAGGATAGATCAGCAAAGAGAATGTAATCTCCTATCCCATTCAGAGCAGAAACCCCATGCTGTATGACAGGCATTTAGGCACTGCTTTCTTGCATCTGTTACAAAGCCTGCCCTCTCACCTAAATGGTAAGCTCCTTGGAGGCAAGACTTATACGTCCTTGTTTTCTTTTAATTCCAGAGATCTACTGCAGCATGTATGTCCACACATCAAATATCTGCTCATAAACAGTGGTGGGCCTGGGAAACAGAGATGAACTAAGTTCAGTCTGTCTTGAGTTGCTCACGGTCTAAAGAGGGAGACAGATCAATATAGGCATTGACATTAAAGAGCTTCAGCTAAAATGTGAACTGCACTTCTCAGTAGGTTTGGAGTCTCTCCAACCCTTGACTTTACATCTGTTAAAGAAAGGGAGTAACACTCATCTTGCTGGTTTGTGGAACATTAAATGAAATAATATATTTCACGAACCTTGCATAAGACCTGACATGGGGCAGACATTTGTACCTTGCTTCTGATTCTCACACCATTTCCAGTCTTCTGATCACAAGGCCACAAGTGTTTATGGGAGATCAAATTCCTGTGCAAAAGCTGTGGCAGACTTCTAGAGACAAGTCCTTTTCCTAACAAGCTTTCCTTCTCACGGCAAGATAACATTCACCCACATGCTATGTTCTGTGAGCTCTTGGAAGCAGAGGCCATATGGAACTCATTTTTGCACCCCAACAAGTAGAAAAGTGCTGCATCAAAGTGGGGGCTGTTCAGCACAGGTCGAATGAATGACTAGGATGATAAATAATAAATCACAGTAATCCCTCCAAAATCGAGTGCAATAATGCCATGCAAGAAAGGTCATCATGAGCTGGAGGACAGGGGCCTTGACCTGGCTCTTTAAAATGTGGAGGACTTGGATGAGTGGAGGAGAACTGGGGTAGAGAAAGGAGGGAGACAGTGACAGCCTACAATCACCTTGGGAGAGGAAGGAAAAATACTGATGAGGAGATGCGTAAAAAAGCTACAATGGCCTCTGTCAAGTTTCATTTTAAAAGAGAAGAGATCAGAAGTAACTGTGGCAAATGTCAACATCTGTTTATAAGTGGTAGGTGCAAAGGTGATTAGTATATTCCCTACGCTTCTTGCTATGTTGAAAATATTTCATAACAAGAGAGGAAAAAGCATTTTAGGTGGGAAGAATGCCAGAGGCAGGTGCAGAGAAGCCAGGAGACATGTGGCAAGTGCAGAACAGGAAGCCCTGAGGAAGACTTCTTAACTCAGGTCCCACAGGCCACATCCCAAGTGAGGGGCAGGGGAGCAAGTCTGGTGCTGTCCTTGGTCCTGAAGCAAAACCACATCCTTGGGCATTGCTATTTCTAGTTACTCTAAAGCAGTGGGTTCCTGCCTAATCTCCCCAGTGCTCAAAGATTTCCTTAGTATTCTGTAACTTAATTTTTTAAACTTATTTTAAGTTCAGCCATACAAGTGCAGGTAACATAGGTAAATTTGTGTCATGGGTGTTTGTTGTACAGATTATTTTATTGCCCAGGAATTAGGCCTGCTACTGTTAGTTGTTATTTTTGTGTGTGATTTATTATTTATCTGTGATTTATTATTTATCATCCAAGTCATTCATTCAACCTATGCTGAACATCCCCTACCTTGATGCAGCACTCTTCTACTTTCTGGGGTTGTAAAAACGGCAAAAATTAAGACAACCTGTTGGTTGCTTTTCCTGGTCCTCTCCCTCCTCCCACCCTCCATCCTCTGAAAGACCCCAGTGTGTGTTGCCCCCACTATGTGTCCATGTGTTTTCATCACTCAGCTCCCATTTACAAGTGAGAACATGCGGTATTTGGTTTTCTGTTCTGCATTAGTTTGCTAACAGTAATGGCCTCCAGCTCCATCCATGTCCCTGCAAAAGACATAATCTTGTTCTTTTTATGGCTGTATAATATTCCATGGTGTATATGTACTACGTTTTCTTTATCTAATCTTTATTTACGTGGATTCCATGTCTTTGCTATTGTGAATTGTGCTGCAGTGAACATACAAGTGCATGTGTCTTTATAATAGAATAATTTATATTCCTTTGGGTATATACCCAGTAAAGAGGTTGCTTGATTGAATGGTATTCCTGTCCTTACATCTTTGAGGAATCACCACACTGTCTTCCACAATGGCCGAACTAATTGACACTCCCACCAACTGTATATGTGTTCCCTTTCCTCCACAACTTTGCCAGCATCTGTTACTTTTTTACTTTTTAATAGTAGTCATTTTGACTGATGTTAGACGGTTATCTCATTGTGGTTTTAATTTGCATTTCTCTAAGGATCACTGATGTTGAGCCTCTTTTTCATATGCTTGTTGGCTGCATGTATTTCTTCTTTTGCAAAGTGTCAGTTTATGTCCTTTGCCAAATTTTTATGGGGTTGTTTGGGGTTTTTTCTTGTAAATTTAAGTTGCTTATAGATATTGGATATTAGACCTTTGTCAGATGCATAGTCTGCAAAATTTTTCTCCCATTCTGTAGGTTATCTGTTTATTCTGTTGTTGGTTTTTTCACTGTGCAGAAACTCTTTGTCAGTTTTTGCTTTTATGTAACTTAATATTTTGAAGTCCAATTTTATCCAACTACTATCACTAAAAAAGAAATAAAAATTTTTAGCAACAGAACATGGGTTTTTTCCCAACCTGATAGTAGTATGTATCTATTATTTACCAAGCTCTTGTATGTGCTGGGCACTGTGGTAAGCAGTTGTTACATATTGTCTCACATTGCTATAATTACCTTCATTTTATAGATGAAGAAAGAGGCACAGAATGATTGAGGTCACAGAGCTCATAAATGGCAGAGTTGAGATTAAAAGAGGTCATGTAAGTACATATCCCAGGAATCAGCTACTCACTCCCTGGCGTAGGCAAATAAGGCCTTAACTAGGTAGAAGGAAGTAACCCTGTGAAGTCATTGTCTTGTTTTTCCAACTATACAGGCAAGACTGTGGATGCCAAAAATGGCAGTGTAGGTTAAAGTGCCTCATAAATTATTAAGTCCTCTGCTAATGTTGGCAGCCCCCTCTGCTCTCTGTCATTGATAGAGATGGTTATAGTGACAATCATACATCTTCAGCAGATGCCAACAACATAAACTAGATTCTACTTCTGTGGCTCAAGGAGGTAAGCCAAGGCAATAATAATAAATAAATAAATAAGAAGTAAAAGAAAGAAGGAAAGAAATAGAAAAGGACCCTTTTTCTAGATGGGACAGACTTGATTTGTGCCGTTTATTTTAACATATATTAGCAATGTGACTGTGGGAAAGTCATCTGATCACTTGCCAACCTCAGTTTCCTCTGCTAAGAAGGGGTTGTGTCACCTAAATGCCCATCAATGATAGACTGGACAGGGAAAATGTGGCACATATACACCATGGAATATTATGCAGCCATCAAAAATGATGAGTTTGTGTCCTTTGTAGGGACATGGATGAACCTGGAAACCATCATTCTCAGCAAACTGACACAGAACAGACAATCAAACACCGCATGTTCTCACTCACAGGCGGGTGTTGAACACTGAGAACACATGGAAACAGGGAGGGAAGCACTACACACTGGGGTCTGTTGGGGGGAAATAGGGGAGGGACAGCAGGGGGTGGGCAGTAGGGAAGAGATAACATGGGAAGAAATGCCAGATATAGGTGATGGGGAGGAAGGAAGCAAATCACACTGCCACGTGTGTACCTATGCAACAATCTTGCATGTTCTTCACATGTACCCCAAAACCTAAAATGCAATAAAAAAAAGAAGGGGTTGTGTCAATCCATAAGGACAAAAGAGATCATGTTGATAAGGCAGCCTAGGAAAGACTATGGCAGTGCTGCTGCTGGCGATGGCAGCTGCTTGTTGACTGATTGACGTACTGCCTTCTGCCTCATGCCAGCCACTGTGCTTAGGCACTTTATGCACATTGCTCCAATCCTCATGCTCGTTCTAGAAAGTTTCTATTCTATTGCTATCTCCATTTCAAAGATAACAGAACTGAGGCTCAGGGAACCCTTAGTAGCTCTCAGCTAAATCATAACGCAATTTGACTCATCTACTCAGATGGCACTTGGGAGGCTGGATGGTAAGGGCTGGTAGATAAGAAGCGGCCCTGCCTTACTTTTTCCAGCATCTAGGCAGGTGCTTCCAAAAACAGGTCCCATTTCAAGATGGTATTGAGAAAATCTCCTGGGCTGCCACCCAGCTTACCAAAGTGCCAAATTCCAAGCCCAGTGGAACCCAGTCCGGCTCCCCCCATGCTCAGAAGGCAGCTGCCTCAGGTCCTCCCCTATGTCTCCCTTTCTCTAGTCTCTGAATCAAAGAAAAATTTTCCCTCCACGCAGCAAAAACCAGTGCAAGGGAACTTGCTCCCTCCTCCCTGCTGAGGAGGCAGGGGAGAGGATAGAGGAAATTGTGCCAAAGGTCACGGTGTTCTGGGTCAGCATGTCCCAGCTTTGAAGTCAGAGCTGCCAGCACCAGGCAAGAAAAATGCTGTGGGCTGCTCCATCTATCAGGCCTCAGACAAGCTCTGGCTGGGCCTTGGCCTACACAGCAGCTGCACACTTCAGGGAGGACCACCTACACCAGAGACACCTCCTGGTAGCCACAGCAGCACCCTTAGGAACCTGTGACTACAGAAATAGCCAAGCCACAGAGCACACAACAGCTTCACAGGTGTGCCCAGGTCCCTTGCCCTCTTGCTTCCAGAACCAGACTCCCTGGGGGAGGGTAAGCATTTCTGCCTTCCCCAGGTTGTCTTCCTTTCTCTTGCTGTGCTTAGAACTTCTTAATTTGTCCAATCTTGACTCCCACAAAAAGAAAAAAAAAATTAATTGTGCAAGCACCATGTACACAATGAAGGGCTAGTTAAAAAAACACCACTGTCTCTGTCTTTGTAGAGTTTATAGAGGGACATAGATATTAACTAATAAATGGAGAGGTTAGGATAGAATTAAAAGTTGTGGTGGCATTATGAAGGAAAGAGAACAGGGTGCCAGAGGAGAGAAGAGAGACCAATACAGGAACCTCCAGATAGGAGGATAGGAAAGGTTTCTTCCATCAGGCGCAATGAGATTGAGGACTGAAGGATCAGCAGGAGGCTGCCTTTAAGGCAAGCTGGAGCATGGAGTGAGGGATTTTTCTAGGAAAGAGCATGTGCAGAGGTCCTGAGGAAGGAAAAAGAATGAGATATTCAGGAAACTGAAACAATATACATAACAGATAGATGTGAAACCCCAATTAAACTGTGAGACCTCAAGTCCACACTTAAATTCTCCATCTCAGTATTCTCAGGTAGAATCAGGTAAGGATAGAGGGAGGAGGTACACTTGAACTCAGTGTGAGAAGATGTGAAGATGGAGAATCAGAAGATAAATGGTTCTAGTTTACAGGGTTTTTAGCAGATACCCAAAGTCTCCCCGCTAGAGGATAGAACATCAACTGGTACCTACAACTAACAATAACTAACTTACAGATGCATATTTTCTAAGTATATTCATCCAGTTCTTCTTCATCATTCTTCAAGTTGGTCTAGAGATGTTTGTCTACAGATAGGAACAGAAAGTAGGAGAAATGAGAAGAATCCAAGCTCCTGACTCTTTCTCTTCTCCTTACCGCTAGGGAGAACCAGTCTATGGAAGTGTATGGACCAGTCTGTAAAAAAGGGGCTTGAAACAGAAACATCACCTGCCACATATTCAGAGCTTCCAAGTCCAGCTATACCCAGCAGGCCAGCAAAATCAGACTGTGGACACTTGGGCGATTATGAACTCCTGGACCTAAAACAAGGCACTGACCTCTCTGAGCCTCAAGTTGCTGTTCTCACGAGACAGCAGAGCTGCCAATATAATTCAAATGCGGGGCCCCTTGTTGGAAAAGAGGGGGAAAGTATCATTCAAAGGACTATTAATAAAATATAGAACTATTTCTTTTCTGCCAGTCTCTCTTTTGACTTGTCATGCTATTTTAAATTTCTTATTTAATGTAAATATAAGCATCATAAATATTTTAAATCATCAGCATAAATTTTAGCATTCATCTTTATATGGCACAACTCCAGTTTTAAGTGCAAGTATAAGGGAATTGAATCCACATACAGAATCACCAGAATTACCCAATTTGTATTTTGCAGCCTATACACGCAGATATATTTTCTTCTTACCAAAAGAATAAAAACACTGCCCAAAACAATCTCAGTTATTTTTATTTTCTTTTTCAATACACACACATTATACCAATGCTCAAAATGGGTGGTGGCTTTCATCACACACTTACCTGGTACTGCCTGTGAGCTCCATTGAACTTCCAGGCTCTGTGAGTCCACCAGAATTCTGGCCTCATGGGGCATGACAAGGATGATGTGTGACAAACAAGAAATGTGATATTGAGCCTTTCTCGTCTCATCACTTATATGGTGCACTGCTCCATCAACTTTACTTATAAAACTCAAACTCAGGCCAGGAGCAGTGGCTCACGCCTGTAATACCAGCACTTTGGGAGGCCGAGGAAGGTGGCTCACGAGGTCAGGAGTGCAAAAACTACCTGGCCAAGACGGTGAAACCCTGTCTCTACTAAAGATACAAATATTAGCCAGATGTGGTGACAGGTGCCTTTAATCCCAGCTACTTGGGAAGCTGAGGCAGAGAATTGCTTGAACCCAGGAGGTGGAAGTTGCAGTTAACCCAGATCGTGCCGCTCCACTCCAGCCTGAGCAACTGAATGAGATTCCATCTCCAAAAAAAAAAAAAAAAAAAAAATCTCGAAGTAGCTCCCGAGCTCTCGATCCAAGATGGCCGTTTAGGAATAGCTCAGGATTGCAGCTCCCAGTGAAAGCGCAGAGGGTGAGTGGACGCCGCGTTTTTATTGCCCACAGACTAGGCAATTCCCAGGCACAGAAGCTCCACAGGTCACCAGTGCGGCTGTTTGGCCCCGCGTGGCTGCTTTGTCGGTGCCGTGGAGCAGCGGTTCTCCCTACAAAATACACCGCTCCAGGTGCCCTTTTGGCTGGCGATTGGAGCCACGGAAAGTCACCCATTCGTCTGTTTAAAAAGAGGACTGAGCAGGGAACCAGGACAGTAGATTTCAGGGCAAAAAGAAAAAAAAAAAAAGCACCACAAACCTCAGTGCCGCTGTTTAAGCCAGCTCAGTGAGTGGCCGCAGGGGAAAACAAACAGACCCCGGCGCCTCTTCAACAGGCGACTGGAACACCAACTTAAAAAAGGCTCTGAGGAAGGGAGCCAGGCGATCAGGCTCGGCTGGTCCCACCCCCACAAAAGAACAGCAATCAGAAACTCTGGATTGAGAGTTGCACAGCAAGTGCAGCTGAACCCGGGACGGTCCAGCTCTGTGGGGGAGGGGCGTCCGCCATTACCAAGGCAGCCCTCCACGACGGAGGTAGTCGGCAAATGCTGAGGCAGCCCGCCGTTGCCAAGGCAACCCGCCACAGCAGAGAGACTCTGCCTCAACAGAGGCGGGCCACCATCACCAAAGCAGTTCTAACTACACCCATATAAACAGGACTGCAAAGAAGTTCACTGGGCAGCTGGGCAGAGCCCACAGCAGCTCAGCAAAGCCTCTACAGGCCGACAGTGACTAGGCTGCCTCCTTGCTGGGCAGGGCAGCTATGAAGGGAAAAAAAAAGAAGGCAGCAGCATAATGGAAACTCATAAATAAAGCACTATATCCCTGGGACAGAGCACCTGGGAACAAAAAGCAGTTTATGAGTTCTGCTGCAGCAGACATAAACGTACCTGCCCAGCAGCTCTGAATGAACAACAGAGCTCACAGCTCACCATTTGAGCTCCTATAAAGAAAAGACCATCTCCTCAAGCAGCTCCCTGACACCTATATATCCAAAGAGACACCTCATAAAGGAGAAATCAGATTGACACTAGGCAGGTATCCTTCTGGGACAAAGACAGCAGAAGAAGAAAACTGGTAACCACCCTTACTGTTCAGCAGCTGCTGCAGGTGAACCCCAGGCAAGCAGGGCCTGGAGTGAACCTCAGCAAACCTACAGCAGAGGGGCCAGACTGTCAGAAGGAAAACCAAGAAACAGAAATAACCTCATCATCAACAAAGAACATCAATCTGAAAGATTTGAGACCCAATCTGAAAGCCAGCAACTACAAAGTCGACAGGTGGATAAATCCTTAAAGATGGGAAGAAACCAGCGCAAAAAGGATGAAAACACCCGAAACCAGAACACCTCTCCTCCTACAAGGGATCACAACTCCTCACTAACAAGGGAACAAGGTTGGAGGGGGAACGAGTGTGATGAAATGACAGAATCAGACTTCAGAAGGTGGGTAGTAAGAAACTTCTGTGAACTTAAAGAACATGTTCTAACCAAATGCAAAGAAACTAGGAACGTTGAAAAAAGATTTGACGAAATGCTAATGAGAATAGACAAAATAGAAAGGAATATAAGTGAATTGATGGAGCTGAAAAACGCAACAGGAGAACTTCATGAAGCATGCACAAGTATCAATAGCCGAATTGACCAAGCAGAAGAAAGGATATCAGAAGTCGAAGATCAACTCAATGAAATAAAACGGGAAGGCAAGACTGGAGAAAAAAGGGTAAAAAGGAATGAACAAAATCTCCAAGAAATGTGGGACTATGTGAAAAGACCTAATCTACGTTTGATAGGCATACCTGAATGCGACGAAGAGAATGAATCCAAGCTGGAAAATACTCTTCAGGATATTATCCAGGAAAACTTCCCCAACCTAGCAAGGCAGGCAAACATTCAAGTCCAGGAAATACAGAGAACACCACAAAGATATTCATCAAGAAGAGCAACCCCAAGACACATAATCATCAGATTCACCAGGGTTGAAACGAAGGAGAAAATACTAAGGGCAGCCAGAGAGAAAGGTCGGGTTACCCACAAAGGGAAGCCCATCAGACTCACAGCAGATCTCTCAGCAGAAACCCTACAAGCCAGAAGAGAGTGGGGGCCAATATTCAACATCCTTAAAGAAAAGAACTTTCAACACAGAATCTCCTATCCAGCCAAACTAAGCTTCATAAGTGAAGGAAAAATAAAATCCTTTGGGAACATGCAAGTACTCAGAGATTTCGTCACCACCAGGCCAGCTCTACGAGAGCTCCTGAAAGAGGCTCTACACATAAAAAGGAACAACAAGTACAAGCTCAACTAAAGGGCAAAACACCCAGCTAGCACCAAAATGGCAGTATCAAACTCGCACATAAGAATATTAACTCTAAATGTAAAAGGACTAAATGCCCCAATCAAAAGACACAGACTGGCAAATTGGATAAAAAGACAAAACCCATCAGTGTGCTGTATCCAGGAAACCCATCTCACATGCAAAGATACACAAAGGCTCAAAATAAAGGGATGGAGGAAGATTTACCAAGCAAATGGAGAGCAAAAAAAAGCAGGAGTTGCAATTCTCATCTCTGATAAATTAGACTTTAAAGCAACAAAGATCATAAGAGACAAAGAGGGACATTACATAATGGTAAAAGGATCAATGCAACAAGAAGAGCTAACGATCCTAAATATATACGCATCCAATACAGGAGCACCCAGATACATAAGGCAAGTTCTTAATGACTTACAAAGAGACTTAGACTCCCACACAATAATAGTGGGAGACTTTAACACCCCATTGTCAATATTAGAAAGATCAACCAGACAGAAAATTAACAAAGATATCCAGGACTTGAACTCAGACCTGGACCAAGCAAACCTAATAGACATTTACAGAACTCTCCACCCCAAATCTGCAGAATATACATTCTTCTCAGCACCACATCACACCTACTCTAAAATTCACCACATAATTGGGAGTAAATCACTCCTCAGCAAATGCAAAAGAACGGAAATCGTAACAAACAGTCTCTCAGACCACAGTGCATGCAATCAAGTTAGAACTCAGAATTCAAAAACTAACCCAGAACCGCACAGCTTCATGGAAACTGAACAACTTGCTCTTGAATGTTGACTGGATAAACAATGAAATGAAGGCAGAAATAAAGATGTTCTTTGAAACCAACGAGAATGAAGACACAACATACCAGAATCTCTGGGACACATTTAAAGCGGTCTCTAGAGGAAAATATATAGCAATAAGTGCCCACATGAGAAGCAAGGAGAGGTCAAAAATTGACACCCTATCATCAAAACTGAAAGAGCTAGAGGAGCAAGATCAAAAAACCTCAAAGTCTAGCAGAAGACAAGAAATAGCTAAGATCAGAGCAGAACTGAAGGAGATAGAGACACATAAAGCCCTTCAAAAAATCAATAAATCCAGGAGCTGGTTTTTTGAAAAGATCAACAAAATAGACAGACCACTAGCCAGATTAATAAAAAAGAAAAGAGAGAATAACCAAATTGAAGCAATAAAAAATGATAAAGGGGGTGTCACCAGAGATTCCACAGAAATTCAAACCATCATCAGAGATTATTACAAACAACTCTATGCACACAAACTAATAAACCTGGAAGAAATGGATAAATTCCTGGACACTTGCCTCCTCCCAAACCTAAACCAGGAAGAAGCCGAAACCCTGAACAGACCCATAACAAGGTCTGAAGTTGAGGCAGCAATTTAGAGCCTACCACCCAAAAAAAGCCCAGGTCCAGACGGGTTCACAGCCGAATTCTACCAGACATACAAAGAGGAGCTGGTACCATTCCTTCTGAAACTATTCCAAACAATACAAAAAGAGGGAATTCTTCCCAAATGATTTTATGACACCAACATCATCCTGATTCCAAAACCCGGCAGAGACTCCACAAGAAAAGAAAACTTCAGGCCAATATCCAGGATGAACATAGATGCAAAAATCTTCAATAAAATACTGACAAGCCGATTGCAACAGCACATCAAAAAGCTTGTCCACCATGATCAAGTAGGCTTCATCCCGGGGATGCAAGGCTGGTTCAACATACGCAAGTCTATAAACGTAATTCACCACATAAACAGAACCAAAGACAAAAACCACATGATTATCTCAATTGATGCAGAGAAGGCCTTTCACAAAATTCAACAGCCCTTTATGCTAAAAACCCTCAATAAACTAGGTATTGATGGAACATATCTCAAAATAATAAAAGCTATTTATGACAAACCAACAGCCAATATCATACTGAATGGGCAAAAACTGGAAGCATTCCCCTTGAAATGTGGCACCAGACAAGGATGCCCTCTCTCACCACTGCTATTCAATATAGTATTAGAAGTTCTAGCCAGAGCAATCAGGCAAGAAAAAGAAATAAAGGGCATTCAAATAGGAAAGGAGGAAGCCAAGCTGTCTCTATTTGCAGACGACATGATTGTATATCTAGAAGACCCCATCGTCTCAGCCCCAAAACCTCCTGAAACTGATAAGCAAGTTCAGCAAAGTCTCAGGATACAAAATCAATGTGCAAAAATCACATGCATTCCTATACACCAATAACAGACTTAAAGAGAGCCAAATCAAGAACAAACTTCCGTTCACAATTGCCACAAAGAGAATAAAATACCTAGGAATACAACTAACAAGGAAAGTAAAGGACCTCTTCAAGGAGAACTACAAGCCACTGCTCAACAAAATAAGAGAGGATACAAACAGGTGGAGAAACATTCCATGTTCATGGTTAGGAAGAATCAATGTCGTGAAAATGGCCATACTGTCCAAAGTAATTTACAGATTCAATGCTATCCCCATAAAGCTACCAATGACCTTCTTCGCAGAACTGGAAAAAAACACCTTAAACTTCATATGGAACCAAAAGAGAGCCCGCATAGCCAATCAATTCTAAGCAAAAAGAACAAAGCGGGAGGCATCACACTACCGGACTTCAAACTATACTACAGGGCTACAGTAATCAAAACAGCATGGTACTGGTACCAAAACAGAGATATAGACCAATGGAACAGAACAGAGGTCTCGGAGGCAACACAACATATCTACAACCACCTGGTCTTTGACAAACCAGACAAAAACAAGCAATGGGGAAAGGATTCCTTGTTCAATAAATGGTGTTGGGAAAGCTGGCTAGCCATGTGTAGAAAGCAGAAACTGGACCCCTTCCTGACACCTTACACTAAAATTAACTCCAGATGGATTAAAGACTTAAACATAAGACCTAACACCATAAAAACCCTAGAAGAAAATGTAGGCAAAACCATTCAGGACATAGGTGTAGGCAAGGACTTCATGACCAAAACACCAAAAGCATTGACAACAAAAGCCAAAATAGACAAATGGGACCTAATCAAACTCCACAGCTTCTGCACAGCAAAAGAAACAGTCATTAGAGTGAATCGGCAACCAACAGAATAGGAAAAAATTTTTGCAGTTTACCCATCTGACAAAGGGCTGATATCCAGAATTTACAAAGAACTAAAACAGATTTACAAGAAAAAAACTAACAAGCCCATTCAAAAGTGGGCAAAGGATATGAACAGACACTTTACAAAAGAAGACATACATGAGGCCAACAAACATATGAAAAAATGCTCATCATCACTGGTCATCAGAGAAATGCAAATCAAAACAACATTGAGATACCATCTCACGCCAGTTAGAATGGCGATCATTAAAAAATCTGGAGACAACAGATGCTGGAGAGGATGTGGAGAAATAGGAACACTTTTGCACTGTTGGTGGGAGTGTAAATTAGTTCAACCATTGTGGAAGACAGTGTGGCGATTCCTCAAGGACCTAGAAATAGAAATTCCATTTGACCCAGCAATCCCATTACTGGGTATATATCCAAAGGATTACAAATCGTTCTACTATAAGGACACGTGCACACGAATGTTCATTGCAGCATTGTTTACAATAGCAAAGACCTGGAACCAACCCAAATGCCCATCGACGATAGACTGGATAGGGAAAATGTGGCACATATACACCATGGAATATTATGCAGCCATCAAAAACGATGAGTTTGTGTCCTTTGTAGGGACATGGATGAACCTGGAAACCATCATTCTCAGCAAACTGACAGAAGAGCAGAAGATCAAACACCGCATGTTCTCACTCATAGGCGGGTGTTGAACAATGAGAACACATGGACACAGGGAGGGGAGCACTACACACTGGGGTCAGTTGGGGGGAAATAGGGGAGGGACGGTGGGGGGTGGGGAGCTGGGGAGAGATAGCAAGGGGAGAAATGCCAGATGTAGGTGATGGGGAGGAAGGCAGCAAATCACACTGCTATGTGTGTACCTATGCATCAATTTTGCATGTTCTTCACATGTACCCCAAAACCTAAAATGCAATAAAATAAATAAATGGGGAAATAAAAACAAAAAAAACAAAAAACCTCTCACATTCAAAGATAAAATTCGTGAGAAAAGCTAAGGACGGCAGAGCATTAAACCAAGCCTAGGGCTCTTCTGAGCATGGGGCCATATGTCCCTGCCCTTGCCACACTCACATGAAGCCTGCAAGTGTGACGGTCTGGGTAGTAATCCTGACTATATGTCCTTAGCGTCACCGATTATGTTTTGACCATGATAAAATATTTCACCTTTCTGAATTTGATTTTATCTTCCTAGAGGCATTTGCCCTGTACATACAGACATATTTTATTCTTCAGATATATTTTGTTCTGCAGATGTATTTTTTTTTTTGGCAGATAAAGTAGGGTTCATGTGTATAGACTTGAGAAGGGAGAAGGTCTCCTAGAAGAGTCCACACTGGCTTAGGTTCTTGGCGGGCCTGTATTCAAAGCCCAGCTTCCCCACTGAGTAGCTTAGTAACATTTTTTTTTTAATTTACTTTATTGCATTTTAGGTTTTGCAAGATTGTTGCATAGGTACACACGTGGCAGTGCGATTTGCTGCCTTCCTCCCCATCACCTATATCTGGCATTTCTCCCCATGCTATCTCTCCCCAACTCCCCACCCCCCACTGTCCCTCACCTATTTCCCCCCGACAGACCGCAGTGTGTAGTGCTCCCCTCCCTGTGTCCATGTGTTCTCATTGTTCAACACCCGCCTATGAGTGAGAACATGTGGGGTTTGATCTTCTGCTCTTGTGTCAGTTTGCTGAGAATGATGCTTTCCCCATTGTGGAAGACAGTGTGGTGATTCCTCAAGGCTTAGTAACATTTAGCAAACGTTCAGCCATCTGAAATCTCACTTTCCTACATTGTAAAGTGGGGATAATGGCTACCCTATTAAAGAAGGGCTGCTAGAACTCAATGTAATGTAGATCAAGTCCCTGAACATAGGAAGCAGAAAACTCACAATCACTACTACTTTTCAGTTCAGGCCTCTGAACTTCAGGTGTCCTGATCACTCTTAGTGTCCCCAGTCACTCCTTGTTACCCTCCTTGTTACCCATAGACACATGCCTGGTAGAGAAGGCAGATTTGTGGCATGGAGTGGAAGGTTAGGGGGGCTTCCAGGTCCACCTATTGGAACACAGTTTCCAATTTCAGTACCGTTTACTGTGTGACTCTGAGCAAGTGACTTCACATCTTAGGGGCTCAGTTATCTCATGAATAACTGGCCTAACAAAAACTTTATGCCAGTTAGCCTCTTATCAAGGAGTATTACATGGTACCTACTTTGTAAAGCTGTTGGGAGGATTACATGAGCTCTGTGTACCACTCAGTATTCTATTTGGCACAGATTCATGCTCCGTAAATTATTCCATGCCTCAATGACCTATCTGCAAAATGAGGATACTGGTAGTCTCTACAGTAGGTGGTTGTTTTCTGAAACAAATGACAATGTCCATGTCATGTGCTCAGCATGGTGCCTGGCATATGGTTATGCTGTAATGAATGTGAAAAACTAACAATAATGATGATTGGCAGTTATCACATTCCTGGTGGTAACAGATAGCTCTCTTTTCTCCCCGCTTCCCCAGCCTTGGGTACTCTTGACAGTGCCCAAAGGCATCTGTTCTTTCAGTATCCATTTTTCTGACTGCACTTCAAAACCCCCACCCCCACCCCAAGAATAGTTTACTCAAGGACTGAGTCTATTTTTGTTTTTGAAGAAGGAAAACAAACCCATGTGCCAAACAGACTTCTTCAAAACAAGACAAATCCCAGACAAGGCCATGGCCCTGGCTTTTAGGAGTTGAGAAGAAGGTTTAATTTTGAGTAACCTCTTGGCAGAAGATAATAACTGCATCTTCTCTGCCTCTGTGGTTGTGAGTCAAGGTCTATTGTCCTCTGGTTTAGCACAAAGGGTCATGTGCTTTCCTATTTGAAGCTATGAAATTATCTCGCTTCAAACAATATCAGAACATCAGTCTTGTCACTGTCCCCAGGCCCCTTTACCCCTTCTTCTGTAACAAAGAATCACATTTCATAAACTCTTAGAGTTTATTACCCTGGCCTTAAGGTGCCCCCCATCAATGCACCTTTCTGATAAACCTCTCATTTTCCCCAACCCAACCAACTCAGATGCACCTTATTTAGCTCATTTTTTTTTTCACCCAACAGACATTTCTTGAACATTCATTATGTACCAAGCATAGTGCTAGACGCCAGGGACAGACTTGTTGAGTATGATACAATCTGTTTTCTGTGTGTAAGCAGAGTATAAATGTACACACATGTTACCAATGTAATGTAACACATTCCATTGAAATGTACATCTAGAATGTTCAAGAATGCACATTACATTGAAACGTACATATCTGGGTTCGATACTTTCCTAGGTATTCTAGTACAGCACTTGCCTACCTAAAACTCTCCAATGCCTTTCCATCATACGCACCATGGCTTGCAAAGTCCTCTGTGCTCTGTTCACTGGCGACCATGGCCTCTCCCACAACCAGACCCCCTCACCTCAATTACATTTTACACCTCAATGTACATTTCAATGTAATGTGTTAAATGCAGTAGGAAAGGAGAAAAGACAGCACCATGGAAACCCAGAAGAATAGAAGAGGGGGCTTAGCCCTATGCGAGCGGTTCAGTATAAGTTGAAGAGGACATCTTCAAGAAAGAAAGTCAAGAAAGAAAATGGCTATTTCTCACTCATAACTTCCCTAGTCATTCATCTCGCAGACACAGATTAAGCAATGTTTCCCCAACCCACCCAAATTATCTGGCAGCTCCCCTCTCCCATTTCAGCTCTCAGCATGCAGTTCTCCTATAAATGCACATTTCATTATCTTACCCTCAGAACACACTAGGATCTCCATAAAGGCAGCAAGCAGGCCTGCCATGTTCTCTGTTGTAGCTGTGTCCCCTGACATTAGTGCCCAGCACATAAAAGGCACACAATAAATATGTATCCCCTTGAACAAAATATCTTTTGGCAACCTAATGTTGTGAAGGCTCCATGCTAGCTAATGGTAATCCTGCATAGACAAATATGCATAAAGAAGTAATTAACAATAGAGGTTGGCAAATGTAAATACTAAATGAATGATACAGACTGTAGATGTTAGGTAGACTGATATATTCAACCGTTTAATTAAATTCAGTCCAACGAATATTAATCATGCCTTCCAGGAACATTATAAAAACAGGAAGGGATACGAAAATAAATCAGAAAAAAAAAAAGAAAGAAGTCCTTACTTTCAACCTGTTAACCTAGAAGAGTGAATACAAATGTGCCTCCCCCTCCAAAAAAAAAGACTATGAATATTCAAGGGAGGGGCATTAGAAAAGATTTCAGGAAGTGTTTAGTAAAGCACTTCTGTGTGGATTCAGATGGAGACAGAGGAAGAAATCACTCCAGAAAGAAAAAGCATTTGAAGCAAACAAAAAGAAAGACAGAAAATGGGTGGTGCGTTTCAGAAAAGCTTGATTCAACAGCCATTTAAAGACAGTGCTCAGGAGTAGGAAGAGTCTCGCCTCAAGGATTCAGCAAGCTCGCCAGCTCTCCTGGAAACCTCCTATGCCCACAGTGCTGGAGCATCATGGCCCGGGCCACGACTGCCACACAGAGGCACTGACCCTTTCTGCTTCTTTCAGCAAGGAAATAACACAATCAATAGTATATCTTAAGAATGTTTATAGGCAGCTATACAGAAGACATGTGCTGCTATTGTCTTTCCAGTCTTTCTACTTCCATGAAGGGACTATACTCTTTTCCATTCTAAATGGGTCTAATCAGTCTTCAGTCAGGGTAGTCTCATCCTAACCCTCAGTCTCAGCAGTGGAGGCAAGAAGGTCCATCATAAAACCCATCACTGCAATAATGACCAGTCCAGTGGTGGGCAGGTTCCCCACCAAGAGTTACTCAGAATATTTTTCTGGATCAATACACAGATATTGGGAAAGAGAAGTCTTTTCTCAGCTGACATTGCTAACCTAGGTGGAAACAAATTGGAAATATGTACATCCATCTTCTCTACCCCATAGAAAGCCAGGCAGGCAGCATGAAGCCAACAGGCAGAGGAAGCCAGGCTGAAGGATGGAGAAGGGGCCTGACAACCTCCTCTGACAGATGGTGTGTTTTAAACCTTCAAATGACTGAAAGGACAGTGGACCCATCACCAGAGATACCGAAGTCAAGCAGATGATCTGATTTTCAGAGAGAGATAGTGTCACCTCAAATCATCAAACCTTACAATCAGAAGGGTTGTAAAGGGATTTGGTCCAACCATGTATCTGATGCCTGAATTGCTCAATCTCTTATTTATGTTCTTCCCATAATGAGTTTTATTCTGCTGGTGACCTCATGCAGTCAACAAATGTTGATTAAGCAGTTGACTGATTTGGTAAATAAAGCATGAAGCGCCCTCTTTTTGTGGGGCTTTGCATTTGGTTGGGAAGAAGGCAATAAACAAATGAACATAGACTATATCGTCAGGTTTTGCATGCAGGGCAGTACGAAAATTGAAACAAGGCCCCATGACAGCTTTGGGGTATGCTGTGTTAGGTCCAGGAGCCAGCGAAGGAATATTGAAGGGGATTATGTTGAAATAGAGACCTGAATGGTGGAAGGAAGTGAGTTATGCAGCCATCAGGACAAAATGAAGAGCATTCCAAGCACTCAGTGTGGTGAGAGAGCCCTTCACATACAGCCACAAAGCCAGGTACATGTAGAGCTGGGTAAGTGGAGGTGGGGGTTCTGGTTGCGGGGGAGGCTATGGTCACCAATGGACAGAGCACAGAGGACTTTGCAAGCTGTGGTGAATATAATGGAAAGATGTTGGAGAGTTTCAGGTAGGCGAGTGCTGTACAAGAATACCTAGGAGAGTATCTAACCCAGATTCCCTAAGTGGAATTCAACTTGTCTTGAAAGTTGAGAAAGACAGATATGGGGACATGGGGAGGTGTTCCTGGCAGGGGGCCACGCAGACCTTGGAACAGCAGTGAAAATGCACTTCAGCTGCCTAGAGGAAAGTGAGTGGGCAAAAGGGGACAGACACAGTGGAAGATCTGGGTAAAGCCTCAGCGGACCAGAAGCTTGAAAAAAGAGGTTGGAACCATACTTTAGTGGAACTTAGATGCCAAGCTAAGGAAACAACTCTTTATTAAATGGGCTAAGCTTGTCTTTGCCCATTTCCATTAAAGATTTTTGGAAAGGAAAAATGCCTCCACTCAGCCTCAGCAAACACTTGTATCCCTGGAGAAGAAGTTGGTGAAGGAGGAATGAGCATGAGCTGGGATTCAGGCAGACCTGGTTCAAATCCAGCTGCACACTCTTAACTGTGCAATATTGGTCAACACCACCAGGAGGATAAAACCAAGGAATAAAATCAGAAATGCATAGAGTCACCTCATCTCTCACAAGGAATGTTCTAGAGCAGACACTGGCAAACTACTTTATCTTTATAAATGAAGCTTTATCGGAAACACAGACACAGTGTGTGTTTGCACATTGCCTGTGGTGATATTTTGCTCACTGCAGTGGCAAAGCTCAGCAATTGCAACAGAGACCTATGTATGACCAACAAAGCCAAAAAGTAATTACTATCTGGTCTTTATAGAAAGAGTTTACTGACCCTGCTCAGAATTAAAACTTTATTTTACAGAATAAAACTTGATGTAAGAGGATGGCCCCTCTGCAGTGGGAGGAAAAATAAAAGGTTGATGCACTTATCACAATTTAGGAGACAAGAAAAGCTAATGGGTTTGGCAATTACCTTTAGACTCGAAAAAAACATTATTTTCCCATGACAAACAGTGGAAGATGTGTTGTGCTACCTGAGACAGAAATGGAGAAATGCAGATGAGAGAAATGGGTAAGGCAAAGAGGCAGAAAGACAGCTATGGAAATGGGTGAAAAGAAATAGGGGGTTGGGCGTGGTAGCTCACGCCTGTAATCCCAGCACTTTGGGAAGCCAAGGTGGGCTGATCACCTGAGGTCAGGAGTTCGAGACCAGCCTGGCCAACATGGTGAAACCCCATCTCTACTAAAAATACAAAAATTAGCTAGACGTGGTGGCACACATCCCAGCTACTCTGGAGGCTGAGGCAGGTGAATCACTCAAACCCTGGAGGTGGAGGTTGCAAGAGCTGAGATCATGTCACTGCACACCAGCCTGGGCGACAGAGTGAGAAGACTCCATCTCAAAAGGAAAAGGAAAAAAAAAAAAGAAAGAAAGAAAAAAATAGGGACACAGGGGACAGGGACAGGCAGAAAACAGCTCAGGGAACCACAAAAAGTACCACACAATAAGGGGAATGGGAGACTTTTTTAAAACTATGTATATCTTATGTATATGCTGGTATTAACTCTCTAGGGTTGTGACAGTGTCACGTCCTCAACACAAAGAAAATGTCTTGACTGGAAATGTCAAAAAGTAGTTTCTTCATTCCAGACTATGTTGGGATGGAAAATCAGGATATACTGTCCCAAGGGATACCTGTGTTGACAGAGACCAAGTCAAGATCAATACAAGTCTCCGATGGCAAAGTTTGTAGAACATCGAAGAATATGTTTCCCACTTGCTTTTATCGGAAATACCTGTCAAGGTTTATGGGGCCTCCTTTCTAGTCTGTCTTTCTGAGCTTATAAAATTGCTTTTAGGGAATGTCTTACTGATTGCGAATATGACAAATAGAAGTAATGAGTTTTTAAAAGTTCACTTCCCTGCAAAAAAAACCAAAGCTATTTCCTGATTTTAAAGACAAGAAGAAGAGTCTGTTGCTGTAAGGAAGAAAACTCAGGCAGGTCTTAGGTAAAATCAACACTTCTGTTCAAAGTGTGGGCATACCCTGCAACCACAGTGTGATGACTGACCTTGGTCAAAAGCCCTGGCAGCTGGGGGAGAGGGCTCAGGGTAAAGAATAGAATGGGGAAATGGAGACAGAGGCCCTCCATGCCATTCACTATTTTTGCTCTGGAATAAGTCATTGTGCCTGTTATGGATAGAAGCAAACCGGGATTTGATTTCTAAATCTGACACATGGATAGGGAAGAGAACAGAAGAATAGGGAGACGTTGGTCAATGGGTAGAAAGGTACAGTTAGATAGCAGGAATAGTTTCTAGTGTTCCAATACACAGTTGGGTGACTAGAGCTAATATGCTGTCTATTTCAAAATTGCTAGAAGGGAGGATATTGAATGTACTCACCACAAAGAAATCATAAAAATTTTTGGCGACAGATATGCTAATTACCCTAATTCAATCATCACACATTTTATGCATGTACTGACACATCACCTTGCACCCCACAAATATAAATAATTATGTGTCATCTAAAGTTGAAAATAAATTTTTTAAATTTAAAAATAAAAGGTAAATTAAAAAGAAATAATATGACACACAGGAGCTGGCTGATCCTGAGCAAGAAGTTCTCTCAAGTTCCTTGGTCTGATTTCTGTTTGAGGAACTACAAACAGCTTACTGAAGTTGGAGTAGGCAACGTTTGTGGAAATACGGCAGGAGAGAGTGATGATGGTAATGATAATAAGCAATAACAATAGCTATTGACTAAGTGTTCCACGTGTGCCAAAATCCGTTTCAAGTGCTTTAAAATATAAACTAATTTTAATCTCACGACAACCTTATTGAGAAGTGAGTTATTACTCTTACTAGCTCCGTTAGATAACTGAGACCCAGAATGTGATAGTTAATTTCATGTCTCAATTTGATTGGGACTTGGGGTGCCTAGATGTTTGATTAAACATTATTCTGGTTGTGTCTTCGGGGTGTTTCTAGGTGAGATTATCATGAAATGGTAGACTGAGTAAAGCAGACCGTCTGTTCCAATGTGGGTGAGCCCCATTCCATTCATTGAAGGGCTGAAGAGAACGAGACTGAACAAGAGAGAATTCATTCTCTGCCTCACTGCTGCTGACCCGGGATGTTGATCTTCTCCTCGGGCCTTTGTATCCGGACCAGAACCGTACTGTCAGCTTTCCTGGGTCTTGCTGACTTCGGATCTTAGAATTTCTCAGCCCGAATACCCATGCAAACCAAATCCTTATAATGAATCTCTTTTTAATTTATCTATTTTCTATAAATTCTGCTTCTCTGGAAAACCTGGACTACTACAGAGATTTAAGTGAAATGGCCAGAATTTGAATTCAGAGAGTTCAATTCCAAGGTCTGTACCATTATCCACTGTGTTCTCTGTTGCCTCTACAATGAGGCTGGAAAGATAAGTGGGAATTATAGTATTAGTTGCCTGGGGTTATCATAACAAACTACTGCAAAATGGGTGGCTTACAACAATAGAAATTTATTCTATCTGACTCTGCAGTCTAGGATACTGAAATCAAAGTGTGGGTAGAGCCATGCTGTCCTTCAAGGCTACAGGAGAGAATCCCTCCTGGACTTTTCCAACCTATGGTGGCTCCTCAGAATCCTTCACATCCCTTGTCTTGTAGATGCTTCACTCCCATCTCTGCTTTCATCTTTGCATCACCTTCTTCTTTGTGTCTCTGTGTATTCTGTCTTCTTCTTACAACCACAACAGCCATTAGATTTAGGGCCCACATTAATCCAGTATGATAGCATCTCAATTTTCAATGTCTGCAAAGACCCTATTTCAAAATAAGGTTACATTCTGAAGTTCCATGTGGACATGAACTTTGGGGAGATATTATTCAACACACTACAATTACGTAGGGCCTTGTGTGATTCAATTATTACTCTTTAGTCAGGGTTTCTTGAGTTGCAAGTGATAGAAATCTAACCAACTCATACTGGCTTTAGCATAAAAGAAATTTATGAGCTCAGGTTGCTCAAAACTTTAGATATAAGCTTAAGGTATAAAAGTTTCAGAGATGGCTGCTTCCATGAACACAAACAAATGCCATCTTTTAAGTCTAATTTCTCTTGTTTTGATTTCAGTGAGGCAGACGCTTTCCAAGAGATGTCAAGGTGGCTTCTATCTCTACAGAAATAGGACTAAAAGAGCAAATGACCAAATCCACATTGCTTTTATTTTTCTTTGAAGTTATTAATCATAATAAGTCAATAAAGTTTCATTCTCTATCTTCTTAGCAATCTCAGGTGCAGGAGAATCTCTTTCTCTCCAAAGTTAAAAAAAAAAAAAAATTCTCAGGAATAAGTTTCAGTGGACCAACCTGGATCACATTACATCTTCAATTACATCTTCAATCCCCAGCTAGGGGATGGGACACCCTAATTAGCCTGGACATAGACTCATTGCACTTGGTCCCATTCATCTGGATGAGTCAGGGATGGTTTCTCAAGGAGAAATTAAGGCATTGGACCAAAAGGGAGGATGGCTGCAGGGCAGGCAAAACCAATACATGCCAGCTTTAGATTCAAAAGAGGTGAGTGACAAAGTTGAATAAACCTTGGATGTTCAGAAGAAAGCATCCAGATGGCTGCCATTATATTCAATCCTACGTCTCTATTTAATCAGAGTAGAGCAAAGCAAATACAGTGTGGAATCCAGAGTATGTGCTTATTCCTCTAGTAGGAATGCATTAAGAGGAGCAATTGCTTTTATTTTCACCAAGTTACTGTTATTGATGAGGCTGTATAATTTACTGAAGGTTGTCAGCATACCCAGCTCTGTTTCATAAAGAGCTAGCCTCAAGAGCTTACATTTTATTTGAAGACATGGCTGCTAGGAATTTCATAGGAGACAAAGAGGAATAAATGGAGACCAAATGCCAAAAACACGGACTCAGCTTAATCAGATGGCTGAAGAAGAAGAACCTTTCACCCACCCTGCATGTCTTAAATGTAGGGTTTTCACAGGGTCAAATCTAATTAGGAGCAATAGCATAGGAGTAGAGTGATTACATGAATCCTCCTGCAGATGACTATTATAAAAACTGGATTTTAAAAAGTTTAAACAATTTAAAGACACTGGAAAGCATCCAAAACCAGACAGTAGCCAGAAGAGAGTTTAACCCTAAAAAACCACAACTGTGAGAAGGATTGGTAATTTGCAGCTTTCTGACTTGAGGGTGCTCTGTGATCCCCATGGCTGCAACTGAAAACCCATAATCTTACTGGCCTAAGGTGCCAGAGGTCAGAATATAGGGACAGAAGAGGAGGTAACATTTTAAAGGGTGATTCCTGGCAATGAGAGAATCACAGAAGTAGTGAAATATAAACACCAAATATAAATTCTGCCAAAATCTTCAGCTGACAGCTAAAATGCACATGCACAGGAGAGGCCCAAAGGGACCAGGAAAGGGCATAAGTAAGCAGACCAGGTGGACATTTACTCTTTAAAGATAGAACTACAAAAAGTAAGATCTGTGTTTTCTATTTTTTTTTTTTTGTTTTGATTAAATGTCTTTCTCATTTTGCACAGTTTAGGTGGCAGAAAATTGAAATCTTACAGGCCTGAAATGTCAGGATAGAAAACCTGAGGTGGGTAGACAAACTAGAAATCAGAGAAAATCCCTAAAAGAAAAGAAAACTGAGAGGGTGAACCTCACAATGCCCAAATTCTTGGCAAATAACCAAGTTTTGCAGGCACCTAGGAGACCCCCAGAGAGTCAGGCTAAAAAAGTGGCAGTGGAAGCGATAAGAAAAGAGTAAGGCTATCAGGTGCTACACACCAAGAAAGATAACCTTTGAGCTTTGAATCCTATTAACTACTTACTGTAACAAAAATGCAACAATTCTCAAACACATCCAACATAATCCACGGTCACTATGATGTGTTATCTACAATGTCCACTTCACAACCAAAAATTACTACACATGCAAAGAAACAGAAAAGAGTGACCCATACTCAGCAAAAAAAGGCAATAGAAAATAACATGGCATGGGCAAAGATACTGTAGTTTGCAGAAAAGTGTTTCAAAATGTGACATGAATGAATTATCTAATAAGAAATTCAAATGGGAAATTAGAAACTATTAAAATGAAAACTATAGCTTTGAAGGAAAAATAAGTTAAATTTTTAGAGATATCAGAAGAGAATAATCAGAGAATACGAAGATAGAGCAATATAAATGATTGAATTCAAATAACAGAAATTTAAAATATTTAAAGAAACTAAACAGAAGCTCAAAGACCTGTGAGACAATATCAAGCATATCCAACATGTGTATAATTAGAATCCAAGAAAAAGTGGTAGAAAGGAATAGAAATGTTGTTTGAATACCTAATGGTCCAAAGGTTCCCAAAATGGGTATAAACCATTAATTTAAAGGTGCCCAAAGCTTAACAAACACATAGCATAATAAGCACAAAGACATACACTCCCGAACACATCACAGTAAAACTATAACTATTTTGGGCTAGAAGCCAAATATAAAGCTAAAACCTTGGAAAGAGCCAGAATAAATAATACATTCCAATAGGAAACTAACAATAAAACCTATGGCGGACATCTCATCAGAAACTATGTAAATCAGAAGATATCACAACAGTATATTCAAAGTGCAGTCAAAACAAAACAAATTATCAATCAAGAATAGTGTTTCTAATTATTTTGCTTCAAAACTGAAGGTGGAATAGAGATATTTTCAGATAAATCAGAATTCGTTTAATATTAACTCAAAGATCCATAGAGAAATCACATACAAAAAAATTCAGAGACAGGTAGATAGAAAACAAGGAATTAAAGTAAAATATTTTAAAGATACTTGATAAACATGACAACAGGAAAAGAGGGAAAAAATAAAAAACAAATGAGATAAATAATAAAGATAAAAATAGATGACTTCAATACAAACTTACCAATCATTATAACAATCTTAAATAAAAAGAGTCAACAAGAATCGCTTACGACCAGAAGACAGAGGTTCCAGTGAGCCAAGATCAGGTCACTGCACAGCAGCCTGGGCGACAGAGTGAGACTGTCTCAAAAATAAATAAATAAATAAAGAACAGAAAAAGAAAGAGTCTCAAACTGAATAAAAAATTAAGAACCAACTATATCCTGCCAATAAGGGACATACATTAAAAATAAGACCCAAGCAGATTAAAGGTAAAAGAATTAAAAAGATGGCATGCAAATAATAACTGTAAGAGAGCTCGAGTGACTATATTAGTGTTAGACAGAATAAACTGCAGGATTATTAGAGACATTGAGAGACAATATGATAATAAAGAGGTCAATAACTGATTAGATTTGGTAGATATAGACATAGACATACATATAGGTGTAACCATAATACTTCACATTTCACGTCTCTGATTCTGTAATATGAGGATATCACATATACCGAAGCAGCATATGTGAAGCGTATATATTTTACTAATATATTTTTTACTAAATTTTACTAGCACATTGTTTCTCTCCCACCAGAATATAGGCTCACAGAAGGTGATTTTTTGGTCTGAGTGTTACCCAGCACCTAAAACAGTGGCCAATGCATGATAGTTGCCCCAAAATTTTGGTTGAAAATAGACCTATGTGACTAAATAAATGAATGAAATGCCATGGAAGAGCTTGGGATAGCATAGAGGCTCAATGAATGCTATTTTCCTGCTCTGTTTTCCTTCCCCACCACATGCAAAGAAATACATCCGCAAGTTATTGTGAGACTAAGTTCACAGCTCAGGATTCATTCTCATCCCAGCCAGAATAATATGATTATTTGCTGAATGAGACAGGAAATGACCAATAGCCACAACTGATGACACAGTCCCTGGCTGAAGAGATGAATGAACAGCTTCTATGCAGAGTAAGCAATAAGGAACCACAGGAATGTGAGGCAGAAACATTTGTTAATGATTTTTTAAACGAAATGATACAGCTTGCTTTCCAGTTATTCTTTGATGAATCTGACACTCACCCTACAAAATTTAACTGCCATTTTTGCAGACTAAATTCTTTTTGCCTGCGCACCCAATTCTGGGAAAAGTGATAAATCAATTCCACAAATCAGAGAATTAGAGTTCCTCATCTTCTGCAAGTAAATAACAAGCCCCTTCCAAGACCCGGTGAATGGTATAAATCTTCCACCCAGAAAAATGCATTCACACCCAATGTTTTGCATATACTTTTAGGAGACTGAAGGACCCTGCTGGCCAGATCCATGCACTAAGTTTTCTGAGGCAAAGTTCTTCACCTTACAGAGGAAAATACCAGGGTCCAGAGAGGAAAATCATCTAGCTCAAGGTCAGTGGACTTACAAGAAACAGCTGTGAACCGACTCCACATCTTTTAATAACAAGTCTAATGTTATTTTTACTATAATTACTTTGCTTTTCATAGCAGACAAAATCTTTGCAGCCATCTCTGATGAATGAGGTGTGTGACTCAGCTAGTTAATATCCATTTTGGAAGGGGAAAATATGAGTAGAAAGTAATGAGATTAGGGTTTGTGCCTGAGAGGAATGCTGATTTCAATCTTCACTCTCTACTTAGCTGTGTGATCTTGAATGCATTACTGAATATTTCTGAGCTTCTGCTTTTCTTGTTTGGAAAATGAAAATTAAGAACACTTATCTCACATAGCTTTTGTCAACATTAAATAAGAAAATCTTAGAAAGCATTGGCTGTTAGCAGGAGTAGTAGTGTTATCAGGAGTTTAGAATTTTTATAATGTAAGGCAGTTTTTTGAATGAAAGTAGAAAATGTTTTGAGTAATGACAATATCATTGGGAGAAGTGTCCAGCCATCCATAGAAACAACTACAGTCAGTTCACAGGGGGCTCAAATAATGTGCCTCTGCAATTTAGGAGAAAGGCCATCCTGTAAGAGCTAATCTCATAATATTCAATAGATGGTGAATGTTTTAGTTAGAATAATCTAGTTTGTGCTCCTGTAACAAATCACGAAGGCTAACAATTACAACAAATGTTTATTTCTTATTCACATGACTTGTCCATCACTAGTTGCCTTTGAAACTCCTGGACCTGGCTGTGAAACAGACTCTGTCTGCAACATCGCCTATCATCAGGGTAAAAGGGAAAGGCAACTATGATAAACCGCATGCTGCCTTCTTCCAAGAAAGGACATGCCTCACTTCCACTCACCTTCCATTGGCCAGAGCAAGCCACATGGCCATGCTGTATACCCACGAGGCAAGACAATATAATCCTACCCTCTGCGAAGCCCAGGGAACATCTGTGAACAGTAATGTAATCTACGTTGCTCGATTGGAGCTACCCTTATAGAACAGATTACTCTTAAGCAATGAAACACGGAGCTGAAGTATTTGAGCCCAACGAAAATGACCAATTGAGAGGAAGGAGTTCTCAGCTGACACAGAACAAAACCCAAGGCCACATCAAAATTACCACAACTAGGCAATGTGAGAAAAAGAAGCAGATTAACAGAAAGTCCGTAGTCTCCATAGGAGCTGGAACAGGGAGAGGGAGGCATAAAATATGAATTCCCAATCATTTGGCAAGAGCGCCCTGGTGCACTTGGCAAGCATTTTTTGCCCTAGTGATATCTGTAGGATGGGATCATAATAATAAACAGGTCTTAGAGTGGTCATGGGAATCACTAAACAAAATAATTCATATGTGCACAACCACGGCACAGTATGTGGTCCCTATTAGATGATCATTAAATGCTAGTATGTGTGTGTGTATGTCTCTAAGTGTATACATAGGTATATATATGTACACATATGCATATACACACACACTGTATCATCCACATGTTATAATATAGCCACATATTGTGGATCACATCCAGGCTCTGGGCCCTGGGAGGAGGCTGAGTCTGCAGACCCCACTTGGCTCTGGTGTTGTCCTCCATGGTTATGCGGCATGGCTTGGAGCCCTTACATATATATTGTGCATTACCATTTGCAAAGTACATGTCCACCCACTTTTTCCCATGGAATCCGTGCAAGCCCACAAAGTGTGAGGTCCCACAGTTTGTAAGTGGCAGTGCCACAGTCCAAGACAGACTTTACCCGAGGCCTTTGGGATCCAAATTCTGTGCTCTTTCTCCAACAAAATCCTGCTTGCAGCAAGGTTCTGGCCACCTTCTTTAATCTCTCCATTCCCCTCCCCCTCCCCAGTGTCATTTTCTCTCTCTCACCCTCTGTCTCTGCAATAGCTACTTCAAAGGAACAATATTTGAAGAATAATGGTGCTCCATTACCCTACTTTTCATTCAGGGTCTGTGCCTTCCCTTCAAGTCTCCCGGTGTGTCCAACACAGGACGTGACTGGCTTTGGGTTGGTTCAGTCCCTGTTTTGGGCTCCATCTGCCCTGGCACTGAAGGCTGGGCCTGCTTCTCATTGTAACAAGGTTGCACTAATTAGCTGTGTTGGATTTTGCATATGGAGAGAAAATGCAAATGAATGCAAAGCAGTGTGCAAATTAGCATCATCCTGGCTCTCCCAAAGAACCAGCCTGCAATACTGATGTCAGTGACAAAGCATATTAATAGCCCATCTCACTAAGGCATGCTATTTTTTCAAAGGAGGCAGGCATCAGGGTTTTTCTTTTCTTTTCTCTTCTGGAATAATAGTGACTTTATATTGAATTCCAAGTTTATGATCCCTGACAAGAAGTTTATTGACCACGATGCTATGCTCTCTATAGAAGATTCTTGCAGGCAGTAGGGTTTCTTGGAAAGAGAGCGCAGACTCAGGAACTAAGCCATATAGATCGTAGTTTAAAATCCTGCTCTTTGCTTAGGCAAGTTACTTAACCTGAGCCTCAGTCTCCTCAACTGTAAAATGGGGCCAATCAGTCTCCAGAGTTGTTGATGAGGACTAAATGAGATCATGTTTAAAGTAGACTGAAATAGAGTGTTCATCTTCTTCTCTCGTATTCCTTCCCCTCTTTGAGGAAGTAAGTTGGTAATTAACGGAGACTGGAGGTTGCTCATCCCCTCCTTGTTTTCCCTGTATTGCTTGCCATTCCACTAAATGTGTCTTTCTAGTACAAAGCTGTGAGAGTAATGCACAGGCTGAGTCATTTTTTTGTAAGAAACTATAGGGCCTCTCACATCTTCCAGAAATGAGACGATGACTCTGTCCTGCTCCCCACAGCCCACCTCTGTAATACAGCAGCTTCTTACAAAGCCTCTTCTATCATCCTCTCTTCCCTAACGCCTTCTTCGGTTCCCTGGGAGGTTAGGGGCTCTCCTTTGCGCTCCCAGAATGCCCTCTCCATGGCCCCTTCAGGACTAGGCATGTTGCTGCAACCTGGTTTATCTTCCCCCAAAACAGATGGGAAGTTTCTCACAGGCAGGGACTATTCTGAATCATCTGTGTGTGCTGAGCACACATGGAAGACGTCCCGGGCCAAAGAAGGTGCTGGGTCTATGTGGGAGTTAGAGAGGTGAGGGAAGATAAAAGGAAAGAAGCATCAGCATATATTTAGCAGGGACCACGTAAAAATCTGCATAATTATTCACAACAAAACACAGGCAAAACCGATACTGATATGCTGGAAATGCATGAAAACCTGAGCTTGAGTCCCTGACACCAAGCCTCACCTCAGAGCAGAAAGAGGCCACCTGGACATGGACATGCTCTAACACAGAGACAGTGTCCCAAGGTGGGCACTGTGGGACAGTGGGGCTCCTGGTTAGGGCTCTGGGTTTCTCAGACCAGGCTCATCGGAGTTGAACATCCCAATGTTCTGACCAGATGTCCAAGATTCACATTCTGTAACTGCAGCCTGGTGTCTGATGCAAAATAAATGACTGTTGTTCAACTTCCTGCCCACCCCCTGGAGGTGGGGACACGCACATGTGCACACATATACACACTAACGGGCACACGCTGGGAGCTGCTCACAGGCAACAGACAGACACTCTGAGATCGGCTTTATCTTCTTATGCCTTCCGAATACCCAGACATGGGTCTTGGTGGTTATGGGCATTTCCGAAGCTCCATAGATGCCAGGTATGAAGATAGCCTCAGAGTCCCCAGCCACTCCACCTGCCCAAGCCCACCACAGCCTCAGCTCTCCATGAAGATGGCACTCATGGGATTCCGCTCAACAGTCAGTCTGCAGAGGACCCCTTGCCGTTGGGTCTGAGGAGTGTCCTGGATCTCTTTTTGGGGCCGTTGAGTAAACTTCAAGGCCAAAAGGCAGAGCCATCAGCTGAGTGACCCAGAAGACCTACAGGAAGGAATCTCTCCAGCCCCCGACCCCCAGCTCTTTCTCCTGGCAGCTCCTGGGAGAGTTGTTCTCTCTTTGCCGGTGAAGAAACTGTGAGATGAGACAGCACTTACATTTGCACTTGGCTCCTGGACTGGAGCCGAGACCATCATGCAGCCTCCCGGGTCCTGGTCTGGGGACCCAGGTAGATGGTTCCAGGGTCCTGGGTGGATGGTTCTCAAAGAGCTTTGAGCTCTTTGAGAAAATAAGTTCTTCAGAAGAAAACAGTCCAAAGAGCTAGGTTGAAACTTCTAAGCCCCCAGAGGGTCCCACTTCTCCATAGGGGCAGGTTGGAGGGATGGGCATGGCCCTTTCTGGGGAAACAGCTGAAGGGTAGCATTTGGCCCTTCTGGGGCAGAAGACTCCATGGGAGGAGAAAAGGGCTAGAGAGACTGAGGAATAAAGCGGAGAGAGAGAGAAAAGAAAGCGGGAAGAGGAAGGGAGAGAGAAAGGGAGAGGAAGAACATAAGGAATGCAGGGAGAGAGGGGGGAAGAAGGAAAGGGGAGCGGGAGAGAAGGCGCGAGGCGGGGAGGACGTCTACCTTAGAGGGAAGAGTGGCTTCTCCATGGAAACAAAAGTGCCTGTTTGCCTTAGGATCCCACCAAGGAGGAAAATTGTAAATCACTTTCAAGGCAGGAGGCAGGATGATTGCCCTGTCTTTGACAGCTGAATTTGAAAAACACTCCTGTCAATCATCATAGATCCCGTGGTGCCCACCTATGCCAGGTGCTATGGGGGCTATTAAAAAAAAAAACAGATCTCACACCCACTATGTTATCTTACACATCACACTCCTTTTAGACAAATATTATGCAGGAATTATTTTGTCTCTTCCCCCATCCTCAACTGCAAAGAGAGGAAGGGAGGGAGGAGGGAGGAGCCGACAAACTTATTTACCTGCCACCACACCAGGAAGGACCTTTCATCCAGACGCAGGTGCTCGAGGTGGAGAGACTTGAGTCTGAAACTCAGGAGCCCCTGGGCCATTTGTTGAGCGCTTACTGTGTGCCGGGCCTGGTACAGTCACCCCATTCTCTCATTTAGTGCCTACAGCATGCCCTGGAGTGGGTACTGTCACCACTCCCATTTTTCTGAGGAAAAAGCTGGTTTTCAAGAGATGTCACCCAGATGGTCCAAGCCACAGCGATAGCAGGAGGCAGGTGACAGGACTTTAACAGACTGAAACAAACGGTGCTATTCTCAGCCCCCATAAAACGCCACTTTCCCTTTTCTGTTGGAGACAGTCTCGCTCTGTCACCCAGGCTGGAGTGCAGTGGCGTGATCTCAGCTCACTGCAACCTCTGCCTCCTGAGTTCCACCGATTCCCCTGCCTCAGCCTCCTGAGTAACTGGGATTACAAGTATGTGCCACCACACCCAACTAATTTTTGTATTTTTAGTAGAGACGGGTTTTCACTATATTAACCAACCAGGTTGCTCTCAAACTTTTGGCCTCAAGTGATCCACCCACCTCAGCCTCCCAAAGTGCTGAGACTACACGCATGAACCTGCTCTCCTATGTATATATCCTGATTCCATGTCAGCAAATGCCATAGCACTGGGTTGGAGGAAGCCAGGCCTGCAGGAAAAATGACAAGCTGAAGGAAGGAGGTGGACCCCCTCCTGTGTTAACAGGCAATTGTTGGCCTTATGAGGTCGCTGTGCATGTGTGCCTGCATGTGTGTCTGTGCCTGTGTATGCATGTATGTGTGTGTACATGCATACATGTGTGAGCATGAATGTGTGTTTATGTACCTATCTACATGCCTGTATATGTGTCTGTGCCTGTGTGTGTACATGCATACATGTGTGAGCATGAATGTGTTTACGTGCCTCTCTACTTGCCTGTATGTGTGTCTGTGCCTGTGTATGTGTGTGTACATGCATACATGTGTGAGCATGAATATGTGTTTATGTGCCTCTCTACATGCCTGCATGTCTGTGCCTGTGTATGCATGTATGTGTGCATACGCATACATGTGTGAGCATGGATGTGTTTATGTGCCCCTCTACATGCCTGCGTGTGTGTCTGTGCCTGTGTGTCTACACACATACATGTGTGAGCATGAATGTGTGTTTTTGTGCCTCTCTGTGTACATGCATATGAGTGCAAGTGTGAGTGTGTGTGCATGCATGTGTGTGAGAGAGCGTAAGTGTGCATCTATGTGTCTCCGTGTGTGTAGTAGCTGTGTGGTGCTGAGGAGCATTGCCTATGACAGGGTAGCTGGAAAGGCATTAAGAGTTCCCTTACTTTACATGCAGATGATGGTTTTCACCAAAATGGAGCACTCTCTCTATCTTTTTCTATTTGTCTGCCTCTCTCTCTCTCTCTCACTCACACACACACACACACACACACACACACACACACATCCTTGTATGTGATTTCTTCTTATGTGTGACAGAGGTAACTGCTTAAAAATTACCTGGCTGGCAGCCACTGCATTCATGCATTCACAAGCTTTACCCCATGTGGATTCCATGAGGGAGTGTTGTCACCCTCATTTGATGGAGAAAATGAGGCTTGCAGAGGTCAAGTGACGTTTCCAAGGTCGCCCAGGTTGTGACTCAATAGTGGCTTAAGGTATCCTTAAATATGATTTCAGACATACCAAAAAAAAGTATATATGGGAACATAATGAGTGCTCATGTGCCTGCTGTTCTATTTAAGATAAAAATACCTCCTTCCCAAAAGTAACTCTGAGGTTTCTCACTCCCTTAAATGTGTGTGTAGTCTGGTGTTTGTGAACAACGTACATCCTGGTTATTCTCCGTTTGCCCCTGTCCTACCCAGATCCATCTCTGTGCCCCAGAGACTGCTCCCAATAGAGGGCATCTCCCTGACACCCTTGTTTTCTGGTTCTTACTGGGCTCAGCCAAAGGGCCTGGCAAGAGACTGGGGGGTAGGGCAGGAGGAGAGAGAGACTTGGGTATTTTCCACCGCACTTCATCCTTGCTATGGTTGTGTGATCCTGGGGCCTGCCCGACAGCCTGTCTCCTGAGTCTCAGGCCCCCATTGGGCTCCTATAACACCACCTCCTACACTTGCCCCTTAAGGTAACTCCCAACTTGCGAGTTCCTGGACACCTCAGAACCTCCTTGCCTCCTTGACTCCACTATGTTGATTATAACCTAGTGGCTTAAAACAATAACCAGTTCTTTGCTCACAATTCTGTAGGTTGGTAATCTGACTTGGGCTCAGCTAGGCAGCTCTTCTGCTCAAAGTGGTGCTGATTGGGCTCATTGTACATTTGCAGTCTGTCAATATCAGCTCGTCCTGATTGGAAATGGCTGTTGGTTGTATCCTTCTCCCTAAGAGGCTTCCGGTAGGCCAGTGAAGCTTCTTTACATGAAGGCAGAAGCATTTCAAAAGGGTCAGGGCAAAAATCACAGAACCTCTGGAACTGACCTCAAATCTCTTTTGCCACAGCCTAATTTGTTAAAAACCAGTCACAAAGCCAGCCCAGATTAAAACGGGTGGGAAAATGGATTCATTCTCTGGGTATAAGGAGCAGCAATGGGGAATAAATAATGGAATGGAAGGAATCTGTGGTTATTAAACAACCTCCTTCCAGAAAATTCTGTAAATGGTCCCTTCCTTCCCTTCTCTTTAAAATCCAATTCCAATTCCAACTGGGAATGCCTTCTGCTTCCTACTGGGACCCTACCAGGCACAGCATACATGGTTATTATGATATACTACACCTATTCTTTTTTTTTAGATGGAGTCTCACTCTGTTGCCCAGGCTGGAGTCCAGTGGCACAATCTCAGCTCACTGCAACTTCCATCTCCCAGGTTCGAGCGATTCTCCTGCCTCAGCCTCCTAAGTAACTGGGACCACAGACATGCACCACCACATCTGGCTAATTTTTATATATTTAGTAGAGATGGGAGTTTCACCATGTTGACCAGGCTGGTCTCAAACTCCTGGCCTCAAGTGATCCACCTGCCTCAGCCTCCCAAAGTGCTGGGATTACAGGCGTGAGCCACTGCACCTGGCCATACACCTATCCTTCAGATTGCTTTTTATGCTTTACATCAGTTTTTGCGATTCACCTATGTTTACTATATGTAGTTCTAGTTCATTGATTTTCACTTAGGAGTTATTTGTCCATTCTCTGTTGGATGGACATTTAATTTAACACTTTTTTTGGTATTGCAATACATTTTTGCTTTGCACATGAGAGTTCTCTAGGGAGTATAATTAGGAGCAAAGTTGCTGTAGTGTAATACTGCCAAATTACTTTCCAAAGTCAATATAGTCTTTAATAGAACAAATAGAATTTGAGAGCTGAACAAAGCTGGAAAACCGGGTTCCCCTTACATTGTGCAATTATGTGTTTTGAAGAACTGTAGGAATATCTGGTTGGAATGAGCTACCCACCCAATGTAAGAATCCTTTCAACAGCATTCCCAGGGGATGGTCAAGCAATCCTTTCTTGAATTCTTGGAAATCCACAGGGAAAGCCTAATACTTTAACCGTGATTCCCTCTGCAGAGCAAGAATAATTTTAGAAAACCAATAGTCCTCTCCTTTTGCTGTGCTGCTGAAGCCTGCACTCACCCCTGGAACGTGTGGCAAAAGGGAAAAGGAACACAAAATGAAGGCAGCTGGGTAGGCTGGGTAGAGCAGATGGAATATTCTGCCCCGCTAAGAAGTGTGCGCTTTATCCTGAAAGCAATGAAAAGTCACAGAAGGAAGATGGGCAGGAAAGAAGGATGTTCAGATTTGGTTTTAAAAAAGCCGTTCAGTCTAGAGTATCCACAGTGATAGCAGAGGGACCAAAGAGGGGACAGTTACAATGACCCTGAAGAAAGATGCTAATGCCCACGTGACGAGATACTAAGGCTGAAGAAAGGAATCTGTGGTTGAGACTGGAACCTGGAAGAAAACTGCCATATGGCACTTACTTGCCCTGTTAACCTCCTTGAGCATTAGTTTCTTTATCTGTAAAACAAGGGTATAATGGTACCTATTCCACAGAGTTTGTATGAAGATAAAATAAGATCTTATATTTGAAAAGTTTTATGTCTGGCTCATGGTGTGTGCTGATAGCGTAAGTGTTAGCTGTTGTTATTGTTTAAGAACTGCTGAGGACACTTTGGGACAACAGTAGCCAGGGTAGACTAAAGTGCTGTAGCTGAAATCCTAAAATGCATAATGGTTAAAACACAATGGGTTTTTATTTTCTTATACACATAGGAGTCCAAGATGAGAGTCTCTGATTTACAGACAGTCTCTTCCACGTGCTGATTTAGGGTCCCTGGTGGCTTCATGGTTGCCTGGAACTGTGTTGTTCTCTTCATCCAGCCTGAGCAAAGGACAGAGACACATCTACTTCCTAAAAGCCTTCCTCTTGGATGTGGGCACAGCATTCCTGTTCATGGTCCCTTGGCAAGAACCAGTCACATGGCCACACCTAGATGCAAGGGAAGCTGGGAAATGTAGTCACTGACCAAGCAGCTACTTCTGTCTCCACCAGGGCTTCCCAGCCTCAGCACTATTGGCACTGCGGGGTGATAATTCTTTGTTGTCAGGCTGTCCTGTGCACATGGTAGAATGGTAGCATCCCTGGCCTCCACTTACTAGATACTAGTAGTGTGAGCACAGGCACCAGTGCACACATGTGCACACACATGAACACACACACACACACACAAACACATACATCCCTTGTATCCCCTACCAAGCTGTGACAACCAAAACTGTCTCTAGACATGTCTTTTGGGGGGGGGGGCAAAATTGCTCCTGGTTAAGAAGTACTGCTTTACACTAAAGAAGGGGAGAAGATATACTGTGAGGCAATGGGTAGCCTTTTTTGGAGAGAGAAAATCCAAGCTACCAGCTCAGCTGAATTCCTAGTCCTGACTAGAATGTGAAATCCCTGAATGTATGGGTTTCGTACACTTTGTCTCCTGCACAATCTCCACCTCCATAGCTACAGTAGCTCCTGACACCAAAAAAGCGCTCAGTAAATAGTTGCTAACTAAATGTGTTAGTTAGCTAGACCGACACTTACTAGTCAAACATACCTGGAGTGCTTTCCATAAACCGAGCACTGTGCTGATAAAGGACGCCCTCTCTCCTCGCCACAGGTAATAATTAATAATAACAATAATAATAAAAGCCCAGATCCAGTGGAAGAAGGAAATCTCAAGAGATCTGCCAACCCCACCTCTGGACGTGTTCAGCATTGGTACCTAAAGGGCAAATACAAAATTCTGACTCCATCAGCTGCTCCCCACAGCTGCCACGGGGCCTCATGATACCCAAATGCTGCGATCCCCCTGCCATGCCTGACATCAAGCCATTACATTATCTGAAAGAAGACCTGATTATGCCAGAGGCAACAACCTACAATTTCTCATCTGCTAAGTGAGGTTCCATGGGGTTTGAATTCTCCCCCTCACATTAGAGGCTCCCATCCCATCTTTTAAGTCTTTCCCCTCCTCCTGGCTCTGACACTTCTGTCAACATTACAAGGCAGGAGATGCTATGACTTTATGGTTGCCATGGATGAATCTAATGGCTATATTGATTTCTTGGTTACATCTGCTCCAAAAGAGCCACAGAGAATCAGCCCCTGAGGGTCTGGAAAGATAAAACATAAATGGACGATTTTTTTCCTTCAGGGAAATAATTACTACAAGCAAATTAACATGCAAGCCCATGTTCAGAAGCATTTATTACAAGATACCATGAAACACAAGCACAGCAGTACCGGGCACACGGTGTGCAACCCAGAAAGAGTCAAACGCCAAAATCGCTGGAAAAAGAACCACGAAGTTAGATTCAAGGCAGGATGATTAAAGAGCCAGACAGATTGTACATGTCGTGAAAGAAAGTTGTTTACTAGCTTTATGAAATTACAATCCCTAAGCTGCCATTTCCTCGCTTGTAACATGGAACTAATAATATTAATACCTACCTCGCAGAATGATCATGAAAAACAAATGAAACAAGTGTGAAAATACCAGCAAAGTCTCTGCCGCACATTACGGTTTCAATTGATATTATTTTTGCTTCACAGGGAAAAGAAAAGTGGATAGTCAGAAAATATGCATGGCTTTAAGCGTGACAATTAATAAGAAGGAGTAAAAACTGGGGCAACCTCTGAACAACCTCCTATAAATAGAATTAGAAACAAAAGTAAAATGTCGATAAAAATCACATGCAGTTCCTCCATGACATGAGCAGGCAATAGCCAATAGGGTCTCTCTAAATAGGTCCCTCTAAGGAGGTCCCTCTAAGGAGGTCATAGGGTCCCTCTAAGGAGGTCATAGGACACTGAACCTACAAGATGACTTTCCAACCCCCAACATCTTCACCTCTTTCCCCTCTCAGCCCAGCACCAGCACAGAAGGTTCTACCCTGGCCAGCCTTGGGGAGAGCAAACTTCCCACCTTGCCACCCCCAAGAGACAAACAAATCAAGCAATTACATAAAAAGGTGAGAGAGGGCCTGGCAGGGTGGCTCACGCCTGTAATCCCAGCGCTTTGGGAGGCCAGGTGGGCGGATCATGAGGTCAAAAGATCGAGACCGTCCTGTCTAACATGGTGAAATCCTGTCTCTAAAATGCAAATCAAAACTACATTGAGATACCATCTCACGCCAGTTAGAATGGCGATCATTTAAAAATCTGGAGACAACAGATGCTGGAAAGGATGTGGAGAAATAGAAACAGTTTTACACTCTTGGTGGGAGTGTAAATTAGTTCAACCATTGTGGAAGACAGTGTGGCGATTCCTCAAGGACCTAGAAATAGAAATTCCATTTGACCCAGCAATCCCATTACTGGGTATATATCCAAAGGATTACAAATCGTTCTACTATCAGGACATGTGCACACGAATGTTCATTGCAGCACTGTTTGCAATAGCAAAGACCTGGAACCAACCCAAATGCCCATCGATGATAGACTGGACAGGGAAAATGTGGCACATATACACCATGGAATACTATGCAGCCATCAAAAACGATAAGTTCGTGTCCTTTGTAGGGACATGGATGAACCTGGAAACCATCATTCTCAGCAAACTGACAGAAGAGCAGAAAATCAAACACCGCATGTTCTCACTGATAGGCAGGTGTTGAACAATGAGAATACATGGACACAGGGAGGGGAGCATCACACACTGGGGTCTGTCAGGGAGAAATAGGGGAGGGACAGTGGGGGGTGGGGAGTTGGGGAGAGAGAGCATGGGGAGAAATGCCAGATATAGGTGAAGGGGAGGAAGGCAGCAAATCACACTGCCACATGTGTACCTATGCAACAATCTTGCATGTTCTTCACATGTACCTCAAAACCTAAAATGCAATTAAAAAAAAAAAGAAATCCCGTCTCTACTAAAAATACAAAAAATTAGCCGGGTGTGGTGACATGTGCCTGCAATCCCAGCTACTTGGGAGTCTGAGGCAGGAGAATCACTTGAATCCGGGAGGCAGAGGTTGCAGTGAGCCAAGATCATGCCACTGCACTCCAGCCTGGGTGAAAGAGCGAGACTTCACTTCAAAAAAGAAAAACAAAAAGGTGAGAGAGAAAGATTAATTTCTGGAGCCAGTTTGGACGTCAAAACCAGACCTCAGCTACCAGAAAAATTCGTGAAAGAAGAGCCCGAGGGACTGTTTTAGCCCAACGTTATCATCCACACCATTAGGCTAGTAGGGCAAACATTTTGACTCCAAATCCACATCTCTAAGACATTGGCCAGTGTGGGAAAGGCTGCCTCTTCCCTCCTTCCTTGGTTACTAGGCACTAATCTAGGCACTGTGGTATCAGGAGATGATTAGACGATACTCTGCAGTACGTCTTCAAATGCAGCAACTGTTGAGAAGGCTTGGAAGACTCTAGGGATTGTCCAAGAAACACAGGTGAAATGGTGTCCTCTTGCACTGTTCAGAGAATCTCCCAAACCTTGGACATTTTAAAGTTGGTCAGGATAGACCATGGAGAGCCTTGTGGTTCACAAGGTCGCAAAGTCTAGAAACACTGATTAAAAGTAACCCTTCTACGACTAGGGCCTCTAGATGACATGCATCCAGAGTGATCTGGTTTCCTGCAAGAGGAAGAGTCCTGGGGAAGCACCTACGATGCACTAAGCTTTGGGAACAGATTCAGAGATGAGCAACCTTCATATATTCATTCAGCAGATGTTCATTAAGCTCCCACTACGTGATGATGATGATATTAGGAACTGGGTTCAGAGCAGTAACTCCACTAGGAAATGAGCACCTTGTTTCTGCTCTCAAGCTGTTCATGGAGATACAGAAAAGTAGACAGAAGTCAAAACAGGAGTGCTAAATTCAACGGGAATGGACAGGAAGGGCCAAGATGAGTCTACAGGATGAGGAGAAATGAATTCAGCAAAAACTTTGTTAAATAAACAAATGAATAAGTATGAATTAATTAATTAAGAGGTGAGGGGCAGGGACCTCTAAGCAGAAGAGATAAAGTGCAAAAGTAAATGGGCCTGCAAGATCATCAAACTTGTCAGCAAATAAGTGATCTGGTACAGCTGGTGTGTGCTAAACAAGAGCAATGATAAGAACACAGTGATGATTGGCATTTCCTGAGTGTTTCCATGCCCTGTGTGCAAACGGCTGTAGGTGCATTATTTCATTGAATATATACAACATTATTAGCTCCACTATACAGATGAGAAAACTGAGGCATTCATGAGACTAAGAATTTCCCCTTGGTCACACAGCCTACAAGTGGCATGGCTGGGATTCAAACAAGTGCCAGAGACTTCCTTCTTCACCTGTGGATCTTGAGGAGGGCTTCGCAGGTCACAGGAAGGCTTCCAGACTCAGTCTTGTTGGAAATTAAGAGGCCAAAAGAAGATGCCACACGGTCTTGTCTCTTGAACATCTCACGTTCTCTAAGGAGAGGCAGGCAAGGGCAAAGTCTACACAGGCCATGACAAGTGCTAGACCACAGGCTAGACAAAGAGACATGTCTGTGCCTCTGACCCAGAGTGAGGGTAAGTTGAATATTTCTTTGACAGATTGATGAAGTCTTTGTAGACCTGGTGTCGTCTGAGTCAAGTTTGGAGGGAAGGGGAAGATACCAGGCAGATGTCACAGTACATGCAAAAGAAGGGAAACTAGAAACTACACCACGTGTTGGAGGCAGGTAGGTTTGGAGCAATCTGAAGCATAGGGGAGGAGTGGCAAGGACTTGTTCTCCACTCTGAGCTTGTCTGTGGCTTAGAGTCCAGGGTTTAGGTCCTGGAGAACCAATAGCTTGAGGGTTCTTCAAATTCAGAGATGGTTGTCCTGAATCACTTAACATGGCACAGATGAAACTTATGCAAGAATGCCCTGCACACCTATTGGAGGGGGGGCTTTCAAAGTACTGATCAGCCATGAGGCTGAGCACCTGCACCTCTAGGACGGTGAAGGCTGCTGGCAAGACAGTGGGCTGGAAGATCCAAAAATGTCTCTTTCCTCCTCTTTTTTTCAATTTCACACACATACATACAGAAGTTCCTTAACACTGAGAAAGCCCACCAAAAACACCTGGACCAGGAAAAAGGCAAGAGAGGAAGGAGGGAAAGCACCTGAGCACAAATCCAGCCCTACCCTGACCAGCTGTGTGCTTATCCTATCATTGCTTCCTCCCGGGGAAGAACTACATTTCCCAGCCTCCTTTGCAGTTAGTTTGAGGCCTCCTGGCTGATCCTTGGCCCATGGAGGCTGGGCAAAAGGCACAAAAGCCTCTTCCAGGCCTAGCCTTTTTGAACATCCTAAGTGACCCTCTGACCTCTCTTTTTCCTTCCATGGTGACTTTGGGGACCATATGCTCCAAATGATAGGGGCTATGGCATGAAGGAGAGCTGCCCTACCCCAGTAAGACTGCAACTTAAGCAAGAAATGTATTTGACATGTTAATCCATTGAAACGTTAGGGCTTCTCTGTTGCTGCAAAAGATTCTCCAGTGGAGATTCTTCTCCAGAAAAGATTCTTCTCTAAAGGCTTGATCTGCAAACCAACAGCCTGAGCCTCAACTTGGAATTTGTCTGAAATACAGATTCTCTGGCCAGGTATGGTGGCTCACACCTGTAATCCCAGCACTTTGGGAGGCCAAGGCAGGTGGATCCCCTGAGGTCAGGAGTTCAAGACCAGCCTGGCCAACACAGTGAAACCCCGTCTCTACTTTTAGTAGCTAATTTTTAACACAAAAATTAGCTAGGCATGGTGGCACATGCCTATAATCCCAGCTACTTGGTAGGCTGAGGCAGGAGAATTGCTTGAACCTGGGGGATGGAAGTTGCAGTAAGCTGAGATCACACCACTTCACTCCAGCCTGAGAGACAAAGTGAGACACCATGTCGAAAAAAATAAATAAATAATAAAGAACAAAGAAAAAATAAACACAGATTTTTAAGTCCCACCCTAAAGCTGCTAAATCAGAAACTCTGTGCTCAGGGCCCAGAAATTGTTTTCAAGTGATTCTGATGCTGCTACAGTTTGAGAACCACTGGCTTCCTCTGAGAGGCAACTGTGTGGCCTTCATATTTTTGAGTCTTGGTTTCCTCCTCTGTCAAAAGGAGATTAAGAATACCTCCCTCTGCAGTGTAAATAGGAGGGTTAAGCGATACTGCATGAAATGATGTGTTAAAGAATATGGCATGGTAGTTGATACACAGTCAATGGACAATAAACGTTGTTTCTTAATAAATAAAAATGTTAAATGTTAGTTCTCTTTCAGGTAGGGGCCAGGGACTGCCAGAGAAATAGAAGATGGGGCCAGACTCATACCTGTAACCCCAGCACTTTGAGAGGCCAAGGTAGGCAGGTCATTTGAGCCCGCGAGTTCAAGACCAGCCTGGCCAACATGATGAAATTCACCTCTCCTAAAAAAAAATACAAAAATTAGCTGGGTGTGGTGGTGGGTGCCTGTAATCCCAGCTACTCGGGAGGGAGGCTGAGGCTGAGTCTGGAGAATCACTTGAACCAAGGAAGCAGAGGTTTCAGTGTGTCAAGATCGTGCCACTGAACTCCAGCCTGGGTGGCAGAGCAAGACACCTTCTCAAAAAAATTTTACAAACTTTTAAAAAAAGAGAAATAGAAAGTGTGATTCCTGCCTCTTGGCACTGTGCTAAATTGCTTTTACATTGCCCCACAGTGATTCCTGCCTCCCAGGATTCGAGCCCTTGTGTAATGTACTCCAGCTGCAGGTGGGCTGGACCTAGGGACTCACTTCTAATGAATCAATATATTAAGCTAACCTCCTTTTAAATGTGCTAAGGGAGAATTATTTGCCTCTTCTAGCTTCTGGAGGCCCCAGGTGTTCCTTGGCTTGTGGCTGCCTCACCCCAATCTCTGCTTCCTTTTTCGAATGGACTACTCTTCTATCTCTTATAAAAATACTTGTCACTAGATTTAGGGTCACCCAAAGAATCCAGGATAATCACATCTCAGGATCTTAATTATATACGCAAAAATACTTTTTTTTTCCAAGTGAGATGATATTCACAGGTTCTGGGATGTAGATATTTCTTTTGGGGATCCACCATCCAACCCACTACAGTGCCCAAAGAAGAGACAGGTCTTATTCAATCTCATATTCCACTGACCCAGACACCTCATGTGTAGTGCATGACACAAACTTGAAATCTGACAACGTTTTGGAACAGAATGGCAGAAATGCATAACAGTAAAGCTACTGGGCTTTAGAATTAGCTAAACCCCTATTCAAACTTCAACAAACTACAAGTAAGTGACGTTAAGCAAATTACTTCACCTATCTGGACCTCCGTGTCCTCCTATGGGCATTTGAATAATGTGTATCTCATGGAGGTGTGATGAGGATCTAGGTAGTAAATGCAGAGCCAATACACAGTGTCTGGCATCAGACAGGGCTGCCAAGTATGGACACGGTGCCTGGCACATAGCGAGTGCTTAGAAAGGCTCGCTATTCCAACTAATATTTTGAGGGCTGGAATTGCTGTTGTTCCTGCTCTCGCAAAACCTCCTAGCCCTTTGCTTTGACTGCCACAGGGACCCTTTTCAGCTGCTCAGAAAGGAAAGAGGAAGAGGGAAGTCCCTGAGGCACCCAACAGCCCTCCTTCGAGACAGCAGTGGACAAAATATCCCAGCCCTGCTCTCCCATCTCCTGGCTGGTTTCCTCCAGCGATGCCTTCCAGAGAAGGGTGGGCGGGGAGCTCTCCCGAGCCCCTCATTGTTATTCCTGGCATGAGGTAATCCTGCCAGCGTCCTCAGAGGCTCATAAGAATACCCGCAGTTTGTCATTCATCAGAGCAACTCAAAGCTGTGTGGCATCCTCCCCAGAAGACCACGCTCCCAACCAGGCTGTGGGAGCCAGCTACTTCCCAGGATGGGCTGGTATGTGCAAGGCAGAGGGAGTGAGTGTGAACTGAAATAACCCAGCCCGGCACTGACTGGAGGACCACATGCTCCCAGACTGCCAGGGAGATACAAGGCTTTGTGTGTGGAAAGAAGCTTCCTGGGATTTTCTGGATGTCAATGCTCTGAGTCACACTGCAGTGGGCCCACGTTCTCACTGCGGGACTGCGGAGCTAGCTGTGTGACTCTGAACATTTCACTTAACCTCTCTGGGCTTTGGCTTTGGCATCTGGGAAATAAAGTAGAGGATAATAATATCTACTTCATCGAGTTCCTGGGAGGATTAAAACAGACCGTGTGAGTAGAGACTGGAAGAAAATATTTGCAGCACGTGTATCTGCCCAGGGATTTGTATCTCGGATATATAAATAAGCCTTGTGACTCAATAATAAAAAGACAAACGGCCCATCTTCCCAAATACAGAAAAGACTTGGACACTTCACAAAGAAGATATACATAATAAGTGCATGAAACAGTGTCCGATGTCATTAGTAATTAGGAAAATACAAATAACAAGCATGGCGAGACAGCACTGCACACCCTCTGAGATGGCCAGCATCAAAAACACTGTCAATACCAAGTGTTGGTGAGGAGTGGAGCAGTTGGAGCTCTCCTCTGCTCCCAGCAAGAGTTAAAAAATGATGCCACCCTTTGGAAAAACAGTTTGGCAGTTGCTTAGAAGGCTAAAAATACACTCAGCATATGATCCAACAATTCCACTTCTAGGTATTTCCCCAAGTCATATGTCCATAAAAAGACTTGTCCATGAAATCTCATAGCAGCCTCACTCATCATCAACACACACGTAAAACATCCCAAATGTCCATGGAATAGATGAAATGATAAACAGTGTGGAGCATCCAGACAAGGAAATACTAAGCAGCCATGAAAAGGACGTGTTTTTGACCTATGCGGCAACCTGGGTGAATCTCATAAACAGTGCACCGAAGAAAACAAGCCAGACATGAGGAAAGGAATGATGATTCTAAGAAGTTCTAGAACAGAGAAAGTGCATGGGTAGGGACAGAAAGCAGAACGGTGGTGTTCTTCATGTGGGGTGATCAGGACGGAAAATAGAGACACAAGGAAACTCTCAGGGGGAGTGTTTGGGGGTGAGGGGTACATGGATGTGTATACATTTGCAAAACCAGCCAGATTCTATACCTACGGTCTTTGCATTTTGTCATCTGTAAATTATTTTGTGATAAAAAAAGATTTAAAAGGGATATTGCATGTAATAGAGTGATTAGCAAGGGGGCCAAGCTCATATATGGAAGTCGGTAAAGGCCACCTACTATTAACACATTGTAGAAACAAGTAAAAATGACTCAATTGCATGTTGGGAATTTAGAGCACGGATCTGAACCTCGGGCCTCACTAGTCAGGTCCCCTCTTGAAGAAGGAGCAAAACTTACCCAACGGAACCCAAGGCGAAGTCTGTTGCGCCCTGCCTCTCACGCTTTCTATTTCTTCTCCCATAAGCAGAGAAACAGAAAAGGTGCATTCAATGATGCAGAAACAGAAAAGGTGCATTCAGTGATGCAGAGGTGAAAGGTGCCACTCTAGGAGGAGTGGAGCGAACACAGAGGGAGGCGCTGGGGACGGGGTGAGCGCAGACTCATTAAGCAACAAGGAGGCATGGATACAGCAGCGTGTCCACTCCTGGACTGCTCCATCTGGGGATTCAGAGATACCCAAAGCGGTTGTGAAAATGAGATTGGGCCTAACCACTGGGGCAGTGACCTCTTAAAGACTGCATAGCCTCCGAGAGTAAGAAAAGGGGCTGCAGTCCAGCTGCCTCTTCCCCACCATGCCGTCCCAGGCCACATTTTCCCATACTGGCCTCCCCTAGCAGGCTCCTCCTGCATCCTTCACTCCTTCCTGGAATGTTCACCCTCTGCTGTGCTGTGGCCCTTACTGAAGCAGGAGAGGTTGCTCCCAGCCCAGCGTGGTCTATTCTACTTTAACTGAGACCTCTCATTGGACACAAGTCTGCAGCGACTTCCGGGATTAGCTTTGAGTGGCTGCTTGCTCAGATCTCAAGGAGCCTTATCTATTTCTCATGAGATAACCCAGATAAGGTGTCCTCTCTGGTTCTGCTCTTCATGGCTGTGATCTTCCCATTACTCTGACTGTGGCTTCTAAGTCTTCTCCTGGGGGTCCAGGGGGCAGCAGAAGAAAGTTGCTGAGGCCGGCAAGCAGGGCCTCCTTCCCAGCCACCTGCCCAGACCGTGCGGTTCACTTACCAGGCTTCTGTGGCCTGGCTCCAGCCTTGCCAGCCATCCAGAGATGCCCACATTTGCATAGAGTAATTGCCCTTTAAAAGCGTCTTTTAAAGAGAACACTCTGCATCTGAGGATTACAGCAACAGCAGAAGAAGAAAAAAAAAGATTTTCCTCTCATCCACTACCAGACAGGAATGTCAGTTGCAAAGGGCCCACATTTTGGATGCAAATTTTGCAAAGGCCTTAGGAGGCTTTAGGGAAAATACATACATATATTTGTAGATGGTGGCAGAAGTATTACCTTTCTCTCCTCAGCTAAAGATTTTTTCTCTACCTGAATCAAAAGTCCGAACAAACTGCACTGAATTACTAAACTTGGAACAAGTATTTTTCAGGTTTTTCTGAAGCGAAAGAGTGCTATCATTTCATTCCCACCCATGACATGCTTCGCACCCAGATCCGGCGACATTATAAGCAAGGCCTGGTGCAGAATGAAAATGCTTGTTCAAACAGGAAGAAAACAAAGCTTTTTTCTTTATTCTGAGACCTCCATCCTGGTATGTTTTTGTTTTGTTTTGTTTTCATCTGCTATGTAATGTCATACTCTCTTGGGCACAGGAATACTTGCAGGGTGAATGCAGCCCCTTGAAGACCCCCACAGCCCTGCCCCATGGCACAGTTATGGGATTGATTCTGACACTCCTCGGTCTTGGGCACATCTGGGGAGACGGGGAGGTGGCAGAAGCAGAACTTCACTTACAAAACACAAAGTCAAAGATAAAATGATTAAGATTCTCAAGAACTTCAAGATAGCTATTGCAAACCTTTAGGCCCCAAGTGGGGAGCCCCTTTCTGTCTAGCAGTCAGCATAACTGAAGGTGAGGAGCCTGCCCCTAGGTTGTCTTATTAATCGGGGCTCAAGGCCTGCTCCTCTGCCCTTGGCCAAGTTACTGATCTTTCCCATTTATTAAATGGGACTAATCACAGTACCTCCTTTGTCAGGCTGATTGGGTAATTAGTTGATCTAAGAATACTGGCTAACTCTTCTACAGCACTCATTGGCATGAGAGACATTAGGGCTAGCTGAATGCCCCACACTGTTTGACGTGCTTTAGACATATCAACACGTAACTCTCATAACAGGCCTGGAGGGAAGTCGGTGGTGTCTTTGCCTGACAGGTGAGCACGTGGAGGCATGGAGCCACAACGCAACTGGTCCAGTCACACATGGCTTGGGTGGGGAGGAGCAGCCTGGCCAAAGCCTGCATCCAACCACCCAGCTCCAGAGCGAACACTTGTGCCGGGTGCCTAAAAGGCAAACAGTGGTTACTGTTTCATCTCGCCGAGTCCTCTTCATGTGCCTGTGGGGTGGGGTTGTTACATTCATTTGAGATTGTTAAAGAGAAGGATATGGAAGCTAAGAGAGGTGAAGGAACTTGCCGGAGCTCCCCCAGCTGGACTAACTCCAGGAGAGGAGAGGATGTGGGCTGAGAGGAGGAACAGGGGTGGAGAAGCTGGGGCCTCTGACCTGCATGGATGCCTAGGGAGTTTGTACGTGAGCCACGGCTCCAGATAGGATAAAAAGGCAGGAGTATGAGGGGTATGGAAGAACGGGGCATTGTAGCCCTGGGATGCTAAAATCCCAGATGTTCAGGGCAGGATGGCAGCATGGAGCCCTCCTCATCTACGTCTTAATCTTATAGCTGAGGAAACTGAAGCTGGGTGTGGGAAGTGGCTAGTCTAATGTCCCTTAATCAGAAAACACAGCCCCAAGAGCAGGTGACCCCAGGCCAGGTTTGTGGTGTGTGATAAGCACATATCAAGGGTTCCAAGTCCACAAATCCAACAGTCCAACATCTCCCAAGAGGCTGCTGGATAACCACCAGGCAGTCCCAGGCATGGCCCAGATCCTTACAATAAAGCCCCTCGCCATCTCTAGTTAGGATGGGTTTTTAGTTGTAAAATTTAGGAAAGGAAAACCACCAACTTTGGAGTCAGGCAGATCTAGAATTGAAAACAGCTTTGCCATTTATTAGCTGTGTGACCTTAGGCAAATCACTTGACCTCTCTGAGCTTCAATTTCCTCATCAGTAAAAGGGCTCTGAAGTGAGATCACATCACAGTGAACGTAAATTTCTGGAACAGATTAATGAAAAGGAAGTTACAGAGTGTCAAACTGCCTAGTGTAAAAGCTAGCACTTTTTAGGTGCTCAATAAAGACCATTCTGAACCCATCGGAGACCAAACCCACATAGCATGTAAGAGAAGGGTCTCACAGGAGATGTCAATTGTAGAGGCGCTTACCACACATCTCTGTCTAAAACCCAAAGAGGGAAAGTTTAGCAGAATTCAGGGAGGTCTGAAATAGGGCCACCATTCATCATGACCCAGGAAATAAGATCTGGAGGTTCTGGTGATGGGAAGCAGGAAGGGGAAGTTAAAACGGAGGCTTAAGTGTGAGAGAAGTTACATATTTTGGAGTTTCTTTTCTATTTAAGGTCTTGCTAATCACTTGGTAAAACTCATTTCTGGTTCATGTTCTTAGCAAGAAAACACACTTCATGCTAAACAGTAAGAACAGGCCCCAGCTTGGAAAGTCCTCAGAGGTTCTCAAGTTTCTTGTATCATCTGCAATGTAGGGTACCATGGGCTGAGAGACTCGATTTGAATAATTGTACTTTGAGGATTTCTAGGGGAAGCACCCAGGGCAACCTTCTGACTGGTTATAACACATAGAGTCAAATCCAGATGCCTCTGAAGTCCATAAGGCTCACTCCAGACGACAAACATTCATTCAGCAAAAATAGATTGCTCACCCAGTGAGTGCTGAGGGTGCTCTCAGAGACTGAGGACTTACAGTGAGCAACCTGGACACAAAGGGGCTTACAGTCTGTCAGGGCACGCTACCAAAAGAGAATCTGTGGGAATAGGCTGTGGGGCTGCAGGTGTAGAACTTGGGAGCCTAGTAATGCCTGGGAGTTAAAGAATGGCTCTTCAAGGAGATGGTACTGGAGGTGTGAACTGAAGGAGAAGGAATGTATTGGTCTCCTGGGGCTGCCGTGACAGCACATCATAAACTGGGGAGCTTAAAATAACAGGAAAGTACTTTCCCACAGCTCTGAAGACTAGGAGTCTGAAATGAAGGTGTCAGCCGAGCCGTGCTCCCTCTGGAAGCTGTAGGGAAGAACATTTCCTTGCCTCTAACTAGCATCTGGTGGTTGCCAGCAATCCTTGGTGGTCCTTGGCTCAAAGACAACTCATTCCTATCTTTATCTCCATGTCCCCAAGGCCTCTCCCCTGTGCGTCTCTGTCCTCAGGACACCAGCCAGTGGATTAGAGGCCACCCTCATCCAGTGAGACCTTATCTGAACTTGACTGCATCTGGAAGACCCTATTTCTATTATATATAAAGTCTCATTCACAGGTTCTGGGAGTTAGGACTTGAACATATCTTTTGGGGGACGTGGCTCAGCACACTACAGGAAGCAACGCAGGCAGGGTGAGCAGCTGACAAAGCCCTGAGCTAGGCAGGAGATGGAGACTTCAGGAAGGAAGGAAGCCAGTGTGTGTGGAGCCCAGGGAGGGAAGGGGAAAGCGGGTGGCAGTCAGATCATACGGACCCAGCAGATGGGGAAGAGAAACAGGGGAATTCACCAGTTTTTAATTCTCAGATAGACACACTTTTTCCAGCTCATGCTCTTTGCCTCAAAGAGGTCAACGTCCCAGCAGAGTCATGGCCACCCAGCCTCTTCATAGTCTGATGCACCACACCTGTGGCCAGCCTGCCACTCCAGAACACCAGAGGTGAGGCAGAAATAGCTTATGGTGTTGACAGCTCTCTGGTCTGGGAAACCAGAGGCTAAAGGTATCCCCTTTACTGCACAGTTGCTGCCTGAGTGCCTCCTGATGGGCAGCAGGGGAAACCAGAAGGGACCCTTCTCTGAAAAAAAAAAAAAAATAGAGAAACTTGGACATATATATGTATATCAAAAGGTTTATGCTTGAAGCAAAGATTTGTTTTCTGTGCACACTGTCTTTGGTATAAGGATGTCCAATCACTTGTTTTACAAATACTTATGGAGTGCCTACCATGTCCAGATATTTTTCTTGGAAAGAGATAAGATGAAAATCCCTGCCTTCCTGAAGCTGATACTCCAGGGGAGTAGGAGAAACTAATATATCAACTCAGACAATTGTAGAACCCGTTAGGAGACACCAAGAACAATGGAGGAAAATAAAGCCAGCGAAGCACACAGTGAGCTTCATGGGACGTGGGGAGGTTTGAATGTGAAATTTGGTGGCCAGGGAAGGCCTCATGGAAATGATGACACCTGCGCAAAGACTGAGCCGGATGAAGGAGTGGGTAAACAGGCTCGAGAGGAAACGGCAGGTGCCTGGAGGGGTTGAGTGATGACAAAGGGGCCAGGATGCCAGGGTGAAATGAGATGGGAAGGACAAGGAGTGACTAGAGACATCATGGGGCTGCACCCCATGGGCCTCGCAGGCCACGGTGAGGCCTGTGGCTTTTACTCCGAATCGGATGGAACCCTGCAAGGGTTTTGAAGCAAACGGGCTGATGTGCGCTGGTTACCATTCAAAGGATCACCCTGGCTGCTGTTTCCAGGACAGATTGAGAGGTGAAGGCAGAAGCTTGGAGACCAGTCCAGGGGCTGTTGCAAAAATCCAGGCAGGAAGGATGGTGGCTTGGACCAAGAAGTGAGAGGAGTGGATATGCCAGATACATTTGACAGATGGGCTGGATAGATAGCGTAACTGCCCAACCAAGGGGTTCTTCCTGCTCACTGCTTCCATGCATCATGGTCAGCAGTGTCCCGCCGATAGAGATGGTGCCGGAGTCAGCCCCCATCTCTCTGCCGGGAGAACTAGGCAGCCGCTTGGCCTGGCCTCCAGGCCCATTGCCAGCAGGGGGCTACTGAACCAAGGGCAGGTAGCCACCAGCACAATCCTAGATGAGCCCCCAAATTTGTAACTGCTCAAGGGGTTCTTCCTGCCCACTGCATAAAGACAGACCATGGCATTGTAGCAGAGAAAGAATTTAATAGACATGAGGCTGGCCATGCAGCGTGGGAGATGGAGTTCTTACTCAAATCATCTTGTTCAAAGCTCATAGGTTAGTGGGTTTTCAAAGGCAGTTTGGGGGAAGGGGTCAGGTGGACAGGTAACAGGTGCTTGCTGTTGATTGGCTGGGGCAGAGATGAAATTGTGGGGGGTTGAAGCTGTCCTCCTGTGGGGCTGAATTGCTTCTGGATAGGGCCATCAGGTCCAGGCGGAGCCATGGGTGTCAGACACTCAAAAAACATGGAAAGAGCTCGCGAAAGGCCAATCTACAATAGAAGTGTTATTTGCTTGAGTAATTGAGGAAGCTGCATATCTCATAACCTCTGGAATAACATCTGCACCTTAGCAGGATTCAGGCTCCTCTCCTCCCTGCACCCTGATGGCCTCTTACTAGCTTTACAAAAGTGGTTGAATTTTGGGCGAGGCCTATTATCATTTAAACTGTAGCCTAAATTTCTTCCAAAATTAGCCTGGCCCAATATCCCAGGAATAATTAAGGGAAAGGCAAGATGGAGATGGAGTTAGCTTAGCTTACTGTTATAATTTTCTCACTGATATACCTTTTGCAAAGGTAGTTTCCATAAGATGGATGAGAGAGGGGAGTCCCAAGGTTGACTGACCTCAAGGCTATATCCTGAGTGACTGATAAGACAGAGTCGCCATGAACAAATATGGAGAAGATGGCAGATCAGGAGATCCTGGGGCAAGGGTCAGAAGTTTGTGATGATGTTAGACACTCAAATGAAGATGTGGCAGAAGCAGCTGGATACACTAGCCTAGAGGCCAAGGAGAGGGAGATGGCAGTGTAAAGATGGCATAGATTTCCCTAAGACTCAAGGTGTTGTGTAAAGATAGAAAAGAGAAGCTATCTAAGGACAAAGCCCTCAAGGCAAATGTGACTCTCAAGGCCAGTGAGAAAGAAGGCAATTCAGAAGAGTGGGGTCTGAAAGCCAAATGGAGCCTCTGCAGATTAATCTCCACGCAGCACCCCAAAGAACTTTAAAATGCAAATCGACCCACATAAAATCCCTCAGTGACTGTCCGCTGCTGTTAGAGTAAAGCCAGTCTCTCTGCCGAACCCCAGGAACCCAGTGTCTCCTGGCTGTTGTTGAGCCCCGACCTCCCTGCAGACTTCCTGCTCCCTCATGATCTGTGGCCGCTCTGACCAACTCAAGTCCCTCATGTAAGCCAAATCCTTCCCCATCTCAGGGCCTTTGCCAGGACATCTTCATCCTCCCTGCAGCAGGCTCCTTTAGGTCTTCGCTTGACACCTCCCCAGAGAGGGCTTTGCTGAGCCCCAGCTCAAGTGTGTTCTCCTGTAATTCCCATTCTTATCCATGTCAATGTTGTATTTAACACCAGGTAGTTACCTGTTTAGGTTTTGTTTGTTGGCTTGATTAGAGTCTGTGCCCCCACTCATTGTGCTCCTGGGGAGCAGAGACCTGGTTTCTCCTGTGCAGTGCCACAGCCCCAGAACCAAGCTCAGGGCCACTCAGAGGAGGTGCCCACATGATATTTAAATGAGTGCATATTTACATGAATATGTAAAATATCTAACAGGGCATTTGTTACAGGAAGGATGGAAGGAAGGAAGGAAGGAAGGGAGGGAGGGAGGGAGGGAGGGAGGGAAGGAAGGAAGGAAGGGCGGGAGGGAGGGAGGGAAGGAGGGAGGGAGGAAGAAAGGAAGGAAGGAAGGAAAGAAGAAAGGAAGCAAAGAAGGAAGGAAGGAAGGGAAGGGAAGGGAAAGAAGGAAGGAAGGAAAGAAAGAAGGGAGGAAGGAAAGAATGAAGGAAGAAGAGAAGGCAGGTGTGCTTATGGAATATACAGACTCAGCGTTTAAACCAGCTTGTTTACTCAAATCTCACTCACTTTCTACTTCCTTCCCCTTCCCCACACAGCCACCAATCAATGAATAAACCCATCCTGGAGCTGGCTGGAGAACATGGGTGCTTAATAAGCATACAGTGTAACTGAGGAGGCTAAACTAAGATGCACGTAACACAACAGCGACCATGATAAAAAGAAATTCATTAGGAAAGTTTGTTGTAGAAGACTATTTAATTATAAGGAAAGATGTTCATGATAGTTTTAAAAGAACATTCTAGAAAACAGCATGTAAAATATAGTCTCCTTCCTAAAATTAAATATATACATAGAAAATGTACTGGACAATTAGATACCAAAATATGAGCTGGGTATATTTGACTGGGATGATTACTGGTATTAATTGGGCTATTTTGTTTATTTAAATTTTCTATCATGATTCTCTATCACTTTTGGAGCAATACAAAAGTAATTAAAATTATATTTATGCATACATATAAGTCTATAGTAAGTGGCAAGGTCAGTAGGATTCCCATAGAAGGGGCAGGCCAGTGGTCAGACACAGCTTCCAGAAGGAGAGAAGGGGCAGGCGGAGGTGGTGCATGCAGGCGAGAGGACATTTCCTGCTGCTGTTTTCCCACACAGCCGAGTGATGCTGAGGTGGCCCCAGACTCCTCTGGCTGTTCTGCCTCTTCAAGCCTCTGAGGGAGAAATGCAACTCGTTGGCTCGGCCCTTGAGAGGACCCTCCTGCCTGGCTTTGACCTAGAGGTCTCTTGGCCTCCACTGCCTTCATTCCAAAGCACCCCTGAAAGCATCCTTCCTCGGAAGACCCAGGAGAAGCTCACAATTCATATCAGCCAGGGATGTGTGGTCATATGACCCACACGTCGCCATACGCAATGACACGGAGAACAGGAGTCAGAGTGAGAGGGCCTGGGTGGGTGGCCCACTTACCACTGCTTAGCTAGGTGACCCTGGGGGAGTCACTTCATCTCGGAGCATTAATTGTCTCTAATGTGGGGTAATGAACCTCTCACAGGGCTGTAGTAAGGGCAAAAGGGGATAACTTTTGTGAAATTAATGGGAAAAGATCAGAAAAGCTGCTTTCTAGACAGTGACTCACTCACAAGTGTTAGTAAGCAATGATCTCATGGAAATTCAGTGCAGGACTCACTCTTTCTGGATAAAAGAGGAGGAGGGCACAAAAGTCCCTGTCCAAAGGGGCCAGGATCCCTGGAGGTCCTGAGGCCTGGGCAGAAGGCACTAGGGATGCACCCAGCAGGAAGTTAGGTGCTGCCAGCTTGCTCAACCTCAACATGGAGGAAACCTCTGCAGAGGAGGTGCGGACTGATGAAGGGGAGCAGGCAGAAGACAATTTCACACCGAGCAACGCGCCAGGAACCGTATTATCTCTAATATAAGATCCTGCCAGGTAGTCATCATCACCATCACTTTAAAAACAAGGAAAGTGAGTTACAGAGTGCTTCGTAACCTGTGCAAGGCCACACAGCCAGAACATGGCCTGTCTACCTTCACTAATGTCCACCCCCAGGGCTAAGGGGCTGCAACCGGATGGCGAGGTTTAGTCTTAGCCTTGATGGTGAGGTGGGGAAGGGACAGGGTGACTTGAAAAGCTCTCTGTTCCCCTTGGCAGCTGTCTTTCCAGTCTCACCCCTTCCTTTACCCCTTTGCCAGGTCTGTTGATCACAGAGGCACCATCGCATTTGCTCAGCCTTAAAGTTCAGCATCACCCCTGGTTACTGAAGCCTACAGCACTGTTCATTGTGACACTGTAAACACAGCAGCTTCTCCTCCTGGGGATGGGAGCAGGTCAGCCAGAGCCCTAGGTCTCTGTTCCCAGCCCCTGAGCCCAGTCCTGTTCCCAAGGCTGTACACTACAAATCCAGCCCCTTATTGGAAGGACATGGTGGGAGATGGGGAAGGCAGAGAGGAGAGGGGACCCAGGAACTGCCCCTAAGAAGGGAGGCCCCGAGGTCCAGAGAGGGGAATAACTTCAGGCCTGGCTCATGGAGATGTGTCCAGCCTCAGTGGGAGCAGGATCGAGCAGACTTCCAGGTGCCGGGTGGGGCAGAAAGGGAGGGTAGTCCCAGAGCCCCATCTAAGTCCCTGCAGGAAATCGCTGAGGAGGAGCTGGCTGGGGACAGGCTGGGGTGCAAAATGCCTGTCCACTGGCTGTGGGGCAGCACAGGGCAGAAACTAAGAGGGGAGTTTTTGTCTGAAGCTTATCCCTACACTCATAGCCCAGAGAGCAGCTAAGCAAAGGAGAGTCGTAAGACTTGATCACAGCCATATTCAGAGGCCAAGTGGCATGCCGCTTAAGAAGCATGGACTCTGAAGCTGGACTGCCTGGGTTTGAATCCTGGCTCTGTTACTTAATAGATTCTCAGGTAAATGAGTTAAACCACTCCATGCCTTAGTTTTTCATTTTTACAAGGAATGATAATCACACCTGCCTCAGTGTTGATAAGAGAAAGGAAATGAGTCCGTGTGCTTGAAATTTTCACAGGGAGCTTGGCATGCAGTCGGCACTGCCTAATCCAGTGACTGGCACACCTTTTCTGTAAAGGGGCCAGAGGGTCAATACTTTAGGCTTTGCTAGCCAGATAGCTTCTATTGAATATTTTTTTTGTATTCTTCAAAACTTTAGAGACATAAAAATTGTTCTTAACTCAGAGCTCACAAGCACAGATCACTGATCAGATTAAGCCCAAAGGCTGTAGTTTTTTGTTTTTGTTTTTTGAGACAGAGTCTCACTCTGTCACCAGGCTAGAGTTCAGTGGTGCAATCTCAGGATCCCTGCAACCTCTGCCTCCTGGATTCAAGCGATTCTCCTGCCTCAGCCTCCCGAGTAGGTGGGATTACAGGTGTGCACCACCATGCCCGGTTAATTTTTGTATTTTTAGTAGAGACGGGGTTTCGCCATGTTGGCCAGGCTGATCTTGAACTTCTGACCTCAAGCGATCCACCTGTCTCAGCCTCCCAAAGTTCTGGGATTACAGGCATGAGCCACCACGCCCAACAAAGGCTGTAGTTTAAGGACACCTGATCTAGACTAAAGGTGACCCTAGAGTTGTAGGTGTGGTTAGGGGCAGGCATGTTGGCTGACTTCAGTTGGAAGCAGTTTCTAGGCCAGCCTAGTAAGGCAGAGAAAACATAAGACTGGAGGCCTGGGTGGGGTGGAGCAATGCCTGCTGTGAGCTCTCATGCTGAGCCGTGAACCCACCTGCCGCCATCATCCACATTGCAGTTTAAGAAGCACTGGAGGCTGGAGCCTCTGAGGACAATGACAGTGGACAGTGTGCCGTTCAGAAGAGATGACCCACCGTACATCCTCTAACAAACATTTTCAAGTTTTTTACTATATGCTAAGCACTGTCCTAAGCCATGAACAAGGCAAAGGGGACCGGGCTCAACCCGTGGAGAGCTCAGCTGGCAGGTTGCACCTTTGACAGCCCCAAGCTGGGTCTTCATCCTGGAGTCTCCAGATGCACTAGCCTCAGTGCACTCCTCAGCCTCCAAGGGGTCCTGGGGTGATCCTCTTGGTGGGGCTTGGTAATCTGGGAGTCCATTATTCTGTCCTTCTGGAGAAAAAGAGAGAAAAAAAGATCCTTTGACAGTAGCCCACCTGCACTGCTCAGCTGGTACAGGGGACAGGGTGCCCTTCATAGAAGGACCTCAGAGCACTTGACACATGTTCACTCATTCCAGAAAGCTCTTCTTCACCACCCTAGACACCAGGGTCTTGAGAGGCTCCTAACTGTGAGCCCTGGTCATCAAAGAGAGTGACAACATAAAGTGAATGCTGCCATTTCACAGATTGGAAAATTGAGTTTGAATGAAGCTAACTAAGTTGTCTAAGGACATGCTATTCGCCATGATGGAAAAGTAGATCAGAAACTTACGTACCCTGTGCCCCACAAACACAGTGGACTCCCTCCTATACCCCATCCGCATTCTATTCTATAATATTACAAAGCACAGTTGTACCTGGTTGGCCATCTTTTGTATCTTGAGGCTTGTCCTCTGTGCCCTGAGCCTAGACTTGTTGCGGGACCCATGATTAATCCCTAATGAAGAGACCAGCAATTGACAGGTGTATTGAGTTTCTTTTTACAAAGAAATGAAAGTAACACCATCTTACATATGAGATCTGGGGGGAGGCACAAAGAAGCCAGTTCTGACCACACCAAAAGAGTGTGGTGGAATTGGAGCAGAAAAGAAAAGCCTCCATACGTATCTTAGAAAGGGCATCGAGAATATGTACCTCAAGCTGGTTCCTTGTTTTCGACTTGTGACTGACTGCAACATTAACAAACAAGGGAAAATGAAATCCGTGACCATCCTCAGACAGGGTCACCCTGACATTCAGAGCAGGAACCACAAAGTTTTGATGTAAAGAGCCAGACAGTATATATTTTAGGCTTGGCAGGGCATAGGTCTCTCTCACAACCGTTGTTCCACTCCCCCGCTATAGCAGGAAAGCAGCCACCGACAAGATGTAAAGAAATTGGCATAGCTATGTTCCAATAAAACTTTATTTACAAAAACAGGCTGTGGGCCATAGTTTGCCAATTGCTGGTTGAGTGCAGACAATGGCAATGTGACTACTTAATAAGATTCTACCGTGTGCCAGGAGATCTACATCTTTTAATCTCCTTTCTAAGTCAGGTGCTTGCTGAGTGCTTACCCCAGGCCAGGCACTGTTCTAAGAGCTGAGCTTCAGTGCAGAAAGACAAAACCTAGCTCCCTCAACCCTACATGGTGGAGGGCCCTGCCAACACCCTTCTCCAGTAAAAAGCATCACCCCAACTTTTCAGAAAAAGAGAAAGGTACGAATCCTAGAGCTTGTGAGGGGCACAACTAGGATTCCAGCCCAGATTCCAAATCCTGGTTCCTTTCAGGATGCCATACCATTTCTCAAAGCAGAATCAAGACCCTCAATTTCAGCCCAGAGGCTGAACCTACCTTAAGCCAAGCCAGACTAAAGCTGCAGCCCAAGTTTTAATGCCCAAAGCAAGAAAAGATGCAGTGGAAGCTGTGAAGCCTCTGATAAACCAAACAGAAGCTGCTCTCTGGGGCAGGCCAGGCAGGGCTGGCCGCATCCACATCTGGAACCCAGAGATGCAAAATGCAAAAATGCAGATTTAAACTCTGCCTGTACCCCAGCAGTCCCACAGACTTAGAGGCCTGTGGAGGCCCTGGAGCAGGAAGGTGGAGCTGACACACACAGCTCTGCTGTTCTGACGCCTGGTACGGGCATGGCACTGGTTCAGAGTCTCCCTGCCATCCTTTCCCTTATGGTTTTACATGGCTCGGACCCTGAAATAAAGAGCCCTCTGTGAAAGGGAATGAAGACAGGGAGGAACAGAGAGCAGAAGAAATAATCTTCTTTGAGTGCCTACTTGATATCAAGCACTTTAACATTTCACCCACACACGAAGGGCAGGTTTTCATCATTGCTTCTGTTTCATAGACCAAGAATCAGTACAAAAAAATTTTTTTTTGTAATGGGCCAAGTAATAAATATTTTGGTTTTGTGGGCCATGCCATATCTGTTGAAACTACTCAACTGTACCATCATTGAGTGAAAGCTCTGCACATACCAACTATAGCTTGTGTAGATAATATGTAAATAAATGAGCATAGTGGAGTGTCAATAAAACTTTATTTATAAATGCTAATGTTAGAATTTCCTATAATTTTCATGCTATGAAATTGCACTTTCTGTGATTTTTTTATTTAAGCATGTAAAAGTGTAAATATTTACATTTGCATTTAATTTACATTACATTTAAAAATGTAACATTGGCCAGGCGCGGTGGCTCAAGCCTGTAATCCCAGCACTTTGGGAGGCCGAGGCGGGTGGTTCACGAGGTCAAGAGATCGAGACCATCCTGGTCAACACGGTGAAACCCCGTCTCTACTAAAAATACAAAAAATTAGCTGGGCATGGTGGTGCGTGCCTGTAATCCCAGCTACTCAGGAGGCTGAGGCAGGAGAATTGCCTGAACCCAGGAGGCGGAGGTTGCGGTGAGCCGAGATCGCGCCATTGCACTCCAGCCTGGGTAACATGAGTGAAACTCCGTCTCAAAAAAAAAAAAAAAAAGTAACATTTTCTATGTAAAAACCATTTTAAAATGTAGCAACCATCCTTAGTGTGCAAGCTGCACAAAGCTAGGCAGTGGACTGGATTTAACTTAGAGATCACAGTTTGCTGACCCCTGTTTTAGAAGAATTCACAGCTGTCATTTAGGTGATCTGGGAGTCTCATGCGGAACCTGGATGTGCAGGTGTATATGCCATGCTGCTGATGTGGCATTAGGAGGGCTGGCGAGGACTGTAGCAAAAACCTATCCATGTTGACAACTTCAAGTAGACCAGTAAAGGCCTTCATCCTTTCCATCATTCAGCCACTCATTCACTGGTTCCTTACAATGTGCAGAGCCCTGAGACAGGTGATATTCATGCCAAAAGCCTCTTTCAAGCCTTACAGCAACTCTTAAGAGGGCTGGTTATTTATAACGCTTATCCCCATTTCACTGATGAGAGAATAGAGGTGTGGAGAGGGTTCCAAGCTCCTGCCGTGATCCAAGCTGCTTAGGCATCATGAAGGTAGAATCTCTTCCCGAAGGACCATGGCAGCAAATAACCAAAATAGAAGGAAAAAAAAAAACATGAAAAGACCAAAAAAGAGAGATTTTGCAGTTGCATATATGTATTATTCCAGATGGGGCAGTGGGAAAAGCTTGGTAGAAGAGGCGTCTGGGCAGGATGGGAGAGGGCAGCATTTCAGCCACGGGAGGTGGGGGCACCCTGGGCAGCAAGAAACAGAAAGAACAGAAAGAAGAAAGTCTCAGAGAGCAGGATGGAAGACTGAGTAGATGGCAGGAGATCTCCTGGCTGTGCAAAAGTTGTTATGTTGGTGCAAAAGTAATTGTGATTTTTGCCAATCTAACCCTCTGGACACTGGGAGGTGGGCTAGATCCTTCAGAGAAAAGCCTGAGGCCCCTGCCCAGAGGAGGGGAAGGGAAGAGCTTCAGCGAGCTGGGGACACCTGAGCTATCTGCCTGATATGACAATTCAGCAAGGGTTGGTGTGTTGGTAGCACAAGTCTAGGGAGTTTCAGAAGGTGCTAGAAGGGGAGATGGAAAAGGAGACAGAGAAAAATAAATGAGACATGGCAGTGGGGCTGCCTGACAGGTAGGAATGCTGGGCCTATGGGTTCTTCGCAGCTTCCCAGCCCCTGTACTGGGAGGGTCAGCTGGGCCTGCTCAGGGGGATGGAGGGGCAGATGTCACCACCAGGCCCCAAGTTCCCACAAGGCCCAGGGGAGAAGGGGTGAGCTCGGTCCAGCTGTGGACCTGGTGGGCTCCGGTTTTCTCAGACTCCTCTCCAATTCCCATCCTCACAACCTTATGAGAACAGCTCTCAGCAACCCCACAGGACAGTGGGGACACTGAGCCTGGAATGGAGACACACTCTGAGTTTTCCTATGACAGCTGGCCCCTGTGGGTGCTTATGACACGCCAGTCACCGGGCTAAGCTTTTACCATCGTCACAACTTCACAAAGATGTATTATATAACATAAACGTACGTATAGTTACATGAAATACTGTATATTATCCTGATACGTGACTTTAAAGGTAAAGCAGTTGTTCTGTCCCGCAGAGCATGCAGCCAGGATGGAACCCAGCTGTTTCCTTTGTCACCTTGCCGCCCTTTCCTGGATCCCTCTACAGTCGAAGCAGCAGCTCTGGAGGACACGGTTATCAAAAATGAAGAAGAAAGGAAAAGCAGCTGTCTTGGGGATACTGGACCCCCATTATCTCCCCAGATGAGAATGTAAAGGACATGTTGTAGGAGGGACGGGTGAGCCAGGGTGCTGTGTGATGTGGGTGCTGGAGGACAATTCTGAATAAAGGTCAGGCTTCTCCAGCATGAGAAAGCCAGCTGGAGAGGAGTGATTCCCTCACCCACAGCAGCGCAGGCCTAGCCGACAGCAGAGGCAAGTACCAGACTTGGCCTGGAGTAGAGGTTGTATAATCATCTTAGCCCTGCCGGTCACTGCAGAGCACCAGGGCAACCTTGGGACAGGAAAAACAAACTCAGGAACGCCCGCCAGGCCAGGACCGTCCGAGGAGTAAACAGAGGAGCGATCGCACCCCAGGGGCCTATCACGCCTCTCTGTCCTGATGGGCTAATAATAATCATAGCAACAAACATTTACGGAGCACTCACATGCCAGGCACGTGTGCCTAGAGCTTTAGACACATTCTCCCTTTAATCCTCCGGGAACGTCTGTGGGAAAGGTGAGAAAATCATCCCCATTTTACAGATGAGGATCAGGAACTGACCTGGGATCACTGAGCTATTTAAATAGAGGAGCTAGAATTGAAACCCACAGCCTGACTCTACAAGCTGCACCCAAGACCTCCATGCCTCAGGGGGGCTGCTGGGCAGGTGGCAGTAGGAAAAAAGCAAATATTTAGGAGCCTGGATGATAATGGAATCAGATCTCAGCCCCACTACTTCTAGCTGGATGACCTTGGATTAACTATGCTCAGCAACTGTTGTCTCAGTGGTGTGGCGGGGACCCCAGGTCCCAGGGGGGCGCCATAATGAACAAATGGATGCCAGTCATTCCCTCGTGCCTGGTGTATGATCTCATGGGACCCCCAGCCCCTGCCACGTCCCAGAAAATGACATGGGTCCTTCCTCAACCTCTGACGCCTCCTCAGCTCTTATCCTCCTGGGCTACTCTCTCTGTTTGATGAACTCCCAAGGAGAATTCCAAAGACTAACAAGGATGAAAGGCTCCCTAAGAAACACATTCTCTGATGACTTAGCCCCCCATCAAAGACAGCTTTTAACTTTTCTCTTCCCTCAGTTGCCAATTCATTATACTCCGTACAGGGAACACGAAGGGAAATGTAAAAGGCGGACAATTCAGGTGCATCGGTATGTTTCCTTTATGGAAGTTTGGGCACACAGTCTTTTGAGAAAAGAAAAAGAAGTCTTAGGCTCACCAAAGGCAGGTAAAGACAGACTTCTGTGGAGTTACCCAAACCTATTTGAAAGTAAAACCTCCAGCCGTGCCCTCCTTGGAGGTAATCAATTCCACAAACATAGAAAACTGCTGACCCTGGGAAAGAGTTTTTTCTTTGTCTGCAAAATATCTCCCTACTCCTCCATAAACATCCAGGTCCCTGTCCCCTAGATTGAGCAAGGTGGAAGGGGAGGCCCATGTCTAGACCTGAATTTCAACATAATTGGTTTCTTCTACAACGAGATCTGAGGATTGTGTTATGTGCATTTTAAAAGCATTATTCTGAAAAGGTGTCCATAGCTTCTCTAGTTTGCCAAAAGGGTTTATGGTACAAAAAAATGTTCCAAACATTTCTGATCCTAGTGGGTGAGGCCTTAGCGAACTCACACGTTCCTTACCCTTCATGAAATCATTCTCTAACAGTTTCTAATAGGCTTATAGATAGGATCCTGCTGTTTTCCCCTTTCAGCCTCCCTGTGGAAATCCTCCCGGTTTGTCTGCAAATGTGTGTAACAGGGAAAGAGAGAGGGACAAACCAAGAAAGAACGATTCTCTTCTAATCTCAACATACTTTTCCAATTATGACCCCCCACCCTGCTATGCATGATTGTGTGTTTAATCATCCGTACTCCCTCATGGCCTACAAATTCCAGAGAGGCAGGGGCAATGCTGAATTCTTGTATCCCAGTTGTAGACTGAACATTTGCATCCTCCCAAAATTCATATATTGAAATTCTAACATCCAGGGTAATGGTATTAGGAGGTGGGGCCTTTGAGGGGTGACAGTCATAAGAGTGAAGCCCTCATGATTGGGATTAGTGCCATTATAAAAGGGACCTCAGAGGGCTCCCTTGCCCCTTCCTTTGCATGAAGACACCACACACACAAAAAAAGCATCATTTACAAACCAGGCAGTTGGCCTTTACCAGACACAGACTCTATCAGCGTCTTGCTCTTGGACTTCTAAGCCCCTAGAACTGTGAAAAGTAAATTTAATCTTACACTGTTCTTTTGTAGCAGCCAAAATGGACTAAGACAGTTAGTCTCTGATCAGTTTTGGCTGAGGGCTTGAAGAGAAGAGAAGGAGTCTTACCACACATAGCTTCTCTCATTTCCATGGGTAAATTTCCCTCCCTCCAGCAAATCTCAAGATATTTTCCCTTGGCCTCAGCGATATGTTTAGAGTTCCTGGCCTTTTGTTCTTATTTGGGCCACATGAAGGACAAGCTGGCATAGCACCTGCCTCCTGGGGTCAGGGCCTGGCAGTGCCTTCTCACCCACATGGACTTTTGCCCTCTCTCCTCCTCTGAGTTCACCGCAGCGTGAAGACTACATTCTCTCCAGAAACCTCTGGTCTACACAACCAGCAAAACAGCTTCTCACTTGTGGATTTATCCGGTAATCATGGCATAAATGAAAACAATCTTTTCTTGAACAGTGACTCTATACCAGGCTGAGTACTGGACCTTTCACAGTTGATATTTATGGAATACTCCATCCCCAAACTGCAGAGGACGTATTCTTCTCAAGTGCACATGCAACCTTCGTCACAGTACATTGAGCCATAAAACCAGCCTCGATCACTTTCAGAGGACTGAAGTCACGCACAGCATCTTCTCTGAGGACAATGGGAAGAAGCTAGAAGTTAACAACAGTCAATAGGTCGACAATCCCCGAATACCTGCAAATGGGGAACTTCACTCTGTGCTTGGCACAAACTAGGCTTTTCAAGATCATTAGCTTCATCCTCCAACCCTGCCCCCACATCTTTCTCACCACAGGTGGGACGAACCCCTCTGCTGCTGCTGCAGGTGAAGGTAAACCAGCGACCAAGGACATTGCTGAAGCCCTGAGTGTGTCACTCACTGGCCAGCCTGCACCGTGAGCTGGGACAGTGAATTAACGTGGGCCCCTGCTCCGAGCCCAGATCCCGCTTAGACAGGAAGATCTCCAGCATTCTGCCAGACAGGGCACCTACTTTCCACTCTGGGAAGCCACAACCTTGCTGAGGGGGCTGCCAAGGTGTGGGGTAAGGCTTGATTTAGTAATGGATCTTGCTCTGCTTACTCAGAATATTCTCTGGCAAATAAAATCAAACTTGTTTTGTTTGGGGAATTTAACTGTTATGTTTTGAGGGAAAAAACAAAGTAGTGGCTGAACATGGTGGCTCCTGCCTATAATCCCAGCACTTTGGGAGGCTGAGGTGGGCAGATCACTTGAGATCAGGAGTTTGAGACTAGCCTGGCCAACACGGTGAAACCGTCTCTACTAAAAATTCAAAAATTAGCCGGGTGTAGTGGCATGTGGTAATCCAAGTTACTCGGGAGGCTGAGGCAGGAGAATCGCTTGAACCCAGGTGGAGGTTGCAGTGAGCTGAGATTGCTCCAAGGCACTCCAGCCTGGGCAACAGAATGAGACTCCATCTCAGATAAAAACAAAACACACACACACACCCAAAAGTAGCACGGCAGGAATGTCAGTCGAGTTAGAGGGTTTCCATGATCACAGCAACACAGAAAACCAGCAAAAACCTTGGTGAGCCAATCATTCAAAGTAAATGGCAGGCATGGATCTGGAATCCTTTGGGTTGGAGAATGAGATGAGCCCTTCTTTATACTTAAGAGTTTGCTTGAGCTTTTCAGGCCAATAATAGGAGCAATCCATGTTTTTGATTCATTATCTAAATGGGCAATTGTGTTGTTAATAATCGGCCACCCATAAGAGCCAGGTGGAGGGACACATTATTGCCAGATGCATGAAGTGTGTAAACAGCCACAGTTTACAGAGACAAACCTGGTTGCAGCATCATTTTCCTACAAACTAGGATAATGCCACCTAGACACAAAAGAGTGGAAAATTAAGATCGGAATTAAATCACATCTAATGAGGCTGGCAGGTGACAAAACTTCCTTAGAAATCAGATCATGGAGGCTTTCACTGGGATTCCACTGAGGGAAGGGAGTTTAAAAGGTATGATCATAGCCCAGTTTTGTCACATCTGAGCTGTGGAACCATGGGCAAGAGGTTTCACCTCAGTTTCCTCATCTGTGAAAAGGGGGTGGTACTGCATGTTCTTGCTCATAAGTGGATGTTGAACAATGAGAACACATGGACACAGGCAGGGGAACTTCACATACTGGGGCCTGTTGGGGGGCGGCTAGGGGAAGGATAGCAGGGGGGTGGGGGGCTAGGGGAGGGATAGCAGGGGGGTGGGGGGCTAGGGGAGGTATAGCAGGGGGGTGGGTGGCTAGGGGAGGGATAGCAGGGGGGTGGGGGGCTAGGAGAGGGATAGCAGGGGGGTGGGTGGCTAGGGGAGGGATAGCAGGGGGATGGGCGGCTAGGGGAGGGATAGCAGGGGGGTGGGCGGCTAGGGGAGGGATAGCAGGGGTGTGGGGGGCTAGGAGAGGGATAGCAGGGGGGTGGGCGGCTAGGGGAGGGATAGCAGGGGGATGGGCGGCTAGGGGAGG
>NW_022436943.1:51403188-51424093 GCF_009761245.1 Sapajus apella | reverse complement strand
TGGGCGGCTAGGGGAGGGATAGCAGGGGGATGGGCGGCTAGGGGAGGGATAGCATTAGGAGAAATGCCTAATGTAGATGACAGGGTGATGGATGCAGCAAACCATCATGGCACGTATATACCTATGTAACAAACCTGCACATTCTGCACATGTACCCCAGAACTTAAAGTATAATACTAATAAAAAAAGAAAGGGGTGGGAGTGAAAGACCTACTTCAGAGGGCTGTTGTGAAGACTGAGCTAATGCACCAAGATGCCTCACAAGTGACAATCACATAATAGTGACCAGTACTGAACACTGACCATGCAGCCTAAGCAAAGACACTGCATCATGACAATTGCGGGAAGCAGATAAGAAAATTAAAGCCCAGGAAAGCTAAGACATTTGCCCAAGGACGTAAGTCATAGAGATGGGATTCAAACTCAGTCTAACTCCAGAACCTCAAGAAACCTCCAGTCCAATAGGAGTAATCAACAGAAACCATGCCCAGCAATTCCAGGAGGGCCAGCCACGCGGCCCCAGGGAAGATGTGCTAGAGCCAAATGCAGCCAGGGACCACCCTGTAGGAGCAAGGAGTTAAGCTGTTCCATTTGAGCTGGATCTTCAAGGATGTTTTGTTTTCATCAGGAAGAAGAGGGCGTAAGAAGGGCCTTGTCGGAAAACCCATACTGGCCAAAGTAACATGGTATGGATTAAAAGGCTTCTCTGTTTAGGTAAAGCTGACAAGACAAAGACAGCTGTTGCGTTGTGAGCTTTGTTTGTAGGGGCCTCTTATGAACTATTTCTGTGTCTTTGCAAACATTCTGGTTAGTACAGCGCTGTGGGTGTAAGTGCAGGCTTTGGTGTCTGATGGTCTAAGTTGATATCAACAAGCTGTGTGACTTTGGGGAAGACACTTAACTTCTCTGGTCCTGAAATAGGCTTGCCTTTTACATGAGGTTAGCATAGTAACACTCTGGGCAGCTGTACTAACTGCAGAGCTCCATGTGAACACTTAGCACCAAGCCTGCTAGGATGCTGATACTTGTGTTTCTGTCTCACTAGATGTAGCCCTGAGTCTCCCTGTGCCATCCTTCTGCCCGCTGCCTAGACCCCCTCTGCCCACTGGCTGGAATGCTTAAGGAACTACTAGTTCATGTCCTAACAAAAGGAAATTCTTAGGCCGGGCACGATGGCTCACGCCTGTAATCCCAGCACTTTGGGAGGCCAAGGCGGGTGGATCATCTGAGGTCAGGAGTTTGAGACCAGCCTGAGCAACATGGAGAAATCCCATCCCTGCTAAAAATGCAAAAATTAGCCGGGCATTATGGTGTATTCCTATTATTTCAGCTACTTGGGAGGCTGAGGCAGGAGAATCGCCTGAACCCAGGAGGCGGAGGTTGTGGTGAGCCAAGATTGCACCATTGTACTCCAGCCTGGGCAACAAAAGAGAAACCCCATCTCAAAAAAAAAGAAATTCTCAAGAACCAAAGAGAAATGGAGCTTAGACCATTATTATTACTAGGGATGAATTGCTGCTAAAATCAGCTTGTCAACACACAGTCAGGTTTAGGGATCTGACCTCATCCGTTTTGCAAAATACATTTTGGCTAAATAACTGTGATGTGATGTCATTTGAATTCTAACCATTTGACAGCTGACAAGGAAGGCACTTTGTCTGGATCCCAAGGATGTCCATACTGATCTTTGTGTTTTATCATGTAAAATGGAATGGCAGATTGGAGATTTTCATACAAAGGTATCTTTGCTCCAACGTCTTCTCTTACATTTCATAAACTCTAATCTTGGGGATCTTGTTTTGTGCCTGGGCTTAGCTGCGTGCTTATGTTAATCAGTCTTTAAATCAAAGATGCTAACACATACATCTTTTCAAATTTCAACATCTCCAAAATAGGTATGTGTCCTACAGCCAGTGGCATACAGTGATGCAGCAGTTGAGCTGGAAGCATTCATTTCTTTCTTCATGCACATTAATTAAGGGTGAGTCATACAAATGAAGGCATCTTAAATTTGAGAAAATATCGTTTGTGTGGAGAAGCATGCTAGGTTTTGGACAAAACTTGCTTTTGCTCAAAACAACAACCACATTAATATGCATTACCACTCTTAACTTACAGATGAGAAATCTGAGGCCCAGAGTGTTAAAAAAAAGGTTTTGCTCATCATTGCCTCAAACGTAGGAGGAAGAGTTAGGGTGGGGTTCTCATTACTATTGCAGATTACATATTTACTACAAAGCTTAATGCTGTAAAACAATAATTGTTTTATGTTGCATGATATTTTTGGTCAAGAATTTGGGATGGGCTTGGCTGGGTGGTTTTCACTTGGAGTTTCCCAGGCCCTTGTGGCCAGATGTCAGCCAGGCCATGGGCTTTTGAAAGTGCAGAGGGCTCACACCTGTAATCCCAACAATTTGGGAGGTTGAGGCGGGCAGAGCACAAAGCCAGGAGTTCGAGAGCAGCCTTCCCAACATGGTGAAACCTCATCTCTACTAAAAATACAAAAATTAGCCAGGTGTGGTGGAGCGGGCCTGTAATCTCAGCTACTCAGGAAGCTGAGGCAGGAGAATCATTTGAACCCAGGAGGTGGAGGTTATAGTGAGCAGACATAGTTCCACTACACTCCAGCCTGGGTGAGCAAATGAGGCTGTGTCTCAAAAGAAAAAAAAAAAAAGTGCAGAGGGCGTACAGGCTCATACAAGATAGCAGCTCCCGGGGCTGCTGGCTGACACTGAGAGCTCAGCTGAGGCTACAGGCAAGAACACCCACCAGGGGCCTCTTTGGCTTGACAGTCTCAGTGCTTTCCCCTGAAGAAGGATGCTCAGAAAACCAGGCAGGATCTGCATAAGCAGTCACATGCCTGCACAGACTCTAGGAAGTCACATATCCCTTCTTTCAATGGGAAGAGTATCAAGGAACAAGACCAATTTGTTTTTAAACCACCACAGATGGGAACCACGTTCTGACTGGTATCAAGACCCCATATTTGGAATTACTTTTCTGGTGCCTAGGAGCAAAGCAAGAAAACCAGAGTGTGAACTAAACATGATGAAGAGGATTTTTAAACAAATGCAAGAGGCTTCATCCAGTCACATGTGGCTTCATTTTCAATGTATTCACATTGGAACCTCAAACACTGGCCCAGCATTGCCTCCATCATTCAGAACATAGCTAGAGGTTTCTGGGCCAATTCAGCAGGCCCACAAGAAACATCAGGTTTAGAATTTTGTCATCCTTACCTTATTTCTAATCTAAAATGGCTTTATGCAGTTTAGCAAATATTTAGTGATCACCTACTATGGAATGTTCTGGTTTCTGTGGATACCTTAATCCGCAAAATAATACCTCGTTCTTCACTAGGCTTACATTTTGCTGGAGGACGCAAAAAATAACTAAATTTGTAATAACATCCAGAAGTCATCGGTACTACAGATAATGATAGGAAATGAGAGGCGGGGGAATCTCTTTTAGAGGGAGTGGTCAGAAAAGGCCTCTCTGCGAGTTGACATCTGAGCAGAGACCTGAATGAAGTGAGGAGAAGAGCCAGGCAGACGTGCATGGAAGAGAGAGTGTTCCAGAAAAGATCGGTATGTGCAAAAACCCTGAAGTCGCACTGGTCTCAGATATGTCTGGCCCACAGCAAGGAAGCCAGCCAGTGCGGGGAGCAGGAAGAAGAAGGGGGGAAGTGGCAGAGGAAGGGTGGGCCTGGGGTCCACTCAGGTCAGAGAAGGCATTGAGGATTTTAATCTGAGATGAGATCCATGGGAAAACTTTGAGTGATTGAGTCCCACGATTTGGTTCATATTTTTAAAGGATCTCCTGGCCGCTAAGGGAGAATGAAGGTTAGAGTGGAAACAGGAAAACAGATGAGGAGGCTCCGGTAGTAACACAGGCTGAAGGCGGTGACAGCTTTGTCTGGACTGTCCTCGAAGGAGCAGGTAAGTAGGGGTGAAAAGAGCAGATATTTTGAAGGAAGATTCCACAGGATTTGCTACTGAACATACCAGTCGATCCTTTAAAAGCATGAACAAGGTTTATTTCGAAATATTGCTTAGTTCCTGCCTAAATTAAGATGGGACCTCGACAGAGGTGGCAACCTGGGTGGCAGAAAATGAGAGACTCAGGTTCCACCAGTTCCCTCAAACACAGGCTGAGGATGTTGATCCTCACTGCATGGAAAAGACAGGAGCTGAGGCATTAGCCCTTCCTTCTCTCTCTCACTCTGGCAAGAAAGACGGGAGGAGAGTCAAAGAATAAACCACTGGTTGGAAAGACCCTCACAAAAAAGGAGCTCACAGATAAGTCTAAAGCCTTCAAAGGGGGCTGCCAGGAGAGACCCAAGCCCATTTGCATGGGCGAGTTTGGGTATTTTGGTCATTCGGTTGTTGACACGACTTGGTAGTCACAGCCTCTCCTTCTTTGCAAGCCAACGTTCTCTAAGGAGCCTTTTTTTTTTCTTTGTCAAAAAGAAACCATCACTGTGGCTACTTTGAAACAGATTTTAGGGGGAGTTTCATGCTCCATGAGCCTCAGTAGTGAAAGGGTTAAGGTTCTGCTTAAATACCACAAGTGGCCCAATGATGGGATCAAGATGCAAACCCAAGCCTATAATAGTGACTACTTTTCTTTTAATTTTACTTTGACAAGCACATGTGCAGCTACTTACAATGTGTCAAGCCCTGTTCTAATCATTTTATAAAACGTTTAGTCATTTAATGATCCTAACAATCATATGAGTTCTGTATCACTATTATCCTTTATTTAATAGTCAATACACAGTTACCGAGTATTTTATACATGAGGAAAGTGAGTCACTGAGAAGCTAAGTGACTTGTCTACAGTCACGCCACAGAGCCAAGATTAGAACCCAGGAACTCTTGCTCTGGAACTTTGGCACATAGGTACCATGTTAAGCTTCTCTACGCTGTGCTTTGTTGGAAATCTGTATATCAATTAGAAATAATTTCAGCTGCAAATAAGAGACAATCCAAGTTAGAGTGACTTAAACAACAGGACATGTTGTACACAACAGGAAGTCTGGAGACAGCCATCTGTCTTGGGCTGATGGAATAACTCAACAATGCTATAAAAAATCCAGACGTTTTCTATCTTTGCTGCTCTGCTATCTTAGTCTATTGACTTGTCACCTCATAATTACAAGATGGCTGCTGCACATCCAGGTATCACATCGCAGATCCAGGTAGGAAGAAAGGAAAAGAGTAATAAGCTTCCTTTGTAAGGGGCTTTGCCTTTTTATTTGGGAAGAGAGTCCTTCCCCAGCATACTGTTCCTAATAAGACAGGATAACTTGCCTGCCATTACCATATCTACTTTAAACCAGTAATGGTTCATCTCACCAAGTTGGGATAGAAGTCTGATTTCCCTGAGACCTGGGGCCTCCTGCCAACCCCTTGAACATATTGAGGTTATGTACAGTGGGAGGCAATGGCTTTGAGGTGACAAGAGACAGCATCTGCCATGGTAGATGTTACTACCCCATGATGGGAACATTGCAGCTAGAAGTCACAAAGTTAAGATCACATGACTGACAATATGGCAGCTCCAGAATACTAATGCAGGACCATCTAACTCTAAATCTCATTATTTTAACTGTAAAGTAGTACACTGCTAAGCGGAATCAAGAATGGATGGACACACAGCTGGCCTTACCACTGAACGTTGTAGCACCGTGGACAAGCTACTTAACCACCCTAAGGCTCAATCGACTTATCTCTAAATTGTGGCTAGTAATGACACTGAACCAAGGGGCAGCTATGAGTGCAAATGAAATAATATATGCAAAGACCCTGACAATACTAAGCAATTAATAATTTTTGGCTATTTTTATTATTGTTGCCACTTCTATTATCACTCTTTATCCTATGAGACTTTGTAGCTACAGTGGCCTTGTACTCAGATTAGAACACCATTTTGGGCGTCTTTGGGCAATCTGGCAATGAAAGTCCATGGTGGGTAGGCTTGAAAGCGAGGAGAGGGTGCTCAATACAGTATTAACTACAGATTCAAGACCCCTCTGGCTTGTCTTGCTTGAATGTTGTGAGTCAAGAACTGATGGTTCAAACTACAGGTCTGCAGATCTACAAGGTACAGTAGTTTACTTTTAGCCTTGGTTCTATTACTAGTAAAATAAAATTTGGCCAGAAGTATCTCATTTCTTGTTTTGGGACCTCTGTGTTTTCATCTGTATGGTGAAGTGGTTTTTCCATTATTGGTATTCAGGGTGTAGTGGACACTAATTGAGCAACTATTATACTCACAGTGCCATAGAAGCCATAGAGGAGCAGTGATAGAGAATGCAGATCTTACACTCAGAAAGCTTAGAGGCTTAGCAATCTTCAGTGTTTCTTTTAGTAATAACATTTAATGATATTAGCCGGAAGGCAAGGCTAAAACCCCCAACCCAAAGGTTTATTCTGAGGATTAATCATGTTGGTGGCATTACAACAAAAAATCTCTGAACAAATGCAAAAAGCATGTAGCTATGGCAGTTTCCTAATGAGCTAAATAGTTTCACCATGTGATCCAGTAATTTGTACTCCTTGGTGTCTACCCAAATGAGTAGGGTTTCTGTTCCCATGAAATCTATGTACCAACGTCTGTAGCACCTTTATCTGTAGTTGCCAAAAATTGGAAGCAACTAAGATGTCCTTCAATGAGTGAATAAACAATCTGTGGCGTCAAAATCCCAGCAAGTAATTTTGTGGATATCTACAAGCTGCTTCTTTTATAGAGAGGCAAAAGACCCAGAATAGCGGACACAATACTGCAGGAAGAGAACACAACTGCTGGAGGACTAATATTACCCAACTCCAACACTTACTGTAAAGCTATTGTCATCTAGATGGTGTGGTATTGGCAAAAGAATAAACAAGCAGATTAATGGAACAGAACAGAGAGCCTGGAAATAGACCCACATAAACATAGTCAATTGACTTTTAACAAAGGAGCAAAGACATTACAATGGAGTAAAGATAATTTTTTTTTAATAAATGGTGCTGAAACAACTGGATATTCACTTGCAAAAAAAGAATCTAAACATTGATCTTAAACCTTTCACAAAAATTACCTCAAAATGCATCACAGACCTAAAAGTAAATTTAAAACGATAAAATTATCAGAAAATAACAAAGAAAAGAATCCTAGATGACTTTGAGTATGGCAATAACTTTTTAGATAAAACACCAAAGGCACAATCTATGAAAAAACTAATCGATAACCTGCACTCCATTAAAATTAAAAACTTCTGATCTGCAAAGACACTATAAAGAGAATGAGAAGGCAAGCCATTGACTGGGAGAAAATATATGCACAAGATATGTCACTTAAAGGAATGTTATATAAAGTGTACAAATAACTCTTAAAACTCAAGAATAGGAAAATGAGCAACCCAATTAAAAAATGAGCAAAAGGCCTGAACAGGCATCTCATCAAAGAAGGTATACAGATGGCAAATAAACATGAAAAGATGCTCCACATCACATGTCGTCAGGAAAATGCAAATTAAAACAACAATTAGATACCACTACACACCTATTAGAATGCTAAAATCCAAAACATGAATACCAAATTCTGGTGGAGGATTTGGAACAACAGGGACTGTCATTGTTGGTGGGAATGCAAAATGATACAGCCACTTTGGAAGACAATTTGTCAGTTTCCTTTAAAACAAAACATAGTCTTACCATAAGATCTAGCAACAGAACTCCTTGATATTTACTCAAATAAGTTGAAAACTTACATCCACACAAAAACCTACACACAAATGTCTGTAGCAGCTTTATACATAATTGCCAAAAACCTGGAAGCAACCAAGATGCCTTTCAGTAGGTTACTGGGTAAATAAACTGTGGTAATCCAGACAATGAAATGTTATTCAGAGCTAAAAGTGAGTGAGATGTCAAGCTATGAAAAGACATGGAGGGGCCTTAAATGCATATTACTTTGTGAAAGAACCAGTCTGAAAAGGGTGCATCCTATGTGATTCCAACTGTGTGATTCTGGGAAAGACGAAACTACGGAGACAGTAAAAAGATTAGTGGTTATCAGGGGTTAGGGGGAGAGAGGGAGTAATGGGGAAAGATAGGGGAAGCACAGGGGAATTTTAGGGCAGTGAAACTAATCTGTATGATATTATAATGGTAGGTACATAACAGCACGCATTTATGAAAAGGCACAGAACTATACAACTCAAAGAGTGAAGCCTAATGTAAACTATGGACTCCAGTAACTCTTAATATATCAATAGTGGTTCATAAATTGCAACAAATGTACATTAGCTCAAGATGCAAGTAATAGGAGATATGGAGGGAAGGGGAGAGAGTATACGGGAGCTCTGTACTTTTGACTCAATATTTTTGTAAGCCTACAACTGCTCAGATAAGCAGCCTACTAATTTAAATACACACTATAGCTGAGCAACATCCATATCCTTTAATCTAATGATTCCACTGCTGAGATCCTCTTAAGAAACAGGACATGGAAGGAATACAACTTTATTTACAGAAAGGGAAAAAGTCAGTAACCTGTAGTTCATCACGAACAACCACATGGATAAAAGCAAATTTCAAAATAATAGTTGAAAGGGTTATGGAATAATATGGACAATGCTTGTGGAAAGATGCAAACGGAAAAAAATTGGAAATCACCTTAATATAACAACTATGTAAAAAAAAATTAATTTCAAGAAAACAAAACAAAACCCTAATTAGCCCAGCATGGTGGCTGATGCCTATAGTCCCAGCTACTTGGAGGGTGCTGAGGTGGAAGGGTCGCTTGAGCCCAGGACATCAAGGCTGCAGTGAGCCATGTTTGCACCACCGCGCTGCAGCCTGGGCAACAAGGTGAGACCCTGTCAACACCTGTATAAATGAACACAAATGGGTTATAAAACATTAATAATAATAATCGATATTATGTTACCAAGGGCATGAGATTAGGATAACTATTTTATTCATTTTTCTAATTTCTTATACTATTTTTAATTTATCTTCTAAAAATACATATGAGGTCTCAAACATATACATATAGAGTCTATGAATTCTACAGTTAGGGAAAAAAAGACAAAAACGGTTAGTAAAGCCAGATGGCTAATAACAATAGCACCACCTCCACCTCCACCTCCACCATTTCTTAGGAACGTACTACGTGGAAGCCACTGTTCTCAGTACTAAGTTCTAACTAATCTGGGGTAACCCACTTGAAGTCACAGAGCTAGATAGCATGAGGTTGCTTACAGGCAACCAAAGAAACTGGCCTCTGAACCTCTGGCTTTTTCCAAATATACTTATTGAGAACGCAGTAGAGTCACCAGGTGCTTCAAACATGCAAAGAAAGGCAAGAAATAGAAATTTCGAGAACAAGGAGGGGAGGTTAAGGAACTACTCACTCACTCACTCGCCTACCCAGCAAGCATTTATTTACAAATTCCTTACAAGAGGCTAGGCACTGGAGATACACATGGCTAAAATGTTATCTCTGTCCTTTAAGAACTCCCACTCTAGTCTCCTCAGAACCCTATATCTTTCAACCTGTAACATTTCTAATCGTGGACAGGCACGCTAACTGTTTCAGAGGCTGGGATCACAGGCATAAACCGGAACTCCACTAGCAACCCGGGGCGTGTGATCACCCTACGTGAGCCTTGGAAGTACAGCTCCTGAAGGGCAGGAGCTATTCCCACGACCCCTCTCTGCCCATTCTAGTTCACTTGAACTGACTTTTGGAGTCAGGAAATTTCCTTTTGTCTCTACCCCAACCCCACACCACCAAGCATTTCAGATCAAGTATCTGTGAACCCCATCCACCGACCCCACACCACCAAGCATTTGAGATCAAGTATCTGTGAATCATAGGTCAGGTTGACTCATTTCTTAAAGTTTCCAGGCTGTGAATGAAAACAGTATTTGATGGCTGGAGGATGATCAAATGCAGGGAGCGTCAATGCGCTTTCATTTATCTACAAAATGCAAACCATTTATCTACAAAAATGCATTTATCTACAAAAATGCAAACCAGATCTGCAAGCATTTCATGAAAATGAGGAAGGCAGCTGCTGGAAAATTTGTAGTCAGAGAGGCTTGAGAAATAGAAACAATCACCATTCCTTTTAAAAACTAATGTATCACGTATACCTTCCTAATGATATTTTCTCTATTTGTGGTACTGCCTTTTTGGTTTATCTTGGTTAATGTGAAGAAAATGCCCAGGGTGGGTTTTTGGAAGCTCAGTTATAAATTCAGCGCCTATAAAATTATGGTTTATTTTCCACACAAAACAGGAAAAAAAAAATAAAATAAATGTGGATTGAGGACCTATTGCAGAGTCTGATTTCATCCCCTGAAGCCCGAGGAGTTTAGGAAGGAGAGGCTGGGAGAGGGTTAGCCACATGTCCCAACGAGCTCAGCAGTAGAAAAGCACCTCAGGCTTTGGTTTCCTTTGGTAGAAACCTTCTCAACCAGGAAACACATAACCAAAGGGGTGTTCAGGAACAGAGACTCACAGTAGGGTCAAAAAACAAAGTTCTGGGACTAGGGCAACCAAAACCCCAGACGTCGCTTATCTGGGCTATGCCTCCCACGTGGCTTCACACCCATTCACACTGACCTTTCACCTTCAGAACCACACTGTGTCTGCTGACCCATGTGAAACACCCAGCAAGGGCCCATAACTCTTGTCCTACGTGGAAAGCCTGATTAGGCCTCCTAGGGAAACCCGCTGGCCTCTGAATCAGATCCTGTGACCTCTGTGGTCCTGAGCCTCAAAGCAGGGGAATACCCTTTGCTGTGTATCCACCACAAAGCTTCAGGGCTCAGGTGAGAAAACTTCACCTATGAATCATGGCAGCTCAGCACCTTCTTTGGGCCTCTCTTAGAAGCCTCTGAAAGGCTTAGCATGTGTCACCAGGGGCAGGACAGATGAAAATTCTCCTGTGAAACAAGAAGATTTCATAGGCCCTGGTAGTCTCTGAGGATGCCTCATCAATTCATGAGATGACCTATTTGCAGGTGACAAGGCTCAGAAATGCCAAATGAAATACTCATAAGTGAGTGTGGTTTTCAGCTTTTCAATGTCATTTTAGTGGATACCTGGCTAATTTGGAATGGTGATATCATAGACAGAAGCCCAGAGAAGGTAAGTGACTTGTCTAAGAACACACAGCTAGAAATAAACAAGTTTGGAAGGAGAACTCAGGAGTCCACAACATTTTTTCCAATCATCATATTGCCTTACTTAGAACAAAGACAAATCTAAGCAAAAGAAAAAAAATTCATTTTAATTGGATAGCAAAATAGTAGGAAAGAGGAGAAAAATCTAAAGATGATACATTCCTTGCCAATCACGGGCTCTTTAAGACATTGTCTCAGGTCAGAGCTCTGGGCTGGAGCTTGGAGCTTTATCAGGAATTACCTATCCCCACCCCAATATGTAGGGAAGGGTGAGCTAACAGGACATTCTTTATGTCAATCCTGGTGGCATTATGTAGACCCTATTATAGTCTAAGAGCTTCAGGCTGCTCACTGAGTCCATTGTGCAGATGACAGAAGTAAAGTCCTGGGAGAAGAAATGATCTGCCCAAGGAAACCCAGCTGGGTGTGGGCAGAACAGACACTGGATCACTCTGTCACAACACAGCGTGGTGGCCACCATCACTCACTATCCAACCCGATGGGGATCCTAGAGCACAGGGCACTTCTCTAGACTGTGAGGACAAAGAAACTATGGCCCCTCTGGCAACCCTTCCAACTTACACAATCTGTCTACTGGTTTAATTTCTTTTCTTTTTTTTTGAGACAGAGTCTTACTCTGTCACCAGGCTCCAGGCTGGAGTGCAGTGGCGTGACCTCAGCTCACTGCAACCTCGGCCTCCCAGACTCAAGCAATTCTCCTGCCTCAGCCTCCCCAGTAGCTGGGACTACAATTATGCGCCACCACACCCAGCTAATTTTTTTTTTTTTTTTTTTTTTTTTTTTTTTTTAGTAGAGACGGGGTTTCACCATGTTGGCCAGTATAGTCTCGATCTCTTGAACTCGTGATCCGCCCGCCTCAGCCTCCCAAAGTGCTGGAATTACAGGCGTGAGCCACCGCGCCTGGCTATCCCCAGCATCTTAAACTGAGCTCTCCATACGGTGGCTGCGAGCCCTATATGGGTATTGAACACTTAAAAGGAAATTGAGATGTAATGTATGTGTTAAATGCACATTGAATTTCAAAGATTTAATGAGAAGGAAGAGTAAGATATTTCTTTCTTTCTTTTTGAGAGTGTCGCTCCGTCGCCAGGCACCAGACTGGAGTGCAGTGGCGCAATCTCGGCTCACTGCAACGTCCGCCTCCTGGGTTCAAGCAATTCTCCTCCCTCAGCCTCCCGAGTAGCTGGGACTACAGGCGCGTGCCACCACACCCAGCTAATTTTTGTATTTTTAGTAGAGATGGGGTTTCACCATGTTGGCCAGTATGGTCTCGATCTCTTGACCTCGTGATCCACCCAGCTCGGTCTTCCAAAGTGCTGGGATTACAGGCGTGAGCTACCGGGTTTCATATGATTTCTAAGGCAAGTGGCTAATGTGATGAAACGTGGTGTAGCTACCAGAAAAAAACAGCAATAGACGTGGCTGGGTTTGTCAGCTTACACAGGAGAAGGGATCTGGAAATACAATGAATGGGAAAGCAGGTAAAGAGTTTGTGTGTTTGGTACAAATAAAAAGGTGGTGCATCCTCTTGATGCGATAAAACAATGTAGCAGTTACAAAGAGCAGAGTGGCTACCATGGATAGCACTCCTCCACATATTGCTGAATGAAAAGGGGTAAACTGCAAAATATTCTACCAGAGGCGTACACAGTAGTACTCAGTGTGTATACGTGCGTGCGTGTACTCTGAAATGCATCAGAAAGGTCTGCAACGATGCCCTCCAAAAGATAACAAATGTGATCTGCATAGAACTAATGAGGAGACAAGGATTGAGGACAGGTGAGCCAGAAAACTCGCTTTACGTGGAAAGTTCTTAATTTTTCTGAAATGAATGCAATCATTTAATATTTATGCAATAAAAGATAATTTTTTTAAAAAAGAAAACAGAAATGGAATTTTAATGATTCACCTATCTATTCACTCACTATTTGAACATCTAGTATATGCCAGGAGTGAAAGAAGGTTAAAAAAAAAAAAATACAGCCCCTGCCCACAAGAATATGTTCTAACATACAAGGAGGAGGTTTCCTGCTTATAAGCATGATGAGAATAGTATAAGTGCTCTGGTGAATGAAGAAATCAGGGCAGAATAGGAAAATAAAGAGAGGGATCTCCATCCACGTTTCACAGGAAATCCAAAGGCCAAAACAGAGTCCCCAGTCAATTCTGCCAAGACCTGCCATCTTGAAAGACAATGAGTATTATGACAACAGCTTGCAAATGGACACATCTTTTGCAATTTTAAAGGAATATCCATGATCTCTCACTTCAGTTAGAGTTCAAAAATGAATATAACAGTACAAGGGAGAGTTTGCAGTTTATAAACATTTAACCCTCGTGAACGGAGAGAGATCGTCGTGTGGCTTTTAAAAGAAAGTGACTCTTTGGCTGCGTTTATCAATACATATGGTTTACTCCACTAGGCTAGAAATGGCTCTGCCAAAATTGCTGCTTAAATTTGGGTTTCTAAAAATAACTCATGGGAAGCCTGCAGTGTGAGGGAAGACGGTTGCACACAGCTCCAGGGAGGAAAATCTCAAGCATTTGATTTGAATTACCTAAGAGCTGAAATTGAGTGCAAATATCTCCTTGTAGCAATTGCTATATAATTAGCCATCCTAATGGAATCCTTTCAAAGCCAAGGCAGTTCAACAAGTAATTTTAATTGAAAATAAAACTTCCCGACCAACTATTCTGTCAAAACCACATTAAATGAAGATAGCTCAGCAGTGACCAAATCACTGGGAAAAGCATTATGTGTTATGGGAGAAATAAGCAGGAAGGAAGAGGGGGATATGCTTTTCTTTTTCTTTTCTTTTTCGAGATGGAGTCTCACTCGGTCACCCAGCCTGGAGTGCAGTGGCACAATCTCGACTCACTACAACCTCCACCTCCTGAGTTCAAGCAATTCTCCTACCTCAGCCTCCTGAGTAGCTGAGATTACAGACATGAGCCACCATGCCCAGCTAACTTTTGTTTGTATTTTTAGTAGAGACGGGGTTTCACCATATTGGCCAGGCTACTCTCGAACTCCTGATCTTGTGATCCACCTGCCTCGGCCTCCCAAAGTTCTGGGATTACAGGCATGAACCATTGTTCCCGGACAGGTTAAGCTTTTCTATATGGGTAAAATGTGGCCCTCTTCTGGGTTCCTTTTTCTAGCTTCACGTGTCTTCTGGTCTCTTGGAAAAAGTATTCAGTTTTCTCTGCATGGATGTTAAGCAGCCAAGTTAAGATCTCAGAGATAAGGAAGACAAGAGAAAATGACACTTGCTTTCCATCCCATTCATGACTAGCACAGGACACCTTCCATTCCAGGAGGGCCACATTCATGCATGAGCTCCTGGAGAAGAATACAGAGACTCGGAACTGCCTCTGCACTTGGACCTCTATCTCTGCTTCTTATCATCTGTGACGAGTTATTTTTAGCATCTCTCAGTAGCAGTTTTCTCAGCTTTAAAAAAAAAAAAAAAAAATTGCTATTTGTTATTCTCACACCTCCCAAAATGGTCAGGAAGATCAAATGTGTGCGCCATCAATCTGGTATTCTAGACAGTATCTGCAGCTGCCCGTGTGAGGAGGGAGAAGGAGGGGACCAGACCCTTTCTCACAAGTTGAAATGGGTTGGTGGGTGGACCAGCGGCATCAGTACTGCCTGGGAGCCCATTACTAGAGCAGACGCTCAGCCCCACACCGAAAAATTGATCAAAAATCTGCATTTAACAAGTATCCCTGGAGATTTGTGTGTGACTCAAATTTGAGCCTCACTGGCTGGCGTCATCTCCCAGGTGTGTGGTTCTATATTGGGTGGCCTGTGTCGGAAAAAAAAGAAGGGAGGAATGAAGGGATGGAAGGAGAAAGCGAGGGAGAAAGGGGTCAGTTGAATTAAACAATAAAATTAAGAGATCTTCAAGTCACTAGTTATGCTGGTTTAGGTTAAAACACCCTCCTAGGAAATCTTGGCCTTGAAGCCATCCTTCTTGCTTAGAACATCACTGAGCTTGCCATCTTCATTCAGACCAAACATGTGGCTCCTCAGACCCAGCATCAGGTCTACATCTAAAAATGCTCAAGTGGGCCAGGTGCAGTGGTTCACACCTATAATCCCAGCACTTTGGGAGGCCAAGGCGGGTGGATCACCTGAGGTCAAGAGTTTGAGACCAGCCTTGCCAACATGGTGAAACCCCATCTCTACTAAAAATACAAAAATTAGCTAGGCATGGCGGTGCATGCCTATAATCCAAGCTACTTAGAAGGCTGAGGCGTGAGAATTGCTGGAACCCAGGAGGTGGAGGTTGCAGTGAGCTGAGATCGTACCACTGTACTCCAACGTAGGCGACACTGAGACTCTGTCAAAAAAATAAAATAAAATAAAAATGTTTAGGTGAACACATGTGGTGAGGGAATGTCTTGTGTGACAGAAAGCCACCTGATTTATTTTCTCCCAAACTGGTAAGCACTATTGTTAACCCACCCTCTAAAAACCCCAGCGGTGCCTGCCCCCAGCTCATTTACCTTGGTTAAGAAAAGAAACATCTCTTCCAGAAGATTCTTAAATTCTGGTTTCCTGAGCCTCGCAGTGACTAAAATGGAGTTGGGGGAAAATGACTCTTAGACTTTTTGTCAGTGTAAGTGGAAATCAAGATAAGAAACAAAATGTAAAGTGACACATAAAATCCTAATTCTGGAATAAGGACCCCTGGCAATGCTCAGCTTATAAGGCACTTTTTAAATCCTTAGTAGGAGGAAATGTAATAAAAACCTGGTTTTAAAGACAAGGAAGTGGAGACTCTGCAAGATTGAGTGGTCAAGTTAGGAATTAAGCCCTGTGCCCTTTCCATCCCATCCATGCCTTGTCTGTGGGCCAGTATCCGTGTTCCCAGCCGTCTTCCAGGAATGATCGATCCAGTAATGTGTTAGAAGCATTACACCATGTCTTTGTGGTCTTTGCCACTGAGTCTTCGCTAAAAATTGACTCTACTGATGAGAGAACTAATGGTGATGTTTCCTTGGATAAAAGCTCAGCTTTAGGGTCAGAAACTTTTGGATTCAAATCATGGCCCTGCTACTTATAACTAACTTTTCGTATACTGACCCCTCTCAACCTCTTGGGTTCTTTATTTTAAACAGTGGCAGCAACAGCAGCTAATAAGCATCAAGTGCCATTCTAAGCACTTTATTTATAACTCTGTGAGCAGGTGCAATATACTATTATCATTCTTCATGTAGAAATGAGAAAGGTAAGGTACAAAAAACTGAAGTGACTTTCCTAAGGCCACGTAGCTGATCATCGTCACAGCCAAGATTCTATAGGAGCCTGTGATGCAGCAAATAATACAGAAACGCTCTCAGAGGGCTGCCAACAGGTATCTATGAAATCATAGAGATAAAATGCGAGAGCAATGGCATGACCATGGCTCACTGTAGCCTTGACCTCCTGGGCTCAAACGATCCTCCCACTTCAGCCTCCTAACTAGCTGGGAACACAGGCATGTGCCACCAAACCTGGTTATCTATTTTGAACTTTTGTAGAGACAGGGGGTCTCCTTAGTTGCCCGGACTGGTATTAATCTCCTGGCCTCAAGTGATCCTCCCCCCTCAGCCTCCAAAAGTGCTGGGATTACAGGCATGAGCTGCTGCACCCACCCTAAAAGCTGATTTCTTGAGTTAGCCAGAAACACAAGGTTACTTTGGCATCCACGTGGCTGATAAGAAGGGGAAGTTGCTGCCTGCGGAAGTAGTACTCCCTGACAGGTATTCCTCCCCACCTGTCCTCAGCAGGCATTCTGCTTTGACATCATGGTGCAAGCCAGGAACTTTGGTGCTCTGCCCTTTGAATCTCTCTATTGACTTCTCTCATGTGGAGCCTGCATGGGAACCTTGGCTGGAGCAGCTGGCATGGAAATGGATTGCCTGTCTGACTGGCAAAATGAGCTGGACAGATCTAATCTCCAAGGCAATGGACGTGTATGAGTGAGTCACGGCTTCTGAAATTCTCTGCAAATAGTTAATCAAACAGATGTGGGGGAAGATCCCTTGTATAGAAGAGGCAGCATGCATGCAAAAAATTGGCACATGCAGAACTCTGATGTAGAAGACTCTGTTGGCTGCCAAGTTACTGATCAGCTACTGTTCTCTTCTTTATTAAAATATTCCCAGTTCTGCTCAGGGATAAGGCAGACAACAATACGCTCAAAAGAAGTCCATGGCAGAAGGAAGCATTGGCCCTGGCTTGAAACAGCCATGACAATCTTGTTATCTCTGTCAGGGACTGGCTGGGAGGTCACCTGGCCCAGTTCGGCCAGTGAGACACAGGGCAAGTCTACTGGAGATTTCTGGGGAAAATTTTCTTCCCTAATAGAAGACAGGGAGTCACAGTAAAAAGGCCTCTTTTTCTTTCCCGATGCTTCTTCCTGCTCAAAATGCTTGTATGGCAAAGTGATGTCTGCAGCAGAAATGGCTGTGACAGATGCTAATCGAGTGCTCTGATGCGGTTGAGCTATCAAATGCATCCTTTCTGATGCATCTGCTAATACCAGGTGCTGGCGAGGATAGAGAAAAGCAGAAACCCCCGAGCACTGCCTATGGAAGTGTAAGTTGGTACAGTCATTCTGGAACACAATCTGGCAGTACTTGCAAAATTAAGTGTGAGTGTGCACTATGACTCATCCACATCACGGTCCGTATCAGAGAAGCTCTCCCACAGTCCACATGGGTACAGGTGTGAAGAGCTCATCACAGAAGTAGGCTGTGGTTACCTAGTGTCCACCAGCAGCAACGGGAGAAGAAAATAGGCCAGGATCTATGGTAAGGGCCGGGTCAATGCAGCCCCTCAGATGAACCAGGTGGACACAGAGCACCAAGACTGGATCTGAAAAAGACTGTTGAGTAAGAAGAACCAGATTGAGATCTATAGCAGAATCCTATTTGTCTAAATCAAAAACAGATAGCCGGGCCAGGCACAGTGGCTCACACCTGTAATCCCAGCATTGTGGGAGGCTGGGCAGGTGGAACATGAAGTCAGGAGATCGAGACCTTCCTGGTCAACATGAGAAAACCCCTTCTCTACAAAAAAAAAAAAAAAAATTAGCCAAGTGTGGTGGCTCACGACTGTAGTCCCAGCTACTTGGGAGGCTGAGGCAGGAGAATCGCTTGAACTCGTGGGGCAGACTGAGCTGAGATCACACCAGTGCACTCCAGCCTGGCGAGAGAGTGAGACTTTGACTCAGAAAAAAAAAAAAAACAGATACCCAATCAGAACAAGACAGGGAGGATACACACGCAGGGCCTGCAGCAAGCACACAGTAGTGGCTGCCTAGGACAGAGGGAGGGCAATGGGAATAAAAACTCAACACTTGTCTCCTCATCTCCTCTTGCAACAGAGGAGGCAAGTGACTGGGGACAGGGGGCCTGGTAGAGACCAATGAGGATGATGATGATAATGAACAAAGAAGGCATTGATAATCAAATCAAAAGAAAAAAAAAACACACAACCCAGTTTAGAGTCAGAAAACCCAGGTGGGAATGCTGCCCTGATCCTTGCTGGCTACGGCTCCTGGGCAAATCACAGAGCCTCAGTTTCTCCATCATGAAGAGCAGGAATGAAAAGCGGCTCTGCAGAGCTGCTGTGTGAGCATCCAATTCTATATCCAATGAGATAGTGTGGGGACAGTCTAAGCTTGGAACGTAGCAGGGGCTCCCTGGATGGCAACTGCCAGGAGCCCTAAGAACTCAGCTGTCTCCTCTATCAAAGGGGGGTTATTACATTACCCACCCAGCACGGTTATGGTGAAGTTTAAATGAGACATGGCCATGAAGGACAGAAAGCAGGTTCATGATACCCAGGAGCACCTTCTGCCCTGACCCCTGCATGCAGCAGAGATGCGCTGTGGCCGTGCCAGATATAGCAGCAAGGGTCAGGCTGTCCTTTGGCAATGTCATTCCCAGTGGAACATGGGCCACACACATTCACATATATACATTTCCTTTTACTTTACTTTATGGTAATGTCTGAAGTTTAACTGAATAAGACAAGTTATAAAAAAGGGAAGAGGTGAGATGAAAGAAGAGAAAAAAAGAGCCTGTCATGCTCTTATTATCCCAAATAGGTAAAACCTTCATTTTTCCAATGAACAGCTAGACTCTCTCTATTCAGGTTTTCTGTCATCTCAGGAAGGACATAATGCCTTATGTAATTATCATATCACAGATTGTCACTGCTCGCCTTAAGGTACTATCTCTTCACCATGATGAGACCCTTCAGATGTCTTGGGAAGATTCCATGAAACAGAAGAACCATGTATCCCTGGAGTCCATCCTGTTTCTAATTTTGCCCTGAAGTGCAAGAGGCTGCAAGAATTCCCTTCAGCACACAGCCTTCTCATTTTCTGGAAGCTCTCTTCTAAATAAACTTCCCAAATAGGGATACAAGGTCAAGATGCCTCTTGACAAATTGTTACTGCAAAAGAACAAATTACGCTGCCACTGGCAATGGAGGTTTTTGCCAGGCTTGGACATGTTCTTAAAATAAATCCCAAAACTGGCTGGGCACGGTGGCTCACGCCTGTAATCCCAGCACTTTGGGAGGCCAAGGAGGGCAGATCACTTGAGGTCAGGAGTTCAGGGCCAGCCTGGCCAACATGGCGAAACTCCGCCTCTACTAAAAATACAAAAATCAGCTGGGTGTGGTAGCATATGCCTGAAATCCCAGCTACTTGGGAGGCTGAGGCAGGAGAATCGCTTGAACCCAGGAGTCGGAAGTTGTGGTGAGCCGAGATTGTGCCACTGCACTCCAGCCTGGTGTCAGAGTGAGACTCCATCTCAAAAACCAAACAAACAAAAAACAAAATAAAACTTATTCTAATTTTTGGCAACCAGATGAGAGAGGAACATTATGGGTGTCTGATTCTGGTGGGTATCACTGTGACTCTCAGGGGCCCCAAGTTCACTGATGTGCTATTTTCCTCTTATAAGGTCTGTGGAACAGCACTGACATCTTGCTAAAGTGGGTTTTCTGCATCAAAAGAGACCCCTTTCACATAGGCAGGCCTGAAGGGTGGAGCGGGGAAGGAGACAGTGAGAAACTCAGGGAGAGGGGAGAGTGGGAGCCTAAAGCCTCCTGGGAAAGAAGGAAAAACAGGAACAACAAATAAAAATGTTTGTGTATAGGCAAAACCATTCAGGACATAGGTGTAGGCAAGGACTTCATGACCAAAACACCAAAAGCATTGACAACAAAAGCCAAAATAGACAAATGGGACCTAATCAAACTCCACAGCTTCTGCACAGCAAAAGAAACGGTCATTAGAGTGAATCGGCAACCAACAGAATAGGAAAAAATTTTTGCACTTTACCCATCTGACAAAGGGCTGATATCCAGAATTTACAAAGAGCTAAAACAGATTTACAAGAAAAAAAACTAACAAGCCCATTCAAAGGTGGGCAAAGGATACGAACAGACACTTTACAGAAGAAGACATACATGAGGCCAACAAACATATGAAAAAATGCTCATCATCACTGGTCATCAGAGAAATGCAAATCAAAACAACATTGAGATACCATCTCACGCCAGTTAGAATGGCGATCATTAAAAAATCTGGAGACAACAGATGCTGGAGAGGATGTGGAGAAATAGGAACACTTTTACAGTGTTGGTGGGAGTGTAAATTAGTTCAACCATTGTGGAAGACAGTGTG
>NW_022436943.1:51393090-51393188 GCF_009761245.1 Sapajus apella | reverse complement strand
CACACTGTCTTCCACAATGGTTGAACTAATTTACACTCCCACCAACAGTGCAAAAGTGTTCCTATTTCTCCACATCCTCTCCAGCATCTGTTGTCTCC
>NW_022436943.1:51322988-51392990 GCF_009761245.1 Sapajus apella | reverse complement strand
TGCAAAAATTTTTTCCCAATCTGTTGGTTGCCGATTCACTCTAATGATTGTTTCTTTTGCTGTGCAGAAGCTGTGGAGTTTGATTAGGTCCCATTTGTCTATTTTGGCTTTTGTTGTCAATGCTTTTGGTGTTTTGGTCATGAAGTCCTTGCCTACACCTATGTCCTGAATGGTTTTGCCTACATTTTCTTCTAGGGTTTTTATGGTGTTAGGTCTTATGTTTAAGTCTTTAATCCATCTGGAGTTAATTTTAGTGTAAGGTGTCAGGAAGGGTTCCAGTTTCTGCTTCTGCACATGGCTAGCCAGCTTTCCCAACACCATTTATTGAACAGGGAATCCTTTCCCCATTGCTTGTTTTTGTCTGGGTTTGTCAAAGATCAGATGGTTGTAGATATGTTGTGTTGCCTCCGAGACCTCTGTTCTGTTCCATTGGTCTATATCTCTGTTTTGGTACCAGTACCATGCTGTTTTGATTACTGTAGCCTTTTAGTATAGTTTGAAGTCCGGTAGTGTGATGTCTCCCGCTTTGCTCTTTTTACTTAGAATTGACTTGGCTATGCAGGCTCTCTTTTGGTTCCGTATGAAGTTTAAGGCGTTTTTTTCCAGTTCTGCAAAGAAGGTCATTGGTAGCTTGACGGGGATAGCATTGAATCGGTAAGTTACTTTGGGCAGTATGGCCATTTTCACGATATTGACTCTTCCTAACCATGAACATGGAATGTTTCTGCATCTGTTTGTGTCCTCTCTTATTTCGTTGAGCAGTGGCTTGTAGTTCTCCTTGAAGAGGTCCTTTACGTTCCTTGTTAGTTGCATTCCTAGGTATTTTATTCTCTTTGTGACAATTGTGAATGGAAGTTTGTTCTTGATTTGGCTCTCTTTAAGTCTGTTATTGGTGTATAGGAATGCATGTGATTTTTGCACATTGATTTTGTATCCTGAGACTTTGCTGAACTTGCTTATCAGTTTCAGGAGATTTGGGGCTGAGATGATGGGGTCTTCTAGATATACAATCATGTCGTCTGCAAATAGAGACAGCTTGGCTTCCTCCTTTCCTATTTGAATGCCCTTTATTTCTTTTTCTTGCCTGATTGCTCTGGCTAGAACTTCTAATACTATATTGAATAGCAGTGGTGAGAGAGGGCATCCTTGTCTGGTGCCACATTTCAAGGGGAATGCTTCCAGTTTTTGCACATTCAGTATGATGTTGGCTGTTGGTTTGTCGTAAATAGCTTTTATTATTTTGAGATACGTTCCATCAATACCTAGCTTATTGAGGGTTTTTAGCATAAAGGGCTGTTGAATTTTGTCAAAGGCCTTCTCTGCATCAATTGAGATAATCAAGCGGTTTTTGTCTTTGGTTCTGTTTATGTGATGAATTACGTTTATAGACTTGCATATATTGAGCCAGCCTTGCATCCCCGAGATGAAGCCTACTTGGTCATGGTGGATAAGCTTTTTGATGTGCTGTTGCAATCGGCTTGTCAGTATTTTATTTTATTTTGAGACGGAGTTTCACTCATGTTACCCAGGCTAGAGTGCAATGGCGCGATCTTGGCTCACCGCAACCTCCGCCTCCTGGGTTCAGGCAATTCTCCTGCCTCAGCCTCCTGAGTAGCTGGGATTACAGGCACGCATCACCATGCCCAGCTAATTTTTTGTATTTTTAGTAGAGACGGGGTTTCACCATGTTGACCAGGATGGTCTCGATCTCTTGACCTCGTGATCCACCCGTCAATATTTTATTGAAGATTTTTGCATCTATGTTCATCATGGATATTGGCCTGAAGTTTTCTTTTCTTGTTGAGTCTCTGCCGGGTTTTGGAATCAGGATGATGTTGGTATCATAAAATGATTTGGGAAGAATTCCCTCTTTTTGTATTGTTTGGAATAGTTTCAGAAGGAATGGTACCATCTCCTCTTTGTATGTCTGGTAGAATTCGGCTGTGAACCCGTCTGGACCTGGGCTTTTTTTGGGTGGTAGGCTCTTAATTGCTGCCTCAACTTCAGACCTTGTTATGGGTCTGTTCGGGGTTTTGGCTTCTTCCTGGTTTAGGTTTGGGAGGAGGCAAGTGTCCAGGAATTTATCCATTTCTTCCAGGTTTATTAGTTTGTGTGCATAGAGTTGTTTGTATAATCTCTGATGATGGTTTGAATTTCTGTGGAATCTGTGGTGACATCCCCTTTATCGTTTTTTTATTTTATCCATTTGGTTATTCTCTCTTTTCTTTTTATTAATCTGGCTAATGGTCTGTCTATTTTGTTGATCTTTTCAAAAAACCAGCTCCTGGATTTATTGATTTTTTGAAGGGTTTTTTGTGTCTCTATCTCCTTCAGTTCTGCTCTGATCTTAGCTATTTCTTGTCTTCTGCTAGACTTTGAGTTTTTTTGATCTTGCTCCTCTAGCTCTTTCAGTTTTGACGATAGGGTGTCAATTTTTGATCTCTCCTTGCTTCTCATGTGGGCACTTATTGCTATATATTTTCCTCTAGAGACTGCTTTAAATGTGTCCCAGAGATTCTGGTATGTTGTATCTTCATTCTCGTTGGTTTCAAAGAACATCTTTATTTCTGCCTTCATTTCATTGTTTATCCAGTCAACATTCAAGAGGAAGTTGTTCAGTTGCCACGAAGCTGTGCAGTTCTGGGTTAGTTTTTGAATTCTGAGTTCTAACTTGATTGCACTGTGGTCTGAGAGACTGTTTGTTACGATTTCCGTTCTTTTGCATTTGCTAAGGAGTGATTTACTCCCAATTATGTGGTGAATTTTAGAGTAGGTGTGATGTGGTGCTGAGAAGAATGTATATTCTGTGGATTTGGGGTGGAGAGTTCTGTAAATGTCTATTAGGTTTGCTTGGTCCAGGTCTGAGTTCAAGGCCTCGATATCCTTGTTAATTTTCTGTCTGGTTGATCTGTCTAATGTTGACAATGGCGTGTTAAAGTCTCCCACTATTATTGTGTGGGAGTCTAAGTCTCTTTGTAAGTCATTAAGAACTTGCCTTATGTATCTGGGTGCTCCTGTATTGGGTGCATATATATTTAGGATCGTTAGCTCTTCTTGTTGCACCAGGCTCCTTTCTACTTCTTTGAGATCAACTTTTTTTAGATTTCACATGAGTAAGATAATGCAGTATTTGTCTTTCTGTGCCTGGATTGAGCCACACACACAAAAGTTACATGTGTGCATGTATGTGCATGTGTCACACACACATGCATACACATAACAAATGTTATATGCATGTATATTTACTTCATTTTATTTTTTGAGACAGAGTCTTGCTCTGTTGCCCAGGCTGGAGTGCTGTGGTGCAATCTCAGCTCACTGTAATCTCCGCTTCCCAAGTTCAAGTAATTCTTGTGTCTCAGCCTCCAGAGTAGCTAGGACTACAGGCGTGTGCCACCACACCTGGCTAATTTTGTATTTTTGGTAGAGACGAGGTTTTATCACGTTGGCCAAGCTGACCTCGAACTTCTGACCTCAAGTGATACTCCTGCCTCAGCCTCCCAAAGTGCTGGGATGACAGGTTTGAGCCACTGTGCCTGGCCTGCGTGTGTATTTAAGCATCTGCAACGATTAGGATTTCCTACATAGGTCTCACATCAATCCACTGGGGTGAGTATTATCTGTCTGTTTCTTCCAGTGAGGAACCAAGACTCAAAAAAGATGTGTGACTTGCCCCAGATGCTGCAAGATCAAACCCTGACCCAGCTAACCACAAAGTTCATGTTCAGTGGCCCAGGGAGTGCTGCCTGAAAGTTCCCTAGCTTCGAACATAGGAGGGAAGAGAGAAGGAAGCCTGTTCTAGAAAGAGAGAGCCTGAGGAAACTGATCTCTTGAATCAGAGATACTTTCTCAACAATTTAATTCATAAGCAATCAGTGGTTATCAGAAAAAAAAAAAAATCACAGATTAGCAATAAGAAAAAAACACACAACCACATCCTCCCCTAAATAATGGTGATTTGATACTTCTATATTGTTACTAGCAAACACATTTTTTCTGGCCTACAAATGACATGATACTATTTTTGAAATTTTATCAAAATTTATATAATTTCTCCTTTTTAAAAACATGAATAATGTGTTTCCTGGCCCAGCTGTCGCCTTCTGTGAATTTGTGTCAATCCATACATCTTCCTGCACATTCTAAGGACGAAAGAGAAAAGCTTTCACTTCTTTCTTGTTTCCTGTTGCTGTCTGCTCCTCTGAACAGAGGCATTTAGGTAGGGTTAAAGAGCCTCCTGCTAAATGTTTTCTGGAAGATAATGTGGCCTTCAGAAACACACTAAACAAAAATTAAGTTGGTTTCCTCCTCCTCCAAGATGAAAATAAAGAATAGGTTTTGTAGCAATTGAGAGACAATAATTTTTAAAAATCATCTTAATGCCAGAGAGAAAAGCAGCTGTCCTGTCTCCCCCTGCACCGCAGGGAGCAGCCCTCCCAGTGTACCCATCACCCCTTCTAGGCATCCACTAGTTGGGAAAGTGAAAAATAGCCTCCTTTTCACTCCCTGTTGTTAACGAGGTTCCCTATTGAGATGTAGTTAATCACATCAATTAAGAGCTTTTCTTGTACGTGGCCTTGCCTGCCAGGCATGGCCCTGAGTCCATGGGAAGGTGGGTAAGATAAGCAGGCAGTCAGGTGACATGATTATTAAAATATAGATATTTCGCTTTTTTCTTTCTTTCTATTTTTTTTCATTGGTACATTTTTTTAAAATCGGGGATAAGTCATATGCAGTGAAATACTCAATTCTTAAATAGTTTGATGAGTTTTGACAAATGCAAGTATTCAAATGCACCAAACCACCAAGACACTTTTCCCTCGTCCAGAAGGCGTACCTGTGCCTTTTGTAGTTGGCTCTGCTGCAGTCCCAGGGCAACCACTGCACTGACTTCTAGCACCATCATATGAATGAGGTCACGTTCTGTGTTTAAAGACAAACGTGAATAATGAGCAATAACAAGCAGCTTCTGGTGGGAATGTAAAACAGGGTAGACACTTTGGAAAACAGTTCAGCAGCTGCTCAAAAGGTTATACACAGAGTTGCCATATGACCCAGGAATTCCACTCCTAGGTGTATACAGGCCCAAGACAAATGAAAACACACATCCATACGAAGCCTTGTACACAAACCTGCAGAGCAGAATTAATCATAACAGCCCCACTCCCAAAGAAACAACCCAGTGTCCATCAACCGATGAATGAATAAATAAAACAGGGTATATATCCATACAATGGAATATATTTTGGGCATAAAAAAGAATGAAGTATATGTTGTCCCATAGACAAAACTTGAAAACATTATGCTAAGTGAAAGAAGTTGCTCACAAAAGACCATATATTATGTGGTTCCGTTTACATGGAATGTCTACAATAAGGAAATCCATGGCCAGGCATGGTAGCTCACGCCTGTAATCCCAGCACTTTGGGAGGCCAAGGTGGGTGGATCACTTGAGGTCAAGAGTTCAAGACCAGCCTGTCCAAAATGGCAAAACCCTGTCCAAAAATTAGCTGGGCGTGGTGGCGGATGCCTGTAATCCCAGCTACTTAGGAGGCTGAGGCAGGAGAATCGCTTGAACCTAGGAGGTAGAGGTTGCAGTGAGCCAAGATCACACCTCTGCACTCCAGCCTGGGTGACAAAGAGAAACGTCTTATATATATATATATATATATAAAAAAAAAATTATATAAAAATATATTTTTTTTTTTTTTTAATGGTTGCCTAGGACTGGGGATAGGAGGGAGATTGGGAGGTGATATCTAAAGGATATAGACTTTCTTTTGAGATGAGGAGAATATTCTAAAATTCGTAAATTGTATGGTATGTAAATTATATCTTAAAGCTGTTTAAAGAAAAAAGAAATTCAGAATCAACAAAAGTGAAGACAATTGTAACAGGCAGAGAAAACAGACCAGTTTTCCTTCAGTGGAAGTTGAACTGCAAAAGTGTTTGGCATTATGGCCCAAGCACCCTGTGCCACCTGGGGAGCATAACTGGTGTTCAGGAAGGAAGGCCTCCTTCCCATGAGAAGGTTCAGGTGTTGGCTGCTTTCCCCGAGTCCCTGCCCTGTTCCCAGGGTTTAAACTCTGAGAGTCCAGGAATTATTCATCAGATTCATCTGTTTATTCCACAAACATGTATTAAGCTTATGTTTAGTAGGAAGTGCATAACCACATTTAGTCCTGACATTGCTATCAAGTGGCTGCATTTATAGGGTTATGTAGAATGCCTGTGTGTCTGGGCCTACGTTTAGCAGGTGGTCCTAGGAGACCAGCATGGTGAAAGGACAGACTAAGAGCTTAAGAGCAACGAACCTGGTTCTAAATTCTTATTCGATCTTGCATTGGTACATTTCTCTTTTCCTTCCTCATAATCCCTCACCTGTAAAGACCAATGACCTACCCTATGGCTGAACGATAAGGAGTCCCAGCTCTGGGAACCAGACCCCAACTCTACCACCCCCATGCCGCATGTGGCTTCAGTTAGTTTCTGAACCTCTTTGCACATCACTTCCCCGTGTGTAAATGGGATGCTATGATAACCACCGGCACTATGCAGGATTGGATGAGCTTACAAAATGTAACCCAGGGATCAGCACACGCTTCTTATAAAGTGCCAAACAATCAAAATCCTGGGCCTTGTGGGCCAGCTGGCCCTGCCCCTCCTCTTCTCTGCCACTGTAGCATAATGCAGCCATAGGCAATACGTTAAGAAAAAGGGTCTGATATGTTTAATAAAGTGTTATTTATGGACGTTGAAATTTCCATTTTCATTTCATGTAATTTTCATGTATCACAAAATATTCTTCTCTTGATTTCTTCACAACTATTTGAAAATGTAAAAACCATTCTTCACACTTGGACTGTACAAATACAGTGGTAGGGACAGACTTGGCCCATGAGGCATAGTTTGGCAACCCCTGATGTAAAACACATAAACAGTATCCAGCACATAGGCAACTGCCCTGCTCGGCCATTGAGCCTGGGCACCAACGACTGAGCATTATTGACACATATTGAGCTGCGTACTGAGGCTTTCCCTACCATGTCTTATTTAAACCTCATCATAATTATGCAAAGGGAGTTCTCAGATGAGAAAGCCAGGACCCAGGGTTCTCAGATGAGAACAGAAGCAGAGTCATTGTAAATCCAGCTCTTTCTGATGTCAGCCATTGCTTCTATCCATGACAAAATATGTGCTGGCCACCAGGACACAGCAGGGAACTGACTCACTTGGCTCAGCTCCAAACAATACAAATCACGATTTAATTAACCTGCGGTGTGTGTTGCACAAAGCAAGGGCTGGAAGAAAGAATAAAAGGGCACTTACTACACAGGGAGCAATGAGAGAAACCCTCTACAGAAGGGATGATGGAGCTGAGCACGGTGGCTCATGCCTGTAATCTCAGCATTTTGGAAGGCCAAGCCTGGCTGATCATGAGGTCAGGAGATAAGAGACCGCCTTGGCTAACACGGTGAAATCCCATCTCTACTAAAAATACAAAAAACTAGCCAGGTGTGGTGGCGGGTACCTGCAGTCCCAGCTGCTTGGGAGGCTAGGGCAGGAGAATAGCTTGAGCCTGGGAGGCAGAGGCTGCAGTGGGCCGAGATCACATCACTGCACTCCAGACTGGGTGGCAGAGTAAGACTCCATCTCAAATTTTAAAAATAAATAAATAAATAAAAGAAGGGATTACGGAGTAAGAACAGCCATGCATCTGGTGCAATGCCGAGTGCCAAAGAGACGAGGCTGGAAGAGTAAGTCTACCCTTGGACCCTGCTGCAGAGAGCTTGAGGACATGGTCATTTCTCATGCTGGGGGTGGAAGAAGACACCGCTCCCCACTGTTTGAAAGAAAACTCCCCAATCTCAATGGCCTAACCAGCCCTTGTTTCAGCCATTCTAGTTTATGGGTATATCTCCTAATAAAGTAGGAAAACATATTCACAAAGATTTAGCTTTAGGAATATTCATGGCAACGCTGTTCCTAATGGTGCCAAAGTTGAATTCATCCTAAGTATCTGTCCTAGACACTTAGAAAAATTCAAAGGGTTTTGCCACTTAGGTCTGAACAACAGTGAAGGTTGGTGTCCAAGCAATCAGATAGTGATGCAGTACAGTACACGTGTTGATGTCAAAGTATATTTATCATGTATTTAGTAAAAGAGCTATTTACAAACTAATGTATATGCCACCATACAACTATAAACACACACACACACACACACACACACACACACACATCCGTTTGTTTAATTAATTACAACTAAGTGATATAAGGGTTTTTTACCTTTTTGGGAAGAGGTGTGTACTGCTTTATAATAAGATGTAAAATAAAACTGATGCCAGACAAGAGTTCAAAACTCCCAGTGATTTAATTGGTTAGGTAGAATCACTATTCATTAATTTATCCAATACAACCTTCGGAAGGATCCATCACAAGCTAGGATCTGGGTTATGCACTGATGAATTGAGGGAGATGAGACAGACAGAGCTAAATGTTGAGTAGGAATGCTGGTCAGGTAACCACATCCATTCATTCAGTGGTGCTGATGTTCTATAATATTTGCAGAGGGGAGCACCAGCTCCTGATCAGGGGTGCAGCCTCTTCCCCTAATTTGATCTCAGGCTTGGCATATACTGCACACAATCAGCTAATGATCAATTTAACAGGAGACCTTCTGGTATCCATGATGAGACTTGTGTTTGGATTGAATGATTCCACCCTGTGAGCCTTTCTTTTCCTCACTCACAAGCAGGGTAACCTCTCACAGCTGTCAGGATAAACTGAGGCTCAGGAAGCATTCTGCAAATGGCAAGGCCCTGCACATACCGTGGGGGAGATTTAATGCCGAGATCTGAACCCCATTCTACAAGAATGACGACCTGGAATTTAAATGATGATGGATGCCAAAGTGCAGGGAGGAAAACATGTTTATAAACTGAAAGGCTGAACAGAGACAGGCAGTGGGCACTGGGACTCTAGGTCATCATGCCTCAGAGGGGGGTACCCCTCGTTCTGTGCCTCCCACCTTAGCCAGCCCTAGGGCGGCTCCTCATTTTCTGGTGCTTGTTTGTGACTCCAAGGACAATCTGTACATTTGAAGTTGGATAAAATTTCCCTGCAGGTTTTTGTTCACATACGTTAACGGAAGTGTTTAGGAAGTACTTCGGACCTACGGCCTTGGAAACAAATCTTAACATATCTCACTTCTGGTGTTGTAGAAAGAGAACGGGTTTGGTCATAAGGGTTTGATTGCTTGTTCTGTGCCCTTTTGTAAGCTATTATCTCCTAGCTTCAGGGTAATAATACCTTTTCTACATGGTAAGTAATAAGAAAAGCAACGTGTGTATACAGTACTGATGCTCAATAAAGAGGAGTTGTAATTTTCTTAGTTGGAAGGCCTCAGGAAACTTACAAAGAAATGGGGTCATATTACCCAGAAGCTGGGCCTGGGGGAAGACAGCTCATTCTGTATGGGAGGGAGGCCCAGGGTGGTCTCGTCATCTCACAGCTAAACATGATGTCAGCTCAGCCTGGAAATGGTGAGGTAAGAATACCCTGTCTTTCTCAGTAATTCAGGAAGCTAAACTAGACTAAAATTCCAAATGTGAAACTGGCCCTGTGTTCTGCACTCCTCTGAGATCATGGTTGTGAATGAATAGAATGCATTCAATTTTTCTCAGGAGGAAAAGGAAAATGAATTAATCAGAGTCAAGAAGGTACTACTGGAGCAAGCATGGGCTGCCAGGGACCCACCACGATCAGAAGCAGCCCGTGACATTTCCATCAGAATCTCCCCAAGACAACTCAAAAAATAACAAGATCCTAGGTCAATCTCTTGGAGACAGCAGGCCTGAGGTGGGACCCAGGATTACATATTTTACCAAGACCCACTGATATTACTTATGATGCGTCCCAAGGACAAGCTTGGGAACCATTTGTGTGGTGGAGAAGGTACAGTATTGGCTTCGGGAGGCCTCATTTCAAGACTCAGCTGAAGACCAGCTTTCAACCACAGTGGTAAAATTTTCTCAAATACGCTGGGGCAGGGCCCAGGGTAAAGCAGCCTGGGACTTGTGTACATGATGCAAACATATGTATAAACAGGGAAACATCTTTGCGAGCTATGCATAAAATTTTATGTATACACACAGTAAATACATATTGTATATATAAATATATACAATGCATGTATGTCTACAAACACACATGTATGTATATAGGAGTATACACACATGTACATTCATATGCAAATACATGAACACATGTATATAGGCATGCATATGTATACAGGCATGAATACACAGATGCCCTATTTTGATTAATCCTAACACAAGTTCTACTTTAATATCAACATTATCCCCATTTTCCTGATGAGGAATCTGAGGTATGAAGGAAATAAGAAACTCACCTAAGGTCCCATAGTGACAGAGGCAGGATTTGAAAAGGACAGGCTTGCTCCAGAGTTCCTGGTCAGAGGTCACTACATTATTACAAACTGACGCAAGAGGCTAAGCAGAGTAGAAGTTGAGAGTCATAAAGTTGAAAAGCAGCTTGTGCACAGGGGTGGACAGTGCCCAGTGATGAGTGACAAGAATCCTTCCCATTTCTGTACATGCATGTTGTTTCTCCCATCAAGAGCTGGAGTTGGTTTCCCTGACATGAGTCTAGGCTGGTCTGTGGCTGCTTTAACCAGTGGAAGGTGATGGAAATGATGTTGTCCCAGTTCTATGTCTAGCTCTCAGGAAACTTACACATCTACCCACTTGGGATTCAGCTACCCAACCTACCATAATAAAGAAGGTTGAGCTACACTGCCATGGCCTCATGGCCAAAGAGAGGCCACCAGCCACTCCAGTCACCCCAGCTGAATTTAATTTAATGCATACTCCTAATTTAATGCAGCCACACGCTGATTCCAAATGCTCCCATGTGGAGCAGAAGAACCACCAGCAGAGCTCAGCCAACCTGTAGAACTACAAGAAAGACAAGTTGTTGTTTTTTAAGCCACTTAAAACAACATTTTGTTATGGTTTGATGTGCAGCAAATAGATAACTGATTCACATACCAACATGGCTTGCATTCAAGTATAAATTTTAGAATAACCAGCATTCTGTGTTGAGTCAGGCAATGTATTAAATGTATTACATTCATTGTCTTGTTTAGCCTTTATTGGCATTAATGTAGGAGGTGTTACTATTATTTCCATTTTATTGATAAAGAGACTTAAGCCCAAACAAGTTAAGTAACTTACCCTTGACACTGGCAGTTCTTGAAGTTGTACGTAAATCTGTCTCATTTTAAAGTCTGCATATTATGGTGTCTAAGATTTTTAAAATAAAAATAAACACAAAGCTTGCATGTAATATTAATCAGAGTTCTCCCAAGAAATAGAGCCAATAGGGTGTGTGTGTGTGTGTGTGTGTGTGTGTGTGTGTGTGTGTGTCTGTAGGGATATTGAGAGATTATAAGGAATAGACTCACATAATTGTGGGGACCCTTAAGTCTGAACTCTACAGGGCAGGATGGCAAGATGGAAATCCAGAGAAGCCTTCATGTTGTAGTTCTAATCCGAAAGCAGACTGTAGGCAGAATTTCTACTTCCTTAGGGAACCTCATCTGTTTTCTCTTAAGGTTTTCCACTGATTGGATGAGGCCCACCCACATTGTGGAAGATAATGTACTCTACTCAACGTCTGCTGATTCAAATGTTAATCTTATCTGAAAAATGCCTTCAGTGACGTCTGGACTGGTGTTTAACCAAAACCTGGGTAACTACCCAAGGTGACAGATTAAATTAATCATCACATGACATTTCTCTCACTCTGTGATCTTTGTCCCTAAAAACCTGGGCCCAGCATTCCCAGTCAAAGTCATGATTCACACAAGCAGCAAAATAAATGAAAACTGCAGTCAGAATCTGTCAAATTCAACAGTTGGGGGTGCCCAAATCATGTGGCAACAGGCGGCCAGCCACACTGAACCCATTAAGGAATTAGCCCAGAACACAAGGAGAACTGGCACAGCTGCAGTGGGCCATCAGTGTTTCAGCCAACAGGTGCAAGGAACTGAGGATGGCAACAATTAGGAAGCCACGGCTGGTTCCAGGAGCCAGCTTTACCCTCAACTCGCTGTGTTACCTTGGGCCATACCTTACCTCTCTGAGCCTCAGTTCTCCATGCAAGCTTGCTGTTCTGCAAAGAACTGTCAAGTCCTTTCCATGTTTCTCTGCAACTTCATCTTAGACATAGGTCATTGCCATTGCAACCTCCTTTCAACTGTAGGAAAAGTGTAACAAATTCCATTTTGCCACTACAAATAAAATGGGGTAGAGTGCCTCATGCACTTCCCAGTGGCAATAAAGGCAGTCGCTGGTGAAACCTCAAACACTTGGGATCCCCAAAACCCAGGCTCTTCTCTTCCTATTTGTTGGGAGAACCAATAGGAGGTTCTCACTCTGTTGTCACACAGTGGATGGTAACATAGCAACTGTTGGAATTCACATCCTCCTACCACCTCCTAAGTCACCAGCAGATATGCAACACAGAACCCAGGCTGGCAAGAGGTTATCACTCACACTGGATTTTGCTTTTTTGCCCCAGCTAAAAGCAGCTGTTTCCTACAAATTTGTGTCAATCAGGTCAGGAAGTTTCTTTTTCCCTGCAATCCATTGTATGCAGGAAGATCAGAGGGCCCTGTCAGAGGCAAGGACGGAACCAGCTGGGCACTTGGAGATACAGGTTGGCTACTCTGGCCTGGCCTTGCCCTAGCCCTCCTGGTTGCTCAGCCAGTCTGCTGTGCTGGTGCAGCTGTACCTACTGACAGACACTCAGAATGAGAGACTTATGATAGTTAATTAGGAGCACTACCATCATCGTAAAGGACCTCTGTTCTGCTCCAAAGCCAGCTAAGAAACTCACATTACTCACATCCTTTCCTGTCTCATAAACATGCTGCCTCTAGTCCATTTAGGGGCAAAACAAAGCCATTGTGAGGAGCCTGTGTGGACATCAGGCAGGACTACATTGCATTCTCATCTCATGGATAAAAAAAGCTAACACTGATAATTTCATATATTAATTAAGTTAAATAGTTTGCTCACAGTCACTTAGTGAATGGGTGGGCTCAGATTTCAATCTAGCTGTGCTGAATTCCTAGATCCAGGTCCCTTCCTCTTTACCATGCTGTTAACTCTGTGCCCAGTGCATAAACCGCAGTGAGAATTTACCCAAGAAATAGGATAATGACCCTTTGTTTCATGCACAACCCATTTACTGAGAATCTTTGCTGGGGTGGTTACTAGAAGAAAGCACTAGAAGGGTCTGGAAGAGTGGTTAGGTACACAAATCCTGGAGCCACTGTGAGGTTTAAAATCCTGGTTTTACCATCCACAATCTTCATGGGAGAGGTAGACCACATTACTTAGCCTTTGCATGCCTCAGTTTCTTCATCCGTAAAATGAAGTTAGTAACAGTATCTCTACCTTAGTTGGGTCTTATGAGAATAAAATAATTTAGCAAACATAAGGAACTTAAAACAGTACCCTACACATAATGTGACATAAACAATAAAAACAGCACTGGTTTATTATATGACTGTGGTAAACACAATTGACCTCATCCTTCCCCTTACAGGGTCCCAATCTAGTGAAGGAAGACAGTTGTGAAATAAACAAAACTAAGCGTATCATTTTAAATAATACTCAAGAGAAGAGTAATGTTAGCAAGATAGCACAATAGTAGCTTCCAGTGTTCATCCCTTCACAGAAGCAGCAATTTATACAACCATCCATGAAGAAAAATACCTTCACAAGAGCTAAGAAATCCAGATGAGCAATTACAGCACCTTGGTGGAGCCTAGAAATAATAAAAGATGCATTGAAAAAGGTAGGAACAACAGTTCCACAAACCCTTCCCCAAAGACAGCACAGTGCAGCATGAAGAGAAATACCCTTTATATGGAGGAAGGAGAGTAAAGTAAGCACCCAACAGCAGCACAGATCCTAGTGCCAGGTTGGCCTTCACAGACCCACACTACAGGCATGAACACAGTCAACAAAGCCAGCCCAGTGTATTTCAGTGCCAGTCTGGCTCCCATGGACCCAGAATCCAGGCCTGTACCCATGGACTCAGATACCAGGCCAGCCTGCTTAAGGGTTCCAGCAGTAAACTTGCCCTCAGACTCTGCCAGCCAATCCACCCAAAATATCTTGACTGGTGAACAGCTTTCTCTGCCAAAACTAATTGGTAAAGAATAAAAAAGATCTCTACTTCTTAAAATGTGTAGACATCAACACAAGGCCACAAGGATGACAAATAGACAAGGAAACATGACAAAAGGAACAAAATAAAGCAACACTAACCAGTCCTAAAGAAATTGAGACCTATGACTTGTCTGACAAAGAATTCAAAATAATTGTCTTGCAGAAACTCAACTAAAAGAGAACACAAACAAATAAAATCAGAAAAACAATATATGAACTAAGTAGAAGTTCAACAAAGAGAGATAAATCATTAAAAAATAAATAAATAAAGACCAAAACAGAAATTCTGGTGGTAAAGCAAAATGACTGAACTGAAAAATTATATAAGGAACTTCAGCAGCAGACTTGATCAACCAGAAGACAGAATCAATGAGGTCAAAGATAGGTCATTTGAAATTAGTCAGAGGAATAAAAGGAAAAAAATAATAAAATAGAAAACCTATGGGACTTATGGGACACCATCAAGTGAACCAAAATATGCATTATGGGAACTTAAGGGGAATAAAAGCAGAGGAGAAAGTAATAGAAAGTTTACTGAAAGAAAAAATTCATAAAACTCTCTAAATCTGGAGAGAAAAATAAACGTCCAGATCCATGATGTCCAAATAATTTGTAATTGATTAAACATAAGGAGATTTCATTAAAATCAAATTCTTATAAGTTAAAAATAAAATTTTGAAAACAGCAAGATAAAAGTGACTTGACATATACAAGGAAACCTCCATAAGACTAGTACTGGATTTATTCAACAGAAATCTTATAAGCCAGGAGAGACTGGGTTGATATATTCAGAGTGCTGAAAGAAAAAAAACAAACAGAAAAAAAACCAGCTAACCAACAACACTATACTCAGCAAATCCATCTTTTGGAAATAAAAGAGAGATAAAGGCTTTCCCAGGCAAAAACTAAGGAAATTAATCACCATTAGCCCTGCCTTACAAGAAATTCTAAAAGGAATTCTTCAAGTTCAAAGAAAAGGACAGTAACTGACAACATGAAAACATATGAAGCATAAAACTGTAAAGCTAAGAATACAATCAAATTCAGAATACTCTAATAGTGTAATGGTATTGTGTAAACTACTTTTAACTCTACTATAGAAGTTAAAAGCATTAAAATAATTATACGTATAAGAATTTGTTAATGAATACACAATAGTACAAATTGTCACAAATTATGATGTCAATAATATAAAACATTAAAATGTAGAGTTTTTGTATGCCCTCAAAGTTATCAGTTTAAAACAGACTGTAAAAATGATAAGATGCTTTATGTAAGCCTCAGAGTAACCACAAAGAAAAAAACCTGTAGTACATAAACAAAAGATAGAAATGAACACATATCACTATAAAAAATTATCAAATAACAAAGACAGCAAGAGAGGAAGAAAGTAACAAAGGAACAACAAAACAATCAGAAGACAATGACCAAAACTGCAATAGTAACTCTTTACGTGTCAATAATTACTTAAAATGGTAAACGGTTTTAATTCTCCAATCAAAAGCCATAGAATATTTGAATGGATTAAAAAAAAAAAAAAAACCCAATATCCAATTATATGCTGGCTACAAGAGACTCATTTTAGCTTTAAGAACATTCATAGGCTGAAAATAAAACAATAGAAAATATATATCATGCAATATTCTAATATGGAAGATAGCAGAGGTGACAATACTTATATTGGACAAAATAGACTCTAAGTCACAAAATAAACAAACAAAGCTCACTACATAATGAGAAAGTGGTAAATTCATCTAAAGGACATTACAACTGTAAATATATATGTATTCAACAACAGATCACTTAAATATATAAAGCAAATATTAGCAAGATAGAAGGGTAAAAAAGACCTCACAGTGATAACAGCAAGAGCATCAATATTCCACTTTCAACAATGGACAGATCATCCAGACAGAAAATCATTAGGAAACAGCATACATGTACACTATTATAACCCAAATGAACCTAACAGACATATACATTATACTCCATGCAATAGCACCGGAATACACATTCTTCCCAAGTGCACATGAAACATTCTCCAAGATGAGTATGTTAGGCTACAAAACAAGTCTCAAAAATTTAAGAAGATCAAAATTGTATCAAGTACCTTCTTTGATCGCAATAGTAAGGAACTAGAAATCAATAACAGGAGCAAAATTTTAAAAATCAAACATATATATATATATATATATATATACACACAACAAGCTTCTGAACAAAGAAGAAATCAAAAAGAAAATTAAAAAAAAATCTTCAGGCAAATGAAAATGAAAAAATGACAACCCAAAAATTGTGGGATGCAGCAAAAGCAGTTCTGAGAGGAAATTTTATAGCAATAAGTGCCTGTCTTAGGAAGAAAGATCCCACTGGGCGCAGTGGCTCATGCCTGTAATCTCAACACTTTGGGAGGCCAAGGTGGGCGGATCACCTGAGGTCAGGAGTTCAAGACCAGCCTGACCAACATGGTAAAACCCTATCTCTACTAAAATACAATAATTAGCTGGGCATGATGGCAGGTGCCTGTAATCCCAGCTATTCAAGAGGCTGAGACAGGAAAATCGCTTGCACCTGGGAGACAGTGGCTGCAGTGAGCTGAGATGGTGCCACTGCACTCCAGCCTGGGTGGCTGAGCAAGACTCTGTCTCAAGAAAAAAAAGGGAGAGGAGGAGGAGGAGGAGGAGGAGGAGGAGGAGGGGGGGGGGGGGGGGGGGGGGGAGGGGGAGGGAAGCGGGGGAAGGAGGAAAGATATCCCCAATAAACAACTTTACACATCAAGGAACTAAAAATGTGAGGTGACTGATACCACAATTGGCTTAATTGGGGTTACAATTTACCATGTATACATATATCAAAATATCACATTGTACACTTAAATATATTTGTACATTTAAATAAATTTTCATTTGTCGGTTATACCTTGACAAAGCTGGAAAATCAATGAACCAACCGTGCTATGAAGGAAAAGCAGAATACAATAGGAGAAAACAACAGGAATAACTAAAGAGTAAGAAAATACTTCCCAGGCAAAAATGAAGGAAACGGCCATTCCAAGCAAACAGATAATGCAAGCAAAGGCCTTGAGGTGGGAGGAAACAAGGTAGCCTTGTACCAGTTGCCAGAGGCCAGTGTGGCTGAACAATAGCAATGAGAAGAGCTAGTGGGGCCAGCTGAAACAGAGCCTCACAGGGATGCATGTCTTTAGCCCAGGAGCAGAAATGTAAGTGCCCGGGTATGTTTGGTGGGGAAGACACAATTTATTTCACGTTTCAGAAAGGTCATGCTGGCTGCTGCGTGGAGAAATGATTGCTGAGGGGCAAGACTGGACCCAAGGAGTCAAATTTGGAGGTTGTTGCTGTGGTGTAGGTAAGACATAATAGGAGGGCTGCTGGTGGAGGAAAAAAATAAACTCAGCCAAAGCCCCAGACACCTGAGATCCATGAGGAGGGAATCCACAAGGGGACCTGCTGGCCGCTGGCCTGCCCATTATTTGTCAAAGCACCATCATGATCAGCCTGCTTGGAATGTTCTAGAACTTCTTTCTTGGAGGATATACCTTTTAAAAAGCCTATGCTAGCAACCACAAAGCCTCAATTGACAGGAAGGGAAACCAGAATGGGGGGAGCCGCAGACATCTGTGGATTAGGCATTCCACACCCTGGCAAGGCCACTACTGGCATCTTGAGAGAGAACCCCATCCTCTTCACTATGGGAGGATGAGGGCATCCATCTGAAGGGAAGAGTCAACTTCTCCTTAGGCACAAAACTTCCCCTAGTCCGCTATCAGCACCAAGTTCTCAGCTACCTGTGTCTTACGCAATTCAGGCTTGGCACAGATTCACAGTAATGCAACGTCCTCACTGAATGATAGGCTATGTGAAGACAGTCTTCATTTTATGCATCCTTGCAACTCCAGTGCAAAGCATAGACATAACATCATAACATATGTGTACTCATTCAAACTTTGTTCAATGAAAGAACAAGTGACTCTCTTTCATTCTCTTGGAGTTGAATACTCAATCATCCTGTCGCTAGTTCCAGTGCTCAAGCTGAGAACCTTACACCATGGCCAATACCCTGAAGAAACTGAGACTGTGCTGGGAAATCTGACACAAAAAGAAAAAGATGAGGTCCATTCTTGCTTTCAGACATGAGGAACTCAGAATCTTACAAACAGAAGAAGGTAACTTTGTGGCAAAAAAAAAAAAAAAAAAAAACCCGCAGAGGAAGTGAATGATGGAATGGAACTTAAAAGTGGGATTTGAATAATCAGTGGGGTAGTCCATTAGAAGGTTAGGGAAACCCCCAATCACTCCTCTCCTGACAAATCAAGCCCCAGAACTTTAGACAGGTTCTTCTCACAAGAATCCTGCAGGAAGGAACTATCAGCCCAGGTTAACCAAGGATACAGGGGCTTGGAACGATGAGGTGACATTCCCAGGGTCACAGAGCCAGCAGCTGTTGGAGCTGAGGTCTGAACCCAGCACTCTCTGAAGCCAGAGCCCATGGATCTCTCAGGCATCCAAGGGAGAAGAAACCGGATCAAAGTACAGACATCAAGGAAAGAAAGCAGCGTTTAAAAGACAAGAAGTGAGACCTGTTTACCAGGACTGATCCCCACATGGGAGGCGCGGAGGCAATCAGCTTTATTCACAGGCTGGAGTGGTGTTGCCGTGGACTTAAATGCCCCCTAAGAGCTCCTACTTCACTCTCTGTCTGAGTTGGACAGGGACATGTTCAGAACTGTGCTTTCAGAATCTGGACTTGGCCACTGGAGTAAGTAGAAGTCAGAGACTGCTACACTCAAGTTGCCCAACTTGAGGCCTGGGATGGGAGAGGGTGGGGGAGGGATGGAAGGAGACAGAGTAGGGGCCAACCAGAAGGAAGCAAAGGCAGGAACTGAGGGGTGGAATAGGTCCAGGGAGAGGGAAAACCACTTTTCTTTCCCTTTCTTATGATAGCAAGATTAGTACTTGAGAGTGGGGCTGCACAGGCCAGGACTTCCCAAAACTCAGGAGAGAAAGAGCCCAGAGCACATGTCCCCAGCAGAGACCATAGTTCCAAATCGCGTGACCATCAGTCACCTCCGTGGTCACCCTGGAGCCCTTGTCCCCAGTGTGCTTTGGCCTCAGACAGGCCCTCAGGGGACAGCGGTGTCCTTTCCTTCAGCATTCAGGGCAAATGAGAGACAAAGAGATCCATGGGGAACGTAAAAACATTACTGTAGATAAAAAGTCCGACACACAAAGAGACAGCAAGTGTATGTCAGAATCAAAATTTAAACCTAGGGCTCTCTGTGGAAACCTTACATGAATCAGTCAGGGAGCAGCAGGGAAGCAGGGGAAGAACAGACCCCCCGACCTCACTCCCTGCCTTCCCATCCTGCCAGTGCCTTCCAAACAGATGCCAGAGAGCACGGGAGCCCCGTGTTGCATCCACCCTGATAAGGCATCCACACGGGTCAGTCTTCTGGGCACAAAACAAAGCACAGAAGAGCAAGGAGTGGACCTGGAGGGGCCCGCGGAAGCTTCCAAGCACCCACCACTCCAACAGCCCAGCGCCTGCAGGTCCCAGTGCCCTTCACCCTATAGAGCAACAGAATCCCCAGCCTTGACTCTGCAGCAAGGGGCCGCCTGCCTCTCAAGAGAAGGGCAGGGCCCCACACAGGCAAGGGCTCTGTCTCCGCCCAAAGCTGGGCAAGTATCATCACGCTCCCACCTTCCTTCCCCATTCACACTCCCTTGCCCTGCCTCTATCAGTGGCTCCAAGAGGCAAACATCTCAAGACGGTCAACTTCTGTGGAGGTCAGCTAACAGGAGAGCTGTCTTAAGAGATGAGGGCGGGCCGGGCGCGGTGGCTCAAGCCTGTAATCCCAGCACTTTGGGAGGCTGAGGCAGGTGGATCACGAGGTCAAGAGATCGAGACCATCCTGGTCAACATGGTGAAGCCCCGTCTCTACCAAAAATACAAAAAATTAGCTGGGCATGGTGGTGCGTGCCTGTAATCCCAGCTACTCAGGAGGCTGAGGCAGGAGAATTGCCTGAACTCAGGAGGCGGAGGTTGCGGTGAGCCGAGATCATTACCATTGCACTCCAGCCTGGGTAACGAGAGTGAAACTCCGTCTCAAAAAAAAAAAAAAAAAAAAAGAGATGAGGGCTAACGGGTGCCCACTACCAGGCCCAGCCAGCCCCTCCCAGCATCCCTGCCAGCCCTGCACATGGAGGCCTAGCGGCCAGGAAAAAGAAAGGGCTCCTGTCTCCGATTCCGCAGGACCTCTGATAAGAAATGTCATCCCTTGCTGGGTAATATTACCCAGCCAGATAAAAATCTCTATCAAGCTTAAACATATGGCTGGCTACAGAGCACAGAGCACAGTGGAGAAGGGTAATTTATTTGCTTAAGCTGAAAACCCTGGGCAGCCAAGAGAAGTGCCTGAATGAAAGAGTAAGAGCCAAATCATAACCTCTTCTGACTTGGCCTGGGGATTTTTCCCTGGGAAGGATGAGACACCTGAGAACAACAGGGGGCCCTCCACACTCTCCTCCTGACACAATAAGCACTTTCACCTTCCTCTTACTTCAAAGGGCACTTTCACTTATGTTATCACATTTAATCCTCACTACAACCTCAAGAGAAGCATTTTTAGCTTCCTTTTACAGATCAGGAAATTGAGATTCAGCAAGGTGAAGGAAAGTGGCCAAGGTCACACAGGCAGCCATGCTGGAGCGAGGACTCAAACCCCAGCAGGTCTGACTCACCAGCCCACCATCAGATGGGGAGGCTGATCCCAGCTCCTGGGGAGGATAGGCTCACACATTAACCTAACCAGCGAAGTCAGATCTGCCCGACGTAACTGACAATGTCAGCTACACATTGTAATCTTGAAGGTCCATTTCCAGGCTCTCCCCTGTCTCCTTGTTGCTCCGTTGCTTGGGGGATTAAAGGAAAGCCTTGCAGAGCACAGAAGCTCACGGAAAAGGAGGAGAAGCCAGGGACAGCACCCACAAGAGCAGTGAGTGACCTCCGGGCTTAGATTCCAGCCTCATCTGCTCAAGAAGTAGCAGGTAGAAGGAAATTGAGGAAAGAAAACTCTCTCTGTTCATTCATTCATTCATTCACAAATATTAGTGGAAAGCCTATTGTGTGCCTTCTCTGAAGCTGACCTTGGAGATACCAATGCAAATGGGCAGGCTGGGGTCCGCCTTCCTGGAGCGTCCATCTTCCAGGACTGAGTTACACGTCAGTAAAGAGGCAGCAGCCACAGTGTGTTAGGTGTGCTTGAGGGTGCAGGAGTGCATGTGACTGACCTGGGGTTGGTGGCTGTGCACTAGCGTGTAGCTGTTAGCATGCTCCACACACTGTTCTAGGCCCTATTCTTTAAAAAGTCAATGTTGTTGGGTGGACATTGCTCTTTAGTAATTAATTTAGCTTCAAAATTGTTCCCAATTAGTTCATATATATATATATATATATATATACATATATATACTTTTTTTTTTTGAGATATAATTTCATCTATTATTACCTAGGTTGGAGTGCGGTGGCACGATCTCGGCTCACTGCAACCTCCACCTCCCATGTTCAAGTGATCCTCCTGCCTCAGCCTCCCGAGTAGCTGGGACTGTAGACACATGCCACCACAATTAATTTTTTATTTTTTTAGTAGAAACGGGGTTTCAACATGTTGGCCAAACTGGTGTTGAACTCCTTACCACAAGGGATCCACCTGCCTCAGACTCCCAAAGTGCTGGGATTACAGGCGTGAGTCACCTCATCCAGCCTCTTTACTAATATTTTAAACAGCTGTATTAGTGTTCCATTTTATCACTATTTAATCAAACAATCACTAACTAATGAGCATTTAAGCTAAGTCACATTTTTCTACGTCAAACAGTGGCGTGATGAAGATTCTATTCACATCATGCATGTTTCTGCATGAAAAATTCTTGAAATTCACTCAGTGTTTTTTAAGCTTGGCTTTTCCTGTGCTCGTCACTGTAGCTGTAGATTTACAAGATAATGACTCCCATGCACCCACCCTCTGCAGACCCTGATAGGGTTCTAGTAAAAGGGTTTTATTCTCTTTGGTAAGCAACTGTCACCATTTCCACAAAAGCACAAGAAGCCACATCTCTTGTCCCTGCCTCCTCTGGCCCAAGGTGGCTTAGTCCAGAACCAAGCTGAACTTAGTAGCAAGACACCAACCTCTCTTCTCACAGGTCATTCCTAGAAAGAGTCAGCTTTCTTTTTCTTCTGTACTCTGAAGGATTCAAGAACACAGAAACCCCAAGGCTAGACAGAGGCAGATCTCCACGGAAGCTCAGGATTCATCTAAAACCAAAGCCTGCCCTCCGAAAGCACAGCAAACATCAATTGCACACTTTGGAGCCCAAAGTATCTTGGAGGAAAGCATCAGTCCCAACCAGCACATCTTCGGAGAGTCAACTGATAAAGAGAGTATGACCTCATGGCTGGAACAAAGTAGAACAGACAGACAAGGACACCCTGTTTGTGAGAGGTTAGGCAACGACTGAGGACACTGTGGGGGGCTCTGGAGGGAGAGCAACCATGAGAAAGGTGGAGCCCCATTCCTTGGGGAACCCAGAGTCCGCTGGAGAAGACCAAAGAAAGGGCTGCGATGTATGTGATCATCGATGGAGAAACTAGGAGCCTTGGGAACAAAGAAAGGGAAGGACATCACTCACTCTTTCTGGACAAGTTGGAGAAGAGGGTATTTGAGTTAGATATTGAAGAGTAAACATTTAGCAGACAGAGAAAGTGGAGAGGACCTTCAGATGGTACTAACAGAGCAGGGTGGCATGGAGATTGAAAGAAGGTTCTGCCAGTGGCCAGGCAGTAAAGGGTGTCCCTCATACAAGATGAGGAGCTAAGGAGCGGCGCGAGGGAGCTCGGCTTCTCCCTCCAGATGCAGTGTGGGGCTGTGTAGGCGCCTGAGCAGCAGAATGACACATTAGGCCTATGCTTCTGTGCCACCATGGAGCACAAACTGGTGAGAGAAGATTCTCGACCACGTGGGAACCAGTATCCTACAGCTAAACACATCCCACAAGGCAACAGATGCAGTGATTTAAACAGAGGCCTATGGAGCCAGGCTCCCGGTCTTCAAATCCCAGCTCTGCCACTCCCAGGTTGAACAAGTTACTTACTGACCCCATGCACAGTTTTCTCATTTGTAACATGGACCTGGGTAAGTTAGTCTACGTAAAGTGCTTAGGACAGTGCCTGGCACACAGTAGGGACACAACACGAGACAGCTGTTGGGATAGCCTCCGTCTCTCTTGTTCCCTTGGTTTTCTCTTTCAGTACTGTCATTTCTTCCGAAAGGTGAGCTGCCATGAATCTGAGCAAGAGTGAGGAGGTCTGAACCAACACCTGCTTAGGAGGGCTGGAACTACATCTGAAATAATTTGGAGTCTGCAGCTTCTTGATAGTCTCCAGAATCCCTATAACAGGGATGCTCAAAGACCATGGTCCTCAAACTCCACTGCATAATAGAATCACCTGGGGAGATGTAAATCCCCATGCTCAGGTCCCATTCCAGACAAAATCAGGATCTTTGCAGCTGAGATACTAGCAGCAGGACTTAAAATTTTTCTAGGCAATTCCAACATTCAACCCAGTCTTAGAACAACGGATCTAAGAGTCAAATCCAACAGGAAAGGAAAACATGGCAGAGGGGAAAGCATCCCCACCCCTGAGCTGTGTCATCTGCAGAAACCATGTCAGCTCATTACGATGCCTTTCCTCATTACACCTTCCAGGGCAGCTTGGCTGTCACACGGAGCCACCAGACTTGGAAGTTGCCCTGGATCATTAAATTTGTAACACACCCTTCCAAAGTCTTCTGGAAGCAGGTTAAAGTAACAGCCATGTGAGTAACTCTTGTGGAAAACGCATTGGGTTGCGTGCAGACAGCTGGTTCTGGCCCTAGGCTCGTTCATTAAAACTATGTGACTTAAAAAGCAAATAATGTGGCCAGGCACGGTGGCTCACGCCTGTAATCCCAACACTTTGGGAGGCCGAGATGAGTGGATCACCTGAGGTCAGGAGTTCGAGACCAGCCTGGCCAACATGGTGACACCCCATCTCTATTAAAATAAAATTTAAAAAAATTATAAAAAAAAATAAAAATTTTTTAAAAAGCAAATAATGCTTAAGCATCAGTTTCTTCAGTAGTAGAATAAAGATAAGAACTGACTTACCCATTAGATAAGGTGTTGGTGGGGTACAAGCCAGAAGACATAGATCAGCCATTGCAAAGCATTTTTATTTAACGCACTTTCTAGGTCTTCAATGGAACATAAAAAGTTTAGGAGAAAGAAATGCTCCCTGAAACAATTTTTTTCAATGAGAGAAGGGAGGAGTCAAGGAGCAGGGTCGGCCTGCTGCATGAAAGCTCTCTTCAGGGCAGGGGGAGGTGGTGCCTGGCCACAAGGGGTCCAAACGGGGCCAATGACAGGGCAGGAGCTGAGGGTGTGTCCGACGGCTGCCCCAGCAAAGACGTTGAGATAGGATGTGTTATCTGGGAACAATGGAACAACTGTACCGTTGTCCTAAACCTGAATCTGACAAGAGAGGATAAGACTCCAGGAAGCATGTTCCAAAGCCACTGGCCGGAGTGGCCCCCACAACCCATCTGTTCATTCATTTATCTACTTATTCCATGTACCTTACAATACTGTATGTCAACCACATACCAAAAACTGTATGGACATACAAGATTGTAGGAATGCTGGAATGAATAAGGCCCACTCTGCACTCTCAGAAGGGACAGAGAGAAGTAGGGCAAACAAGTAGCATTTAAGTACAACACAATGTGTTGAAGTATAATAAAATAACAAGCATAATAGCAAATAGCTGCCACGTGTTGATGGTCAACTATGCACAGGCTTGGTATTTTATATTGAACATCTCAAATTCTTGCTGTCTCCTCAAGGTAAGGATCTTTCTGGGGATACAGACAGTTGTAAGTATTACAAACTTTATTTAACATGGACTGAGTCCTGACTGTGTTACAGGCACATCGCTGAGGTTTTGTTTGTCACCAGCAGAGAGGTAGTAAGATTTAGATTAGAGCATGGGCTCTGGGCCCAGATTTGTCTGTCATTAGCTGGGTGACTTTGAGTAAGTTACTTTACCTCTCTGTACCTGAGGCTGGGCCTGGAGGTCATCTTTACAATAGAGACGTATGCATTTAACAAATGTTTAGTAGGTACTTACCATTTCCCAGGGAATAAAGCACTTAATAAAATTAACAAGAAGTCTCTACGTTCCTGGGGTTCATGAAGAGATGGGGGTGTCAGACTGTCAACAAATAAACAAGTAACTATATGGTGGGTCAGATGGTGATAAGTGCCATGGAGATCAATCAAGATAGAAACAAAAAGGAAGACGGGGGTGTGAGGTGGGTGCTGTCTGCAGAGAGTGGCCAAGAAAGGCTTGTCTGATAAGATGTTTGGGGCGAGGTGTGGTGGCTTCTGCCTGTAGTCTTAGCACTTTGGGAGGCTGAGGCAGCAGCTTCGCTTGAGCCCAGGAGGTTGACACCAGCCTGAGCAACAAAGTGACATCCCTTCTCTACCAAAAAAAAAAAAAAAAATCAAAAAATTAACCAGATGTGATGGTGCATGTCTGCAGTCCCAGCTACTTAGGGGGGCTGAGGTCGGAGGACCACTTAAGCCCAGGAGGTCAAGGCTGTAGTGAAACATGATTACACCACTGCACTCCAGCCTGGATGACAGAGCAAGACCCTGTCTTTTTTTTTTAAAAAAAGGCAAGACGTTTGCCCTTCTTGTTCATGTGTGTGTGCATGTGTCGGAAATAGTTGGGGAAAATAACTTAATTAATACTCTACAGCAGTTAAAAAAGAATAATGTAAGTGTACACATTCATACATATGCACACACAAAGATCTCCAAAATATAATAATTCACTGAAAAAATTAAGATGTTGAAAGACTTGATATCCCCCAGCTCTGAATGCCATGGAGTCCACAGAGCCACGGACAGCGGGTGGAGGACCCAGGGATCAAGCCTGAGGGGCTCAGCTGCTGAGGCTCCCGCTGTAGGCATCTCCCTCCATGAGGGAGAGAATGCCACGCGCTCTGTCTAAGTCTCTAGCCAACAGCATCTTGCAACCCAGCTCCAGTCGGGTTTTGCTCTCTCAGTTCCTTGAAGATACACTGACTTCAAAACAAAATAAATCAAAAGAGCTTCCCACACCTCCTGGCCCCCAGCCTGTGATAAGCCATGGGGAGCAATGCATGAATACGAGTCGCAAAGTAAAGTCCTGCGGGCTTTATCCAGCTACAGATTTCACCCACAGGGTATTTTAAATATTTTTGAAGTTATTGCCTACATCCAAAATTCAGAAACTTTCATTATATTCAAAATACAAAAATTAATTTGGTGGCACTGAACCCACCCTCCCACAATACAACAGCAAGTGGATGCCAAGGGAGAGCTGGCCTCTTTATTTAGGGAAGGCACCCTCCCATTGACCCATCCCCACTGCTCAGAAACCACCTAGTCCAAGGATAAGCATACTGGCTCACACTTGTAATCCCAGCACTGTGGGAGGCTGAGGCAGGCAGATCACCTGAGCCCAGGAGTTCAAGACCAGCCTGGCCAACATGGTGAAACCCTGTCTCTACTAAAAATACAAAAATTAGCCAGGTGTGGTGGTGCACGCCTGTAATTCTAAGCTACTTGGGAGGCTGAGGCATGAGAATTCCTTGAACCCCACAGGCAGAGGTTGCAGTGAGCCAAAATCGCGCCACTGCACTCCAGCCTGGGCGACAAAGTGACAGCTTGTCTTAAAATAAAATAACCACCTAGTCCAATCTCCTCATAGATGGTGATCCCACTGCTTTAAAGAAGAAGGGGTGATCCCACCCCTTTAGCATCAATAACAGACTTAGACAGTAGATGATCCAGCTTGACATTGGGTGACATGGGGCTAGAGCAAGGCCCTGAGGATGACCCTGGGTCCAGGGCACCTTGGGGAGAAGTGGTGCTTTTGTACTGCATGATGGTCCAAACACATTGCAACACTATTGCCATAATTAGCCTAGGCCTGGTCATCAGGACGACTCTTGCTCAATATTATTCTTTGCTTCTTAGTTTCCACATCCAGAGAAACAATACTTCTCTAAAAATCAATTGTCCCCAGCAACCTACCTACCCAGTTCTTGGAAAACGTGGGTTAAACATTCTGCCTTACAAAGAAAACAAAGAACAAAGAGAGTGAGGGAAATTCATCACCATAGTCCTGCACTTCACATTATTCACACCAAGTGTTTTTCAAGTCACCAAGTTCAAATGACCCTATCCCTTGGGGCTGCAAAACTATTTGTACCAACGCTTGCCAGTAAGGAAGCTTCATATGCTTTCATAAACGGGATTACTCAGTACCGAGGGACGCTAAATAGCTTCAAGAGACTGGAGGTTAGGGGAACTGAGAATAGCCTGGAAGGAAGATGCTGGAATAATCAATTTCTGACACAAGAGTAGGAATGACTGGATGTCAGTCTGCTGCCCAGAACACTAGAGGGACTGTGACACAGGAACTGCAAAGCATCAGTCAAATAAATAGGTGGCCCCATGAGAATCCCTCCCAAACTTCCAGAAAATGTAAGGAGATAGATGGCTCTCCATGAAGACATCAAACTGCTTTAAGAAGAGGTAGCATCTAGTAATGTGGGATGCTCGACACATAGCTAGTGTTCAGCAACCTCTACACACACACACACACACACACACACACCAAACGCACACACATAAACACACACAAAATACACACACATTCACCAAACACACATGCACACCACACACATGCATACAAACAACACACAGAAACATACACACATGCACACAAACACACCAGTACAAATACATACACACATGCACACAAACAACACACACACATATGCGCACAAACACAAAAGCACAAACATATACAAACAACACACAAGCACAACACATTAACACAAGCATAAACACACATGCACAAACATGCACAAACATAGGCCCACAACACACAACACACACATAAACACATACAGACAACATACACGAGCACAAGCACAAAACACAAACACAAGCAGAAACACACACATATACAAGCGGAAACACGTATGCACACACACATGCACATAAACATAATCACACACAAGCACACACACAAACACACACATGCACACAAACAACACACACAAGCACAAGACACAAACACAAAAGAATAAACACACAAGTATACAAACATATGCAAACACACACAAGTACAAAACACGCACACATACAAGCACAACCACATATATGCACAAACATATACACACAAACACAAGCACAAAACACACAAACACATGAACACAATACACATACAAATACACAAGCACAAATGTACATATACAAACACACAAGTACAAACAACACACACAAACACACACACAAAAACACGAAACACAAACACACAAGCACTCACACACAAACACATAAAATACACACAAACATACACACATAATTTCTGAATCTCTTAACCTGTGCTGTGCAGCCCCGTGGACTTGCTCCTCTCTGCCCACGATGGCCTCTTGATGATCACGCTCATATTTAAGGCTTACATAACTTACAAATCCAAATCCGAATCTCCATTTTTGCATAAGTTTTGGATATCCAAATGTATCCCTGTACTCCATGTGTTAGGATTTTCATGAAAAACAGAATCAGTAGAATGTGTGTATGTGAAAAGAGAGAGACAGAAAGAGAGAGATTTTAAGGAATTGGCTGATGTGATTATGGAGGCTGGCAAGTCCAAACTCTGCAGGGCAGGCCAGGAAGCTGGAGCCCCCAGGAAGAGCTGATACTGCAGCTTGAGTCCAAAGGCAGTGTGAAGCCAGAATTCCCACTTCCCACTTCCTCAGCCTTTTTACTCTTAAACCCTTCAACTCACTTTTACACTGTGGGTGGGAGTGTAAATTAGTTCAGCCATTGTGGAAGACAGTGTGGCGATTCCTCAACGACCTAGAAATAGAAATTCCATTTGACCCAGCAATCCCATTACTGGGTATATATCCAAAGGATTAGAAATCTTTCTATTGTAAGGACACATGCACACGAATGTTCATTGCAGCACTGTTTACAATAGCAAAGACTTGGAACCAACCCAAATGTCCATCGATGATAGACTGGACAGGGCAAATGTGGCACATATACACCATGGAATACTATGCAGCCATCAAAAACAATGAGTTCATGTCCTCTGCAGAGACATGGATGAACCTGGAAACCACCATTCTCAGCAAACTGACACAAGAACAGAAAATCAAACACCGCATGTTCTCACTCACAGGCAGGTGTTGAACAATGAGAACACATGGACACAGGGAGGGGAGCATCACACACTGGGGTCTGTCGGGGGGAAATAGGTGAGGGACAGTGGGGGTTGGGGAGTTGGGGGGAGAGAGCATGGGGAGAAATGCCAGTTATAGGTGATGGGGAGGAAGGCAGCAAATCACACTGCCATGTGTGTACCTATGCAACAATCTTGCATGTTCTTCACATGTACCCCAAAATCTAAAATGCAATTAAAAAAAAAAAACTCTTCAACTGATGGGATGAGGCCTGTTCACATTGTGGAGGGTAATGTCCCTTCCTCAATGTCTACTTAGATGTTAACCTCATTCAAAACAAACTCCATGATGACATCTAAACTGGTGTTTGATCACATGTCTGAGTGCCATGGCCTGGCCACGTGGATGCTGTGGATCTGTACATGCAGCTGCCTCCTCACTGCCGCCACTTGGAGGTCTGACCAACAACTCAAACATAACAATTCCATCTCTGTCCAAAAAACAAACAAACAAATAGGCACTCCTGCTCAATCTGAGGATTCGCTGATATCAATATACGGAAACTTCATTCTGTAGTTGCAGGAGATAAACAACAATGGGGGTCATATTTCTTTGGCACGCCATAGCCAATCCACCAGCAAATCTTACCTTTGAGATACATTCTGAATCTGATCAGGTCTTCCCATCTCCTCTGCATGCCCCAGGCCAGGATTACTGCCATACGCTGGTTTTCCGCAATAGCCTCCTGATCAGCCTGTCTTTCCACCTTTGCCACTTCCAGCCCACTTTCAACACAGCAGCCAGAAGGATCTGAGTAAAATGCAAATCAGAATCTTTTAAAAATTTCCGACGGTCCCCTCTCAACAGAGAAAGAGCCCAAGTCCTTACCATGACTCCCTCTGAGCCATCTCATCCCTGTCCTTTTTGCCTTTTTGGCTAGACTTTCTTCCCCGCCACCAATTCCCCTGAGGTATGGTTGCCCATCTCTCATGCCCAGATGGGGCATTTCCTGAAACCCACCCAGCTACAAAGGGAAGCAGCACCCACCAGGGCCTTAGAGGCTGAGCAAGGGCCATTTGGGGCATTCACTTGAGGACAACAGGAGGGGAGGGAGGGAGCACTGAAAGGTACTACCTAGAGGAGAGGTGGGCACAGGGTAGAATTTGTCTCTTTGGAGGATTCCCCAAGGCAGCTGGTGTGGATTGTTTTCTGAACCGTATTCTAAAAGAGAAGAATTAGATGACTGCCAGGTAAGGAAAGGTGGCAGGAGGGAGGAAGGGGGAACGGAGGAGAGGCAGGAACCTGAGAAGGTGCTCTGCAACCTCCATGAACTCCCCTGCCAAGCGGCTACTATTTCACACAGCAACAGTCACGGACTCACAGGGAACAAAGGCAGAAAGAAGAAACGGTGTTTGATCGTGGCCAGGAAGAAGAAAGCCTTCCAGTGGCCAAGAGGAGGGACACCCAGTGCTGAGGAGGTTGGCTTGGCAAATGCAGCTGATCCGTCTCTCCCCTCCTCCTGCCTCCCTTCCCTCCCTCAGACAGAACCAGAGCACAAAGACACAATGGCTGCAAGGTCCCTTCTGTGTTCCGACGACTTGGCTGCAGACATCTGGAGAGGGAGAGAGGAACTATCATCTCTCCTATTGCAGAACATTAAATCTCCTTCCGAAGACCTGCCCAGCTCTCAGCAGGGTGCTTTGTCCACCACGTCAGGGTCAAGGTACCTATAGGGCCTTCTCTCACTGAATCTAGTGAGGTGGGGCTGCTCCGCTTCTCAGAACCCCTCTCAATTAGTAAGACACAACCTACTGCAGAGAGTATTTTTGCAAGCAATAAAGGATTCCGTCCCCAAGGAGTCAAGTAACAGGAACCGGGCCCTGTCAATGAATCTGCTAAATGACCCTGAAGGGGCCAAGTGGAAGCTGGGCAACAGGCAGAGCTGGGAAATGGGTGGCTTGATCGTTTACAGGGGCTCGTTACTCCGGAGACCAGCACCCTGAAGCCCATTCACGTGCCACACCTCCCTCTCAGCACTTACTGCGGCTGCAAATGACATTCTTTCTTTCTTAGCCTCCCTCACTTGGCTACAGACCCCATTAGGACCATGCCTGCATCTGCTGTTCACCGCGGCAACCTCGCAGCCAGGGAAGTGCCAGGCATGTGGTGATCACTGAATAAATATGTGCTGAATAATGACACCGCTCACGCCAAAAGGGGACAAGACAGGACAGAGGCTCTGGGGGAAACGTGGAACTCAAAGGAAGCTTCCATGGACATTTGATCCAAATTCTTAATTCCACACAGCAAAATGAAAGTTTATACCAGGGATTCCAATCTCAGGCCTCCTCTAAGGGGGTCCTCAGGCTATTTTTCAAAGGGTCAAGAAGTCTACCAGAAATTGCACCTTTTTTTTTCCCAAATAAGGTCACAGTTGTCACCTAAAATATCAAGTGTCTTTGCCTGATACTGGCCCGAATTTTAGCAACGCAGCCTGGTGACCCGGATCAGAAACTCCCACTGGCAGGTATTTTTAGATGAGAAAGTGGAGAAATAAATACATAACCATGAAGTTTGTTGGGCTGATAAACTCCCGCCCAGGGAAGGAGAATCAGTAAAAGGGATTTCTGGTATTGCAAATGTTGGGACTCACTAGACTACACCGGTCGTTCTTCATCAAGGGTGATTTTGCACCGTCACCCCCCCACCAACACCAGGAATGGTACTGAGCTCAATGCGCTGGTGGGCTCTCAGCCACCAACGCCAGCGGCCTTTGTGTTTACCTGGAAGGCAGGGGCAGAGACTGAGCTTCGTGTGCTCCTGAGCAGCTCTGGGTCCCACTGAGGCATGGGGTTCAGAGCCCAGCCTTCTCGGCAAGGGTAGAGAAACTGGGATGCTTGGGTACTCCCTTCTGTCTGTGGGCACAGCCAGCCTAGCACGTATTTATGCTAAAACATGCATTGAAGGCTGGGTGCAGTGCTCACACCTATAATCCCAGCACTTTAGGAGGCCAAGCTGGGTGGATCATTTGAGGTCAGGAGTTCGAGACCAGCTTGACCTAGTGAAAATATACATGTGAAAATACACATAAAAAAATAATTTTTGTCTCTACTAAAATACAAATATTAGCCGGGTGTGGTGGCAGGCACCTGTAGTCCCAGCTACTCAGGAGGCTGAGGTAGGATAATCACTTGAACCCAGGAGGCGGCGGTTGCAGTGAGCCAAGATTACTCCATACTGCACTCCAGCCTGGGCGACAGAGCAAGACTCCCTTTGAAAAAAAAAAAAATGCATTGAGATCCTCCCTCAGAATGGACTCTTCTTACAGGCCAGATGCTTCAAGGCTGCCCCGAACCGCCCTCACCAAGCCCTTTGCTGACATGGTCTCAGGAATGCAAACAAACTGCAACAACACAGTAACAGTGACAACGGCATTTCCAGGTGGGGAAAAGAACATTCTCTACAGCAATCAAAGCAAGCTCCCGCAAACCCACACCTGAAAAAATCTATTAAAAGCATAAATCAGAGAATCTCATCTGAGATCACCTCTTACTCATTGTGTGACCATAAGTCAGTCAGCCTCTCTGTTCCTCAGTTTCCCCATGTGGGAAGCAGTGATGATGATTACTCCCCTCTGAATGTATGTGCAAAATAAAAACAGATGGGCTTTATGCCCCGTAACCAACTGAAAGACAGGTGGGGAAGCGGTAAAATGAGCCCAGTGTCCCCTGCCCTTCAGAGGTGGGGTGATCGCAGTGCCTAAGGCCCAGCACAGTGCCCAGCCCCAGAAGTGCTGGGTATTGGGCATCCCTGCCTCCTCCCACTGCCTGGGAGAGCCTCCTTCTCTGGACCTCTGGCAGTGGCAGTGGCAGTGGCTAACTGCCCAGGAGAAGAGGGGCCCAGGCAGCTATTTGGTGAGAATCTCAATAGCAAGTGTGATAAACCAAAGAGCATCAAAGCCATCCCGAACGTCCCAGGGAAAGAGCCTGAACCCATGGCGGGCCTGGAGGCTGCATCCTCAATGCAGCAGGGATAGGCAGAAATGGAACAGCACGCTGTGGCCAAGTCCTGGTCTTACCAAAGCCTCGGGTTTCTCTAACAGTCACCTGCTCAGCTGTCCTCCAGGAGCTGCTGACAGCCTTCTAGTACCTTTCTGTCAAAGCCCAGGCGTGATAACCCTGCAGCAGCTTCCATCCACTCTACTCACTCCTGCGATGACTGGCAGGTACATGGCAGGGGCAAGATTCCTGTTTACTAAGTAAAAGAATGATGTATGTCCATGAATAACTTGCAGAGGTAAACTGAGGCTGCCTGTGAACGTCAGTGCCTGTGAGGATCAGGAGTGAGTGACTGAGAAGAGCCAAAACTACTAAGTGTCCTGTCAATCTTCCCATCCACAAGCCCCACCCCAGAAAACCTCTCCCGACATTGCCCAGCACTGCGGCATCCCTGCTGAGTGGGTCTCCAGCATCTGGTGCCTTCCTGTCGATGACGAGGCGCAGGAGCCAAGGCACAGGAGGAAGATGCTGGGGTACAGACTGTGCTCCAGACAGCGAACTTCACTGGCGTTTCACAGCTCAGTCCTCATCACCACACATGAGATGGAAATTACTATTACCCTTATTTTACTGATGACAGATGAACGTGGGGCTTTGAGAAGCAACATGGCAAAAGGCCCCTTAACCAACAAAAGGTGGACGTGAACTTGAAACAAAGCACTGGGACTCCAGGGGTCTAGCTTGGAACCACCGAGCCATTCGGTCTCCTTCATCATTAGGGAAGTGGTGTTAACACTTAGAATATGGCAGGGACACACTGTATTAGCTCCTCTTGCTGCTGTAACAAATAATCACAAACTTGGTGGCTAATAACAACATAAATTTATTCTCTTATCATTCCGGAGGTCGGAAGCTGAAACAAGTCATAAAGAACTGAAAGCAAGGCACCAGCAGGGCTGGGCCCTTCTGGAGGCTCCAAAGGAAAATCAATTTCTTGGCTTCCACTTCCAGAGGCTGCCAGCATGTCTTGGCTCCTGGCTGCATCACTACAACCTCTGCTTCCGTGGTCGCATCTCGGTAGTCAGTCTCAGTCTACCGTCTCCTCTCAGGTAGTCAGTCTCCCTCTGCCTCCCTGTTATAAGGAACCACTAATAAGTAACTTTGTGATTACTTTGGGTCTACCTGAGAAATTCAGCATAGCCTTCCCATCTCAAGACCCTTAACTTAATCACATCGACAAAGTCGTTTTTGCCACATGAGGTCACAGTCAAAGGTCTCAGGGAGTGTGGTCATCTTCGGGGGGGCTGCTGTCCAGTGGACCACATGTGCTGACTTGTCTGTGCTCTGCACTATGTCTCATCACATTCCCAGCACCTCGCCAGGCTCCGTAAATGCAGAAGGAGAGAAGAAGGGTAGGAACACAAGCATTCCACCCCCTCGCCCCCCCACAGAGTGTGAGAGCAGAGAGAGACAGGCTCAGGTCCAAGGAAGGCTGAGCAGACACATGCATATCTACTGGGAACCCTTAGAAATTGCAAGGTGTCAGCGCCTCATTGGCTTGAGGTTGGAAGTCCTCCGTGAGTCATGTGTTTGTTTTCCTAACCCTGTGTGTTCCCACAGCGATTGCAGCCCAAACAGCAGGCCCACAAGCAGCAGGCAGCTCCTCTCCTGCCAATTTCCTGGGAACCCAGGCGGGGCTAAAGTAGCCAACAGGTTTACTGCTGTGCCACGGTGAAGGCACTTTTCCTGCATGACAGTAAACAAAGCCAGACAGAAGAGAAGCCTGCGAATAACTGGATCCTTGCCACAAATGCTTTTATTGCCCCCTACCCCTGCCCGGCACATGATGTTACGAGCAGTTCCTTTTCAGGATAAATAAAATAGCCATAATAGCTACTGCTCATGCCAGGACTTTGCAAATATAATCTCTGTTCTTTTCAGCAGATCAGTCAAAGCAAGTGTTTCTCTGTTCATTTCACAGATGGGGAAACCGTGGCAAAGGCGGCAGTAAAGTAACTTACTCAAAGTCCCCTGCTGGGAAAAGGCAGAGCAAGGATGCATATCTCAATCTGTCAGACTCTAAGGTAGAGCTCTTTTAGCTTTGGCATACATTTGCCAAGTGTGAAGAATAAACTGTGTATATGGAGCCGTGCGTCCTGTCTGTGCTGTGACAGAGCCAGATGTTCCGGCTTCCAAGCCAGAGCTGAGTGATCTGGAGCCCAAGCTCCCTGCTGAACTAAGGGTGTCCCTGCCTGTACCGACATTTGTTCCATGTTGCACATGCACGTTTAGCTTCCATGCCGTGTTTGACACTGCAGTAGGCACAGAGGACACAGAGATAAAGAGCCACGGTCACCGCCTTCAAATGGCTCAGTGGACACACACACAAAGAGAGAGAACAGCTTTGTTCTAGGTCAGAACAAAGCCCTGAAAGTGTGATGTTCCAGAATGAAGAGTCCAGGTGGTGAGAACAGTCTTGTGGGAAACGGGCTTCTTCCCCCAGATCCAGAAGGATGAACAGTTTTCCAGGAGGAAGAGAATACCGGTCCTTGTAGAGAAAAGCACATCCTCCTTGTAAACCTTTAGTTCACTGGGAAAGATAAATACACCCCTGGGTTGATGTTTGGCATAGAATAAGCGCAGAGAGGGAAAGAGGAAGAAGAGAAGGAGAAAATAGAGGGAGTGAGGGAGGAAGAGAACATCTTGTTTCTATCTCCCCCCATTCAAAGCTCTGCCCTGCACTTCTATTAGGCTAAAGGTCAGGGTAAAAAAAAAAACAAAAAGTGCAGATGGTACCACCTGTAAGCTCACAGCTCGCCAGGTTGGGGAGGTGGCTGGCAAAGCAGCTGGATTCCCAGCCTTCTGACTTTGGCCACCCAGGAATCACTTTCAGACGGGTCTCCTTGACACGGGGAAGCAAGTGTGGAGAGGCAGGCAAGGGAAGAAAAGTATTCCTAAGGGAATGGATTCAGGATACAGGCCGAAGACTTAATTTGGCATCTGGACTCCCTGGGGCTGTGCCATGGCGAAGGGAGACAAAGGAGAAGGGGAAACAGCTCCAGCTACACAAGGAGGAATGCCTTACTTCAAGGCCATCGTCAAATTCAGAGCCCCAAGTCAGTTTCAGTTCTCAAGGCTGGACATTTCTCTGAACCTGTGAGGCCCCAGCCTGCATACTATGGCTAATTTATGATTCAGGGGCCTCATTTCTCCATGACCTATCTCAAAAGACCTTCTTCTGACAACTCCAAAGATTTCACGAAAAATCCTCTGCTATGTTCTAGCCCCTGGGGTGGCCACCCAGGGAGAAGCTGTGGGAAGCCTGTGGAAAAAGAGGTCACAATTTCTTTCTCTTAAAGCCTCTTTTCCTTCCAGCCTCCAACACCCAAGCAACACTGTGAGGGAGAATTGACTGCAAGAGTCACAGAAGTCTGACCTGGGCACAGGTGTGGGTACACTCACACACATGCACGCACACACGCACACACATGCACACACGCAAATGCACACACACACACACACGTGTACACACACACCTGCACATACACACACGAACCAGGCAGGTGACATTCCAATCCTGGATGAGCCACTGCTCCGTTAAGCAACCTTGATAAAGCCCCCTGGTCCCATAGAGCCTCAGAGAGTCATACCACTGACCTCCTTCAGTGGATTGTTGGGTATTCAGTCATTGTTAGTCTCTCCTTCTAATGATGCAATTATTTTTAAGTAAGGATGAGAGCAAAGCTCAGAGAAGTCTGAGGACACGTGAGATGACATTACCTGTGATCAAGTGCATACAGCTCCTAACTCCTCGCCCCACCTGCACCCTCACCCTCTACCATGCACCCCTGCAGTGCCTTCCCACTCTGACCCTCAGCGTGGGGAGGTCACTTGTCTCAGCCAATGGGGTGCTAGCTAAAGAGAGGCCGGCAGAAGCTTGGAAAGGGCTTGCTCACTTTGGGGTGGTCTTGCTCTTGCTCTGTGCTTTTCACCATAAGAAGGACATTTCCCCAGCTAGTCTGCTGGTTCCAGAAGGAGATGAAAGACCCAGAGAGCAGAGTGGAGACCCCCCAGCCACTCCAGGAAAATCACATCAGCCACCGGGCAGCCATACTCCAGACATAGAGGCAGTCCAGCCATGACTGGCAGGGCTGCTCAGCCAGTCTCCCCAGATGTGTAGATAACAGATGCTTACTACTGAAAGCCACTCAGATTCTGTAGTTGTTACTCGGCATTACCGTGTCAAAAAATAACTGATGCAATTATGGTACACCATGATAGAAATATAATATGCCTCTTCCAGGGCTACTGATGAGATTAAAGGAAATAAATGAAGGTCTCACACAGCGAATGGTAGCTGTGATCCACCATCTTCATGACAGGGTGAGGTCATCACTGAGCTGTCTGGAGCGGTCAGGGGAACAGCCTCAATTTCCTGTCCTGAGGGAACAACCCATGTTCATGAAGGCAACAGGAGTAAGGCAACCTCCCACCCTTCTCACTGTAGCCCCACAGGTTCCAGCAGCTCTGGGCCTGCTGACACAGTCAGGATGCAGAGCTGCAGGCACAGCAGTGCGGGCTGCGACAACTTCTAGGCCCATGACCTCCCCCTCAGCTCTGGGCCTCACAGACTCCACCGCATGACTACATGGGTCTTCAGCAGCCCCTTAAGGCCCAGTTTCCTCGGATTTCAGAATTACTCTCCCTCCAAGGCTTGCTCTCAGAATCAACAATGAAAATGAATTTGAAATGCCAGCAAGAAGGAGATCACTACACAAAATGAAGGCAGGTCTTCCTCCGTCACCACTGCCATCACTGTCCTTGTCATCATCATCGTCATCATCACATGATTGTCCTCACTATCATAATAATTAGGGGAACAAAATATCCCAAGATTAGGGGGAAGAAATCGTAGCAAGGTAACTATAGACCAGTGCTTCACAACCAGAGTGCCAGGGTCAAATTCCAGATCTTAAGGAAGTTACTTAACATCTCTGAGCTTCGGTTTTCTCATCTATAGAATGAAGGTAACGGTAGTATCTACCTCTAGTGTCCTTATGAAGATGGAATGAATTAACATAAGAAGCAGTTGAAATAGCGTTTGGCACCTATGAAGTGCTCAGAACGTATTAGCTGCTACTGTTATTACTACCAGTGCTGTTACTATTATCTGATGCTCACACAGACAGCAGGCAATTTAACTTATCGTCCTATCTAATCCTCACAAAAACTCTAAGAGTTTGGACTCATTCAGTCAGTTTTGCAAGGTGAAGAGCCTTGCTTAGCTTCCAGGTGAATGCTTTGTACACAGTACCAGGGGCCCGTGCAACGTGCAGGCAATCACAGGGCCCAGAAATGCTCCCCGTGCCTCCCTACACCCCATACCTATAATCAGGAAACAGACTGACAAGCTCCCTGGCAGTTCCTGGGTCGTTTTCACTTATTTGTGCTGCCTTCTGCAGCTTTTGTGTTCTACAATGCCCTTGGCTGGGTGAGCAGCCCCTGGGGCATCAAAGGCCCCGCTGGCAGCAAATACAATGCCAGAGCAGTGCCAAGGGTCCCTCCCCTGCCAGTCACCTGCCACCCGCCACACAGCCCGGGAGATTCACAAGGAGGAGGTGCCCAGCCTCCTAACCACTCCAGGTGTTACTTAACCCTCAGCCTTGTGCTCTTTCCTGGAACAGGCCAGGTGCGCCAACCCCAGTGTGAGAGGCAGGGCTGATGTCCAAGTTGCTCCTGGACTGAGGGCAGCAGGCAGATAGCTGTCAACACAATGGTTTGAAGAACTTTGGCGTGAAAGAGCTCAGAAAAACTTCATAGGGAGGGTGCCGTCTTGAATCCAGAATGGAGAGATCCCTGTTTCCATAATTCAATATTCATTGACTGAACACCTGCCCTGGGACTGGGGCTGAGGGATTCAAAGACAATCTGACATGGTCCTGACTTGAGGGGTACACAGGCTAGTGAGGGGGCCATGTGGAAAGACATGTTGAGTGCTGTGATGAGATTTGAGCAAGAAATAGATCAAAACAGAAGACTGAACTTCCTGTGTCTGTTCATTCAGTAACTACTAACAGAATGCCCACTTTGCGCAGGTGCTGGGGAGATGACAATCAGTGAGGCACACGGTCCCTGTTCTTAAGGAACTTGCATTCTTGTTGACTATGCCTTGGGGAACTCCAAAAGCCTTCCCAGAAGCTTCTTGTTGTCAGCTGTGCCCCAAGTAGCTGAGAAATTTTGGAGATCTTATGTTGCATCTCAGCATTTCCACATCCTCAACTGTAAAATGGACGTAACATGTTTGTAAAATGGATATAACATATTTGTGTTATAACATACCAGGTGGCTTTGAAATACTTCCATGTCGAAAAACTTCCTAACAGAGAAAAAACAAAACTCAACTTATATTCAATGACAAAAGCCAGTTACAAAACCAGAGGAGCCTATTCTTCACTTATTCAAATACATGTATATGCAGAAACATGTATTTAATATGAAATGAAACATATATGAAACATATACAAAATGCATTACACATGTATATAATAGGTATGCACTGTTATGTCCACAGAAACTATTATTACATATCATTATAAACTGGCAATTCTAGCATGTGTAGGGGTATGCATACGTGTTTGCAAATGTGCACACACGGGTATATACGTTGCTGGATAACACATTTTTTTTTCTTTTTCTTTTTCTTAAGATGGCATCTCATTCTGTCACCTGAGCTGGAGAGCACTGGCACAGTCACAACTGACTGCAGCCTCTAACTCCCAGGATCAAGGGATCCTTCCTCTTCAGCCACCAAGGAGCTGGAACTGCAGGTACCCACCACCACATCCGGTTAATTTTTTTTTTTTTTTTAATGTGTAAAAACAGGGTGTCACTCTGTTGCTCAGGTTAGTCTCAAGCTGCTGGGCTCAAGCGGTCCCCTCAGCTCAGCCTTTCAAATTGCTGGAATTACAGGCGCAAGCCACAACATCCAGCAACAGGTATTTTGTAAGTTTTCTTTTACTTATCTGAATTTCCTAAATTGTACTGTAATCATGCACTATTTCTCGAAATTTAGAAAATAGGAGGCCAGGCGCCATGGCTCCTACCTGTAGTCCCAGCACTTTGGGAGGCTGAGGTAGGCGGGTTGATTGAGCCCAGGAGTTCAAGACCAGCCTGGGCAATGCATTAAGGCCTCGTTTACAGCAAAAAAATAAAAAATAAAAAAGTTAACTGAGGCTGGTGGTGTGCACCTGTGGTCCCAGCGACTTGGGAGGCTGAGGTGGGAGGATTGCTTGAGCTCAGGAGGTCAAGGCTGCAGTAAGCAGTGACAGAGCCTCTGCACTCTACAAAAAATAAAATAAAAAATTAGCCAGCCAATCAGCCAGCCATGGTGGGGGTGCTGTAGTCCCAGCAGCTACTTGGGAGGCTGAGGTGGGAGGATTACCTAAGTCCAGAAGTTTGAGACCAGCCTGGGCAATGTAGTAAGACCCCATCTCTACAAAAAAATAAAAAATTAGCCAGGCGCAGTGGTGTGTGCCTGTAGTTCTACCTACTTGGAGGCTGAGGCAGGAGGATTGCTTGAGCCTGGGAGGTCAAAGCTGCAGTGAGCTGAGATCACATCACTGGACTCCAGCCTGGGTGATAAAACAAGACACTGTTCCAAAAACAATAATAAATAACATTTAAAAATTTAAAAATAGGAAGAGGAGACCCCTCTTGCATTTGAGAGTCTTTTAGGCTCCAATACTCCTCAGCTGCTGGAATGAAGATCCCCACATGATCACAGCGTTCCCCCAGCAACTCATGTTGAAGGCTTAGCTTGCAATGTGCTAACCTATGGTATTTATCACCCTTCACTGTGCCAGTGAACTGGGTGCTCCGTGCTACCCACTTATAGAAGAGGAAACTGAGGCACAAAGCAGATAGGTCCCTAGCTAGTGATGGCAGAGTGAGGCGCTCAACACACACTGAATCTTGCATCTGATTGAATCTTTTGGCTGAAGCCAAAGTCTGTGCTCCTACCTTCTGCCCAGCCCTGCCTCTCCTTGGAGAGCTCAGAACTCAGCCAAGCTATTCCTGCTGCCAGTTCTCCTTTGTGGGGACTGAGGCTGTGGGTTGCACAGCCTGGGACGAACTACAGGGCTTCACTATGGAGAACGGGGAGCCTGGGAAAGGACTCTGGGCTGTGGGAACAGCCCCAGCCGGCAGCCCTGGATGCAATGCCCATGCCAGCCGAGGAGAAGGTCTGGGCATTCCTGTCCCCATATGAATGGGCCTGGGAGCAGCCAGGTCCCAGGAGCCAGAAAGGCGGGAAGCAGCTGCCAGGGCGCCGGCACCAGCACCCTGCCTTGCGTGCTCGGGCCAGCTTGGTTGGCTGCCTGTCAAGGCTTCAAAGGAGTGTGTGAAGCAGGCTGGGAGACCTGGCTGGACTGGTCTGCCTGCAACTGAGGTGGCTGAACAAAACCAGGCCATGTGGGCTGGTTTGGCGGGAGCCTGTGGCGGGATGGAGGGCAGGGAGCGGGAGACAGCGGCAGGGGGCGGAGGTTGGGGAGAGATGCAAGGTGCAGTTGGCACTGGGCAGCCTATGCCTGCAGGAGGAGACCGAACGCCAGCTGGGGGCCTCAGGTGTGGCCCAAATACAAGAAAACAGGCTGAGGGAAGTCTGTGTCTTGGCAAGGGGCAGCCAGCAGAGAGCAAACCCTTGTGCTAGTTAAAATCCAAGGGATTAGGTGCAGCATCTGCGCATTCTGGGAAATTCGGTCATTCCTCCATTCATCCAACAGCAGCTGAACACTCACCATGACCTAGCACTCAGTAGTGCTGAGGACCCGGCTTGGGGCCAGAACACCAGGGCCCCTACCTTGACCAGCTTGTCTGGCGCCACAGCCCAGGGAAGTGAGAACCCAGGATCTCTCCAGGATGAAGAGAGGGCAAAGACTTGTCACACGGCACAGAACATAGACAAAATGCCTGGGCTCCCCATTGATTGCTTCACTGACTCTGGGACTCAAAGCCTATGACCTCCCCCAGAGCCTCAGTGCCCATCATACACTATTGTGCTCAGTAAGCGTTGGCTGGGCAGTCAAGCATATCAGTGCATGGGTAGGAGTGGGTAAGCACAGGATATAGGATGCCTGTCCCCATCCAGGTTCTCTTCTGACTGCATCCTGCCCACTCGTAAGGGAATCAACACCTTGTGGATGAGAGATTCCACTGTCCAGGGACCACAAACAGTGAAGTCCTGAGCACAGGGCCTGGCTCTCTAGGTGTCCAGCCAAGGGGGCCACTGTTAGTGCTGTCGGGGAATGCAATAGGGGGAAGAAAAGTCGCTTGACTTCAGTGATAAGCAGCAGGCTCTCGGCCACACAGGCAGGGTTGGAACCCAGATCCGAGGGACTCAAAGCCCAGCTCTTTTCTCAACTTCAAGCCAGCGCCAAAGAGGTCACAACCTGGCCTCTGTCTCTAAGATGCTTATGTTCTTTCCAGAGAAGAGATCCACACATAAATGGAACTGGGGAGGCCGTGCATGGCATCTTGTCATGAAAGGTCCCAACAGATGACCCATTAAAGAGCTCGAGGAGATCAGGGAAGGCAAAGAGAGGGGCTGGGAGATGGCAGAGAAGGAAGCCTCGGTGCACGGGCCTGGGAATCAGGGGACCCGGATTCTACTCCAGACTCTGCCATCTCTTCTGTGGAATGAGGCCAGTCCTGTTCCCCACAGAGCGTCTTCCCATTTGGTAAATGAGAGGACACGCGCAAAGGCTCCCCAAGGTCTTTCTTTGCACACTTCCCTCCCTCTGTGCTTCCTGAGGGAGGGCAAGTAGGCGGCTGTAAGGAGAGGGCCGATATTTGAACTTTGCTGGCCTCTCAAACAGGACCAGCAGAGCTGGAACACCTCTGGGTACCACCTGCCCTCCCAGGAGCCCAGCCAGCCTCCTTGCCCTCCAGCCTGCCCTGGCACAGCTGATCTTGGTGAGGAGTCAATGTGGCATGCAGCGAGCTGGTTTGCAGAGATGGAGACAGAGGGACCTGGGCTGATTTTCTACCCACTGCTCAATGTGGGGCTTGGGGAAAGAAATTTTTCCTCTGTGAGCCTTGGCTTCCTCGGGTGTAAATATGGGTGAGAAAAACGCTGGCTGCAAAAGGTTGTCAGAGAGATTAAACGAGAGCCCAAACGAAAAGCAGCTCAGTGAAACATTAATTCCTTTCTCCCTACTCTCACTTTTTTTGAGCACAAGCACTTTGGATGAAAGCAAACAGACAAGCAAACAGTGTCTTCTTATATGTCCACTACTACAAAGGAGTGAATCAGAAAGAAGGCTGGGGCCAGGCATGGTGGCTAGCACCTGTAATCCCCACCTTGTGAGGCTCCCACCTTGGGAGGCTGAGGTGGCTGGGTCACTTGAGGTCAGGAGTTTGAGATCAGCCTGGCCAACATGGTGAAACCTCATCTCTACTAAAACTACAAAAATTAGCTGGATGTGGTGGTACACACCTGTAATCCCAGCTACTCTGGAGTCTGAGGCAGAAGAATCCCTTGAACCCTGGAGGCAGAGGTTGCAGTGAGCTGAGGTCACACCATTGCATTCCAGCCTGGGCAATAGAGCAAGACTCAGGTCTCAAAATAAATAAATAATGGTGGCTGGATTTTCAGAAGAAAGATCTGGTCTCCAGTCTCTGCTCTGATACTTCTTCTACCTTAAGGCACTGGGCAAGCTACTCAAGCTCTCTTGGCCTCAGTTGCTTCACCTGTAAAGTAGGGCTAATAAGGATATTCCATTCATAGGGCTTGGGAGACCTTAAGTGAGCTAACATATGTGCAAATGCTTTGCAAACCAGGAAACTTTCAACACGTGCATTATTGCAATGCTCTGTCTCAGCAAGGTAGATCCTCTTGTAAGAAACAGTCTTGAAATAGTCTCTCACATGGTTCTAACAGGAAGGCTGTACTGAGATTCTGCATGAATTTAAATCTTCCCCAACATCAAATCAAAGGCAGGCAGTATGGCAGATTCTTTCTGATGTGGCCAAAATGGTCTGAGAATGGGGCAAGACTGGGCATTTGGAGAAAGGTGCCTGGGGTGAGCTGGACAGGAGCCTCTTTCCTCCTAGGGCTGAAGGTGCCTGGTGCAGGGCTCTCAGGCACCTGGCCAGTGTTTGTTCTGTGCACACTGGCTGGGTTTCCTGCCTTCTCCTCTAGGCGCATTAGGTGATGGTGGGATTACCACCTGCCTGACAGGTAGTTGAAAGAGAGAGGGGTAAAAAGAGGGCAAGAAACAGTGAGAAGCTGCCAGCCGAGCAGCTGGCCCCCGAGGCCCGGAACATCTAGGGTGCAGTCATGGAAGGCATCCTGCTTCCGTACCCCAAACTGCTGAGCAAACACACAAGTGTGGCAGGTGCCCGGGGCTGCCAGCCAAGTAGGGCTCCTGCCTGGCCAGTGCCAGCCCAACCAGCTCCCTGGCACTGCTCCCACTCTGAGCTGGCAGGCAGAATGAAGGATACGTAGATGTCGGGCCAGCCAGCAAGAAGGGGCTTCTTCCCTCAGCTCCTTGGAGGGGTTGTCTAGAAATGGCACAACTGGGGCTGGGCACAGTGATTCATACCTGTAATCCCAACACTTTGAGAGGCCCAGATGGGATCACTTGAAACTAGGAGTTTGAGACCAGCCTGGTCAAGCTAGTGAGACCCCACCTCTATAAAAATGAATGAATGAATGAATGAAATAGAAATAGAAATAGCACAGCTGCAGCTAGCCAGATCTCAGGCCTCCTCCCAAAGGCACCCTCCTTAGGATGCTGACTTGCTTCCCTGAAGGGAGCACAGGCACATAGGAGCAGCTCAGCTGCTCCATAGCACGTCTTTTGTTGTTGCTGTTAAACTATAGTGCTTCTTTTGTGGTGCTCACATGGAGAACTGGAACAGATAACACCTCCACAGGAAACTTTTTTTTTGAGACAGGATCTCACTCTGTCACCCAGGCTGGAGTGCAGTGACACAATCATGGCTTGCTGCAGCGTGGACCTTCCCAGGCTCAGATGACACTTCCACCTTAGCCTCCTGAGCAGCTGGGACTGCAGACACGCACCACCATACCAGGTTAATTTCTGTCATTTCTTTGTGTGTATATGTATGCACTTACGTATGTAGAAATGGGGTCTCGCCCATGCTGCTCAGGCTGATTTGGAATTCCTGGGCTCAATCCAGCCTTCTGCTTTGGCTTCCCAAAGTGCTGGGATTACAGGCATGAGCCACTGTGCCAGCCCTCCATAAGCAACTTTTATCCAGGAATTTCAGTGACACCACTGGGCCCATGAGATCCCAACAAGTCACATCAAGGGCCCTAGAAGAGATATTAGTAAGCTGGTCACGCTGACTGCTATGTAGCCTTGGGCAGGCCACTTCCATTCATTCACAGGTGGAAGTCCTTCATTGATAAATTGAGGAGCTCGACCTGGATGCCTGCTTTGGCCCCTGCAGACTGTGTGGGGGGTAAGAGGCTGTCCTTTGTTGTCAGGTAGCTCTGGATCTAGAAACTCGTGCTATTACCTCCTTAGCTGTGTGCTCTCTGATCAACTATTTGATGTCTCTGAGCTGTTTTGTCCCCTTTAAAAATCAGGAGAGCAGTTCCTCCATGCAGAATAGACAAGAAGTGCCAGGTGTCGAGCAAATGCCCAAAATATGGGGACTGCCATTTCTTTTGTTCACACATGCCATGTTCTCAAACTGACACCAATGTCAAGCTGTCTCCTTGAAGAATGTAACAGGCTTGCCTTGAAGATGGGGACCCAAAATACTCAGTGAATCAATCGACATCTTACGTAAAACTAGGAACCTGGCTACTTCACATCTCTCTCTTTGAATGTCCAGCAAATGGAATATCAAGTGGGTAGCAGTGACCCCAGCCTATTAGAGATGTTCTGAGTAGAGAAATCAGGTGCAGGGGGGTAACGTAATTTATCCTTCTAAGATCATTCAGTCATTCCAAAAGTAGCTGATGTACCAAACAATGCATGTGGCATTGACCAACCCATGCCCTGGCAAGATCTGAATCCAATAGTTACTACTATTGTAATAAGCCATCCAGTAGTTATTACTGATGTTCCCACTGTCTCTATCACCAACACAATGTGCACAGCAAGCTCGGCGCATAAGCACCAAGTGTCCACATATCTGCGTGGCCAAGCAGGTAGTTTGGTGACCTTGGCTGGGCTCACACGGAGGTCTGGGCTTTGGCTGGCTGTCAGCTAGGACCATTAGAGCACCTTAGTTGTGTTCTGTGTGCCACTCTTCCTTCTCCTAGAACCAGTGACTAGCCCTGAAATATCCTTTTCGTAGTGGTAACAGAGATTCAACCGTGGAAAGTCAGCTTGCCACTGGGTGCAGTGCCTCACGCCTGTAATCCCAGCACTTTGGGAGGCTGAGGTGGGCAGATCACTTGAGGTCAGGAGTTCAAGACCAGCCTAGCCAACATGGTGAAACTCTGTCTCAATTAAAAATACAAAAATTAGCCGGATGAAGGTGGTACACTCCTATAATCCTAGCTACTTGGGGGACTGAGGTGTGAGAATCACTTGAACCCAGGAGGTGGAATTTGCAGTGAGCCAAGATCGTGCCACTGCCCTCCAGACTGAGTCACAGAGCAGGACTCTGTCTCAAACAAACAAACAAACAAACAAACCAAAAAACTCAGCTTGCATCATGTCTGCTAACAGCTCATGAGACACAATCAGTCCCGCATACAGGGAATGAAGAGTTGGGGCCATTCCTGTAATCAATTAACCACATCATTTTATAGATGAAGAAGGGAGGGTCCATATAATTATGCTTCTTATGTAAAGTTGCTGAGCTCAGTGTCTGGCTCAGGACTTGAACTTGGGCTATATCAACTGTACCAAGTCCCATGCTGTTGCCATCAGGTATCATGGGCACAAAGGAGAGGAAATAAGAACTTGGAAAACCAAGAGGGAACCTGACACCAGATTTGGCCCTGCCAGAAACTCTTCAGTGTACCTTATGTGTGGAGGGCCTTTATGAGCCCAGGGAAATGCCTTCCTGGCCTGGCTGGTGAGCTAGAGCAAGCTCTGCCCAGCAAAAGCTATCCTCACCCTACACAGAATGAAAGCAAATAACATTGAATGAAATAGCTGCAATCAACCAGCACCTTTGTTTGGGAAAGTGGATATGAATTAAGCAGGTCCTCAGAGAGGAATGCAACTTTACCTTTATTTCTAAGCCCCATAAATCCAGGGTAAAGGTCAAGCCAAGACTCCATGTTAATTGATCCACTGCCACCCCCTCACTACCCCAAAATGTCCTGTTTCACTGGCGATAAGGAGAGCACATTGTAACCCACCTCCACACAGGAACTGCAGCTCTGCTGGGTGACATAGGAAGGAAAAGGACACACAGGGTTCAGAGCTGACACCCAGCATCTAACTCAGTGGTTCTGGGACCTGGTTTTTTTTTTTTTTAGACAGAGTCTTGCTTTGTGGCCCAGGCTGGGGTGCAATGGCATGATCTCGCTCACTGCAACCTCTGCCTCCCGGGTTCAAGCGATTCTCATGCCTCAGCATACCAAGTAGCTGGGATTACAGTCACATAATGCTTCCCTGCCCCTGCCCTCTCCCTCACCCCGATCACCTTCCCTAATGCCACAGACATAATGATGCATGCCATCTGAGCTCAGACGCTAATCAAGAACAAAGGAGAAAGGACACTGAAGACCTCTCTGCCATATTAGGAATATTGCCTACAGTTGCTCATTAAAATAGCTCATAAATGAGTATTTATTCGGTTCTTTTTGCACTATTTTAAGATAGACGTCTCCAAGGACTTGAAAAATCTCAGTAGTATTTTTAGCACACTCACCCTGCAACAGCATTTCTGTTTGGAGGGGCTGCTTACACTGCATATAAAGGCGGCCCAGACACTGGCAAATAATATTTGATTCTATTAGAATATTACCATCACAATTTTAAGATTATAGCTAATAGATAGGAAACATGTTATTACAGTGGATTAGCTCATTTAATCCGTACAACAACGCTATGAGGTTGGGACTTTTGGTGTTTATATTTTACAGAGGAGGAGACAGGGGCAGGGGGAAGGTAAGTGAGTCACCCAAGCTTGGGCAGCTAGTGAGGACTAGAACTCAATTTTGAACCCAGGCAGTGGGCCATAAATCCTGCAGCCTTATGGCCGCTGACCTGTAATACCTCCCTCTACGGCTACCATTTTGGTCCACTCATGAGAGAGAAAAAAACCCTTTATCACTGGATCAACGTCATTATCAGTAACATGATTGCTACAATTCATTGTCTGTCACTATTTTTAACACTTTACATGTGCGTAGAGCTTTAAAGTGTTAAAGGCTTTTCTCTTAATTCTCACATGAGATAGCTGCATGGATGTGAGGCTGGCGAGTGAGGCAAGGATGATTCTGTCTCATGGACGGTCCCCAGTGAAATGACAAAGTCCAAATTCCAAAGTCACAATCCCACTGAAATTTCTGGCCCCAAATTTCCTTCTCCCCAGGCTGGTACGTCCTCCTTCCACAAGAACCACCCCCATCCGAGACCCCTTCACCCTGACTCCAAAGGTTGCTGTACCCACCTGGGGATACTCACACAGGCCTGAATTAGAAATTACGGTGTTTGCTTTCGTGTTTCATTGTTGGTCTGAGTTTCCTATTTGTGAGTGTTCAGCCTCTATACTGATAGGGAGGCCCATTTTCTTCCTTTTTTTTTTTTTTTTTTCTTATTTTCCTCAATCTGGGAAACATGGGGTCGGGAGGGGAAAGAAACCCTTCCGTCTTATATTCTTGACATGACTCCTAGCCAAGGAATCTGTCCTGATGGCTGCCAGCTGGACATCCCCAGCCTCAGAAGCCACGTCGGCAGTGAGCATTCTGCACGGTGAGCCCGTACCCAGCCAAGGGGTCTCCATGGTAGACCTGGGCACTGAAGGATGCAGGCAGGCCTGCCCCGGAATGTGTCTTAGAAAATACACTCTCTTTGGTTCCCAACTCTGCCTCCGCTGCTGGGAAGCTGAGTATTTCCCATTCCCAATCCTGTTCCCTCCCCATCTTCATTACTTTCAATAGTTACACAGGAAGTTCTTTTCCCTCCAATAAAGACGGTCATCACTTTTTTTTTTTTTAGCCTGAGCGTCAACATTTTCTTTAAATCCCCAAGAGCTTTGACACAAGCCTATGAATCACACTGGAGAGGGGGCGAGAGGTTGGGCTCTAGATTTAGACAGGGCTGAAGTTCAAATACAGGGCTGGGTCTCAGACTGGCTGTATGGCTGAGGGCACTTAGAGTCGGATAGGGAGATGAGCCTTGTGCATAGTGCCCCTCAACAATGGCACCTCTGGGGAACCCATAAGGGCTGCAGGGATGAGATGGAATGAAAGCAGGGCCCTACAGGAGTCGGGGAACCCTACAGCACTTGGGGAACGGAGAGACCTGGGGCTGGAAAGCTGGGGCATGCAAGAGGGCAACAGTAGAACGAAGCACAAGAGGGAGCCTGGGAATCGGACTGGAGAGGCAATGCCCCTGTCCCCAGTAGAGACTGTGAATCCTAGGCTGGGGGATGTGCCCTGGATTCAGTAGAAACAGGAAACCCACAGGATGCCTGTAGCCAGGGAGTAAGTGATGGAAGCAAAGCCATACTCCAGGAAGAAGCATCTGGAGGCAGTGTGGAGGATGGTTGGGCAGATGGAGGGCCTGGAGTTGGGAAGCCTTTGAAGAAAGCTACCAAAACATCCCAGGGGGTCTGAAATAGAACACCAATGCCCACATTGCAGTGGTAAAACCCACCACGTGTTGACTGTAGGCTGGTGGGGCAGATGAAGTGTTCAGAAGATGGTAGAACTTGCTCATTCAGGAGCAGCAGGGCAAGCTGGGCTGAGACACATGAAAGTGAGCTACTGGGACTTGAGAGTCCCCTGTGAAGGTGCAAACATGCTCTGGAAGTCAGAAAAGAGGGGCCCAGAGCCCGCATTCCCAGCAACTAGGATCCTATATTAATTTTCTACAACCACTATAACAAATGACTACAAACTTAGAGGCTTAAAACAACACATACAATTATCTCAGTGTTGCTTAGGTCAGAATGTGGGCTGGCTCAGCTGGTTTCCCTGCTTCTGGTTCATGAAGCTGAATTCAAGGTGACAGCAGACTGGGCTTTTATCAGGAGGCTCTGGAAGTATCCTCTTCCAAACTTATTCATGTTGCTGAACTCAGTTCCCTGCAGCTGTAAGATGGAGGCCCCCACTTCTTTGCTGGCTGTTAGCTGGGAGCCAAACTTAGCAATCAGCCCCTCCCTCCAGTTCTTGCAAGTGGCCCCACATTTCAGAGCTCACTGTGGCACATCAACTTCTTCTCGCGCTTAGAATCCTTCATGGCATCTTCCTGATCACAGTCAGAAAAAAACTCTCTGCTTTTAAGGGCCCATGTGATTGGATTGGGCCCACCAGGATAACCAAGGATAATCTCCCTATTAGAAGTTAATTGATTAGCAACCTTAATTACATCTACAAAATCCCCTTTGCCATGTAAAGTAACATATTCATTCATAGGCATAACATCAGAGATTAGGGTGTGGGCATCTTTAGAGGGCCAGTCTGTCCACCAGAGCTTCTCTGCTTCTCCACAGGAGACAGGTAGAGACATTACACAATAAATCATAAGGTGTAGAGAGCCCTGCCACAGAAGGAGGCGTGGGTTCTTTTTTTTTTTTTTTGAGTCGGAGTTTTGCTCTTGTTACCCAGGCTGGAGTGCAATGGCGCAATCTCGGCTCACCGCAACCTCCGGGAGGCGTGGGTTCTAAGCGTCATGGAGATGAAGCACTTTACCCAGCCTCAGGGATGGGTGGTGGAAAAGAAGAAAATCAGGAAATATTTCCCAAAAGAAAAATGAGATTCTCTGATGGAAACTGGAATAGGGCATAGCAAAGGGATGTGTCACCAGCAGAGTTGATTAGGCTACAGGTTATTAGAAGAACGTATTTAGAAGAAGCTGGAAGCTGGAGTGAACTCCAAGTAAACACTAAATGTGGACAGCATTGCAGAAGCACGGCATTGCAGGGACTAGCCTCTGAGTGCCAAGCTGCTGCCACCTCCCCTCTCCCGGGGGGCCGATTCTGTCCTTCCAGAAGCAACACAGTGCACCTTCATGGAAAACCCATCCCACAAGCGAGAGGAGCTAAGTGAATCTGCACATGGTGGTCTGGGAAGATGTCCGTGACACCGTATATAAAAATGGCATACTTACCAATACCATTGCAAATTTCCAATTCCTGCCTCCCTCAACAAGGTACAAAAAACAAACACTTGGGAGCATGTATGCACTTGCAAAAGTTGACTGTTAAATATTCAAGAATTTTGCAAACTAGCTTTTAAAGCTGTGGTTGCCTGAAATCGGCTGCTGTGGGATTTCACCATTGAAATCAACAAACCTATGATTCAGGGTTTTTGTTTCTTTCTCCTCTTGAGGGGTTTAACAGTACACCCCTAGGTTTGCATAAATTACCAAATTGATAACAGGGATTATCTCCAGAAGGGGCAGGATGGGTTTCAAGCTGGTGTTGGTGACTCCCTTCTTTACAATATTAGTTTTTATAATTGGTGCAATTATAGCAATTTTTATTTTTTCCATTGTCTTCCAGATGTAAAAAATTAATGAACATAAAACAAAGCCACTGTGCTGTAATTCCCCATTTTCAGAGCTCTTTTCCTTGGAAGAAGCCGCAGCAGCATCCTGGGTGTGGCTGCCTTCAGTTGGTCCAGACGCAGTGGCTCTGACGTTCTCTGGCAGGCAGAAAATGCTGCCCGATGGTCAGGGGCTGCTCATAGCTGATGCACTAGTAAGAACTGGGCAGCCCATGCCAGCTAGATAGCTGAGATCTTCCCAGGAAGCTGGACACACCTCCTCAGGGAAGAGCCTTCCTCAGCTGCAGACTGAGCCATGGACCTAGGGCTCACCTGCTGCAGCCATTATGAATCATACTAGGATTGTCAGGGAATAATCTTCTTCTCCAGGAATCAGCCCTTTCCCTCCTGCTTTCAGATCCAGGGAATTTTAGGTGGTGGGGGAGGAGGGAGGTAGCTGGTAGAATCCAGACAGCAACACTAATTCCCTGTCCTGAGGATGCAAGACTTTCTCATTCGTAAGGCTCTGCATAACATACTCATCCTAGCACACGGGCTTCAGTGTCAGGAAGCAGGCTCCTTCCCACGAAGCTGGCTGGACACAGACGAGCTGAAGCTCTCCCAAGAAGACACTTCCTGTTAGACCCTGACGATCATTGCTATGGCCACCTGATGCCGAGGTTTTCCACCTGGAACATTTCAGTACCTCTCTCCCTGGCATTTCTCCAGCACCCTTTTCCTCTGTGACTGTTTAGCCCAATAAGCACACAGAATGACATTACACATAGTGGTGAAGACGCTGTTGCACGTGGTGATGAAGATGTCATTACACACAGCAATGAAGGGGGCTTCCAGGAGCCTAACAGAGGTGACAGATGCACAGAGGGGCAGCTGCTCACTTATTGGAGAGAACATCCACCGATTTCCAGCCTGTGTGTCTGGCACAGAGTGGCTAATCATGACATGACACCTGATCTGTGGGTGACTTTATATGGCCTTTTACAACATCTTTTTTTCCTTATCATATCATCATGGCATTTGAACAATTAGCATCCTGTCTCTTTTCCCCATAATGTAATCATTTTTAACCATCATTTTCATGTTTAAATGGCTGAAAAATGAATACTGTGCATGTGCTCCAGAGACTTCAACCACTCCCCTCTCACAGGAGATTGAAGCTATTTAGGAGTTTTCATGGTTATAAATGTACTGCAGCCAACATTTTTGTACATATGCACAACAGGATTCGGAGAAGCTTCTCTGAAATAAATCTACATATTTATAGATTATTACAAACTCCCAGGGCACAGGAGGGTGAGATGTGCTGGTATGCCATCTGATCCTGGAAAACACAGGAGCTGAATGTGACCACCAGCTGGGTCACATGTGGCATCACCCCTGACGTAAGGAGTGACAGCCCCAGTGACCTCATCTGACATGTGGCAGGCTGCGATGGCTGCCAACGTAAATGAGGCTGTGTGTGTCCAGGTCCTATTAACTCATATTAAAAAAATGAAGGAGGGCTGGGCATGATAACTCACACCTGTAATCCCAGCACTTGGAGAGGCTGAGCCAGGAGGATAACTTGAGCCTGGGAGTTCGAGTTCAGCCCTGGCAAAATAGCAAGGCCCCTGTCTCTACCTTTTTTTTTTTTTTTTTTTTTTTTTTAGATGGAGTTTTACTCTTGTTACCCAGGCTGGAGCGCAATGGCGCAATCTCGGCTCACCGCAACCTCCGCCTCCTGGGTTCAGGCAATTCTCCTGCCTCAGCCTCCTGAGTAGCTGGGATTACAGGCATGCGCCACCATGCCCAGCTAATGTTTTGTATTTTTAGTAGAGACGGGGTTTCACCATGTTGACCAGGATGGTCTTGATCTCTTGACCTCGTGATCCACCCGCCTCGGCCTCCCAAAGTGCTGGGATTACAGGCGTGAGCCACCGTGCCTGGCTTTTTTTTTTTTTTTTTTTTTTTTTTTTTTTTGATAGCACTTGGTGGCATGCACTCCCAGCTGCTTGCAGGCTGAGGTGGGAGGATCACTTAAGCCTAGGAGGTCGAGGCTGCAGTGAGCTGTAATCATGCCACTGCACTCCAGCCTGGGCTATAGAGCAAGGCTTTTTCTCAGAAACAAACAAGCAAAACAAAAACTTAAGGAGGAGGCAGCTGGCCATGTCATTGTGTAGACAATACCTTTGTAATGCCTCGGGAACCAGGCAGCAGGATTTTTGGTGTCGCAAGAACCTACCCACCTGTTCCACTGTGGGTACTTCTGCTCCATTCTCCATTGTCCTCTGGCACACTGAGAAGGCCCTTTGACATGGAGACATTCAGAGGCACAGTTTGGAAAACAGGACTCTGGGACCTCTATACAAGGGCAAGAGGATTTAATTCAGGTTAGGGACGCCTGGATTTGAGGTCCACTGGATTTGTATAGCTGTCTGTACATCCCTCAACCTCTCTGAGTCTATGCATTTCCATCTATTAGCAGGGGGGGTGATGACGGCCAGATAATCTCTGATGTTCTACACCATCTCGGAATCTTTATTTTTTCTTTCTGAGACAGGGTCTTGCTGTGTTGCCCAGTCTTGTTCTGAACTCCTGGGCTCAAGCCATATTCCTGCCTTGGCCTCCCAAAGTGCTTGGATTAAAGACATGAGCCACCATGTCCAGCCACCATTCTAGAATCTAAGACGATGGGAGCTGCTGACCCAAGAATGGCAGGGGACTCGTTCTCACCTGGAATGAGATGAGACATCAGGCCCTCTGAACTTCAAATTTCCATAGCACTGAAGCTCTGATTAGGAAAAGCCATGGTTTTCTGGCCAGGATAACCACGTCATGTCACCTCGGTAGCTTCTTCAGTTATGAGTGTTTTAAAAGCAGTACTGGTGTCACGCGTCTTTGTCTCCCTCACAGCACCAGCTGTGTGGTGGGCATGTACGAGAATTCATGCTATCTCCTTTGTGGTGAAAACACAACCGAAAACAATCTAAAAGACACCAGCAAAGGGGGAGTTAATGTAAATCATGATGCAGCTGTAAGCGTTAGCCATTACATTCATGGTGGAGATCTGTCCTTAATAACACAGAGGGATGTCCACCACATTATTTCCAAAGGGATACATTAATTCCAGGACCACATGAATGGCCCTATGAGGCCATGTGTACCTACAAACAATCCACACATAAGTAAGGCCATAGTTGGTGACACATTACACAAGGGTATATTCACAAATCCAACCTCACTTATTCTTAAGCAACACTGAAGGAAGGTAAAAGGTAAAAGGTATTTATGGCAGAGAATAGTTACCATCCTCCTCCTTCTTCTTCTTCTTCTTCTTCTTCTTTTTTTTTTTTTTTGAGACACGGTCTTGCTCTGTTGCCCAGGCTAGAGTGCAATGATGTGATCTTGGTTCACTGCAACCTACACTTCCGAGATTCCAGCGATCCTCCCACTTCAGCCTCCTAAGTAGCTGAGACCACAGGCATGTGCTACCACACCTGGCTAATTTTTATATTTTCTGTAGAGATGGGGTTTCACTATGTTGCCCATGCTGATCTCCAACTTTTGAGATTAAGCAATCCCCCCATCTTGGCCTCCCAAAGACCATCCCTTTCTAAAGCTCATCTAGAACTGATCCCTGGCAAGTGAAATGATTGTATACGCCTTCCAGGAAGAGGTGTTTTAAGAAGCAGTGTGCCTTCTCTCCTGTTCTTCATCCCCCTGCTAGCTGGATGGATTTCAAGGTCCCAGGGATGGCAGAACAGCAACATGGAAGAGACCTGGGTCTCCAGATCACCACATGGAGAAAAGCCACCTAATGACCAGGAATACCCTTCTCAAATTGTTATTTGAGTTCAAAAAGAAGCATCTTTTGAGCCACTAAAATACTGAGGTCTATTTGTTATGGCATCTAGAGTTACTCTAACTAAACAATCACTTCTCAGACAGGCACAGTGGTTCACACTTGTAATCCCAGCACTTTGGGAGGCCAAGGCGGGCAGATCACATGAGGCCAGGAGTTTGAGACCAGCCTGCTCAATATAGTGAAAACCCGTCTCTACTAAAAATATATAATTAGCTGGGTGCAGTGGCACATGCCAGCAATCCTAGCTATGCAGGAGGCTGAGGCACAAGAATCACTTGAACCTGGATAGCAGAGGCTGCAGTTAGCTGAGATCACACCACTGCACTCCAGCCTGGGCAACAGAGTGAGACCTTGTCTCAAAAAAAAAAAACAAAACACCTCTTTTCTTTCTCTTACATGAGGAAACCAAGGCTCAAAGTGGTAAATTAAACTGTCAAGGATACACTGCTCATAAGATGTTGATTCCCACTAGTTTCTTGGAAAGTTTCAAAGTCTGTGATCTTCCACAGTACCCAGTTGGTGGCATGCTAATTGCTTAAGTGCTCCTAGAGTCCAGATGAAGAAAGTTCAGTGTACAATGCTCTGAGGGTACAAAGGACTCCAGAAATAACCTAGTTGCATTTGTCATTAGCTTTCCTGTCCATGTTGCCTTTTCTTAGTCAGGTTCAGTCCATCTAGAACTTAAATTTCAATGGAAACAGAGAAGGTGAATGTGGTAGCAGACATCACTAAGCACTCTCAAAGCCTTCTTGTTACTTTGAAACTGTCTAAAAAGCCCATTCTTTCTACCCACTGGGTCCCCACCTTCCCTGCCAAGTCTGTGTTCTCTGTTCGGTTCATTATCAGCACCGCCCACGGCCAGACACAGCCAGGCGGCTTCACAGAAGCCAAAGAGCTTATCAGAAATAAGTACTTTATTTGACAGTGAGGCCAGATGTGGAGAGAGAGGCATTTCAAGGCCCTCACTTCTCTTCTCATAATTAGTCAGCTTCTAGCAATGATGAGAGTCGGAGGACGTCAAAAATAATGAATGACCTTCTCAAGCAGCTCCAGTGAGGGAGCATTGCTTCAGAACCCATCACAGGATTCTAGAATGTGAGCATTGAGGGAGAGCCTCAAAATACTGGCAAACCTCCCTTGTAGAGATGAGGACAAACTCCCAGAGAAAAGTGATGTCATCTGTCCAGCCACTCTCTACATATCCACTGTGCACCTGCCATGTGTCAGGCGGGGACCTAAACCCTAGGAGGGGATGAATGCAGAAAAGACACATTCCCTCACCTTGAAAAAAAAAAAAAAACAGAGCTTTATGAGAGATACTGACACATTTATCTCAGGCCCATACATGTCTATTACAGGGCCAACTAATGCCTGGGTCCCCACTGCTCACCAGAACAACAGCCATTACAGCAGTCGCAGTGGTCCAGACCCATCCCCATAAACATGTCTACAGTTCCCAGAAGACTGTAAAGATTTCTGTAAAGGTCTTTCGTGACTCTGGGATTTAACACAGCATCTCAGGATGTGCTGTTTAAGCTAAATTGAGTCAAATGAATTAATGAAGGAATCACACTGGAACAAAATGAACAAAAAGTTGTTTTGTTCCAGGGTGATTCATTCATTAATTCATTTGACAAAACACAGTTCCTAACCCCAATGATTAGGACTTACTGTTGAGGGATAGAGAGGTACGTAATTACAGTAGGTCCCATGACACCACAGTGGAAGGTGAAGAAAGAATGCAGACGGTACAACTGACTGTCAGGAGAGTCTCCCCCACAGCAAGGTACGGATAAGGACCGTTTGTTCTCGTCTCCGTAGCATCCCAGCATGCCCCCACCTGGGATCCACTTCTTCTGTTCATCATCTGTCCGCTTCAAAGTGCGAACGGCCCAAGAGGCAGAGGGCGCGTCTCCCTTTCCCATTCCTCAGCATTCAGCAAGTGTTCAATAAACATTTGTGGAAGGAATATATTTGGTTGGGAACAGAAAAACGCATTACAATTCCATAACAGAAATACGAAGTGATGATATGCCTATACACAGGAGAAAGTGACTAACTCTGCTAGAAGGAAAAAAAAAAAAAAAAAAAACCGGGGAAAGTATCTCATACAGATTATTTATTTATTTATTTATTTGAGATGGAGTTTTGCTCTTGTTGCCCAGACTGGAGTGGAACAGCACAATCTCGGCTCACTGCAACCTCTGCCTCCCAGGTTCAAGTGATTCTCCTGCCTCACCCTCCCAAGTACCCAGGATTACAGGTATGTGCCACCAAACCAAGCTAATTTTGCTTTTTTTTTTTTTAGTAGAGATGGGGTTTCTCCATGTTGGTCAGGCTAGTCTCAAACTTCCGACCTCAGGTGGCCTGCCTGCCGCGACCTCCCCAAGTGCTGGGATTACAGGCCTGAGCCACCACACGCAGCCTCTTATATACATTTGTACGCTCACACACATGCGCCTATTGCAGTGATCACACCAACCATTAAGCAAGTCTTACTTATGGAGCCCTAACTATTCACCAGGTATAGTCCCAAGTGTTAATGCTCACAACAGGCTCATAAGAAAACTAATATTATTACCTCCATGTTGCAGATGAGATGGAAACAGAGGCACAGATAAGTGGGAGGTGGCCTTTCTTAGGTCAAAGAGCTAGTAAAAACAAGAGTCGCAGTATAAATCCACATGCCATCCCACTAGACCATGACCTCCAATTAGGACAGTTTCAAGGAAAGAGAAATGAAATCATTTCTACAAAACCAAAAGCAATCAGCACACAGCTAGCAGGCCCTGGGAACATAGCAGGGCCCTTCATGCCTCATTCCAATAACCCACAAACCTGAATGCACAAACCTAACCCAAACCAACAAAAATTTGCTGATCCTCAACCATCTAAAGAGATTTTTTTTTAATACCAAAGCCGAGATCCCTCTCTAGATCAATTAAATCTTAATCTATGACGTACGGTGGGAATGAAGTGGATAGTAGCAGATTTTGCAGGTCCGTAGGTGACTATGGTATACAGCCAGGACTGGGAACTCCTAGACGGATTTGTTTACAGGGAACAAAACGGGACTCTAGCAGGAGGAGCGGCCGGGAAATTGCCGAGGATCAGGCAAGAGAGCAAGAAAGGATGACTTGACCGTTTGACTACTGTTTCCCTAGGCTACTGATTCACGTGACTCGAAATGGGGTCTCCATCAACTCTGCCAGAACTCCTGGCACTCCCAACAGGGCCAACGCTGGCTCACATTCATTTGAAGAGGGTGCTCAACTGCCTGCAACCTTAATGCTCTGCCCGAGGGGAGTTGAAGGCCTTGCTAAGCTCACTCAACTCCAGAGGCCTCCATTTTCTCATTTGCAAAGTAAGAATAATAAAAGGTGTTTCAAAGGGCATTTGTGAGCATTAAGGGGATACTGATATTGATGAATTTACTAAAATGCAGCACAAACAGAAAAGCATCAGCCTCAGAGAAAATGTTATCATTTCCACCTTGGAAAAGCTGAGCAGTGAAGAATACGGTAGAGACCTGGGTCCCAGCCTGGTTTGGCCTTTCCTAGCAAGCCTAGAAATCACTCTGCCCACGGTTTCCTCTTCTGCCAGCCAAGGTACTGCAATAGCCCCTTCATGCATTCCCTCATTCAGCAAATGTGTATTGAACGTCAACTCTAATGTTCTGATATTAAATCATAGGAGATAATGTACGTATAAAAATGCTTTGGAAATTTTAGTGCGCTCCACAAATAAGAGGGAATTGTTTCTGTTTGTAATGATTCATTGTGAGCTCATGAGTCCCAAGGTCTACAGGGACTTACGAGGGGTCATGTCACAGTGCAATGCTTGGACCCTTTCAGCCCCGCCCCCTCTCAGTAGTAATACAGTCCCTGTGCAGATATCTCCAGTGATGAGATCCCAACCACTGTCAGAGACACAGCATTCTCTCAAGTTCCTTTTCCTTTTATTAGGTTGTTTCCTGTTTGCTTGCTGTTTCTACCTCTCCATTTTGGTTCTGATCTTTGGGACCACAAAAAGTATATTTGACCTCCTCTCAGCCTTTCACTAATCGAATATCACCATCAGCAAAGTCCAGCCTCCTAACTCCTCTCCACATCTTCTCTCTGTGAAGCTAAGATGGCCCTGGTTTCCTTGTATTACTCATTTTGGAAGGCCATAATAGACTACCCCAGGCTGGGTGGCTTAAATAATAGAAAATTAATTTTCATACAATTCTGAAGACGGCAAGATCAAGGCGCCACTATGATCCGTTCTGATGAAGGCCCTCTCCTTGCACTGTGGATGATTGCTTTCTCACTGTCTCCTCACATAGCAGAGAGAGAAGAGAGATAGCAAGCTCTCTGGGGTCTCTTCTTTTGAGGGCACTAATCCAATCATGAGGGCCCCACCTTCATGATCTCATTTAATCTTCATTATCTCCAAAGGTCCAACTCTTAATACTGAATACATGGGGGTTGGGGTTTTCAACATACACATCTGGGAGGAGGAAAACAATTCAGTCTATAACACTTCCCCCAAAAGTTTCTCTTGCTAAGCAGAAGTAAATCTGATTGAGACACTGACTAAGTACCCACCATGCCTACAAAACGTGACTTGTATATGCTGAGGAAATCAATTTGATTGCCCTAGCATCAAGGCACATATACTCTAGAGATTGTTACCATCTACATTTTAGAGCTCCCTGAATCTTCAGAGAGAATGAGCCAGAGGCCTGGGTTCGAGAATTTACAAAAAGAGTCAAAGAAGTCAAGGCAAGAAGAAAACACAGCCCCACCCTTTGATTAGATTTTATCCTAGAGATGAGGTCTCCTGAATCAAAATCACAAAATCTCAGCCCATTCACTGTTGACTGATTGCCTTCTCTGGACCATGCTGCAGTGATCACAGCAGCAATAAACATGGCAGGCAAATGTACCAACCCTTGGGGGATGTTAACTTGTTTTCTGCTATGGGAGTGAGATCAACCATGTGTCATTCAAAGGGAAGAGTCACGTGAAACTTCCCTGTACTCCTCAAGCCCAGCACAGAGCCTGATCCAGAGAAGATGCTCAATGATGACACCTTGTAAAACAACAAATAACAGCCAAGACCTCTCCTGAGTGTGCTGAAGGGCAGCCACAGGGCTTCCTAAAAATCAGAGGCCATTTGCTATTAAAGAAAGCCATGAGTTTTGTGTAGTGGCAGGGTCGTAGCCAATGAGGTTTATCTGAGGTGCGATTATTGCTGTTAGAAAGCCACAGATGGTTCTGGAGACCAGAGCCATCAAAATCCTTGTTCTTGTGCAGAAAAGAAGGCAAACCAGGGACTGAACTTGGCTTTTGATGATGACTCACCATCATAATCCCAGGTCTTGATGACAGGTTAAATCTTGCAAAACTTTAATTTGGTGAAGAAGTTGGCTGCTGCGTTACTGTGTCACGTGTCTTGGGAGAGCTCCAGTTTCTGTCACGCTAGCATTAACTGAAAAATGGGATGAAATATGAAGACATTTTGCAGTTTATAAGATAAAAGCACCAGGGAGTTTTAACAGTTTGGAGACATATCATCCTAAAATTGGGCTCCAATGGTCACTGAAACCATTGCTGCATTCAGTAAAACTGGGCTGCCTAAAGCTACTGCCATGGAAGTGAGAATCTAAAACATGGTTTAGGAGGCATAAATCAGTCACATAGAGGCCTGATGCACAATATGTCCAATGAAGCTTCCACCAGAGAACAGAAAAGCAGTAGCTCAGCAGAATTGCAACTTCTGATTTTAGGTTTCTGTCAATCTGTTCCAACACTTAGCAAAAGATTCTTGCTGTTTCGCCCCAGAAACACTTTTATCTTATCAGTTGACTTCCCTGAAATCATGCCATACTGAGCTATGATTCTTACTCAAGTGTAGTTCCTATGTCAGAATCTTATCAATGAGAAATTTCACATGATGGCGTGCCAAAATATCTAATACCACACTTGCATGTTTTTAATTCCAACAGAATTAGCATTGCATCTTCGACACAGCGCGGTTTACCATGGTAGTCATCTCAAAGGCTGAAGACGGAGACTGTGCTATGTGATTATTTACCTGCTTAGCTTGGGTTCCGGTTGTTCACATTCACAGCAAGACAGATTAGGACTGACACAACCACTGCTTTTACTGGGTTTACCAAGTGTCAACAGATCCTTCAATGTGTTTCTCAAAATTTCTGTTGACCTATGATAAAGAAAAATAAGATCTATTTTGAAAAAAAATCACAGAACTCGAGTTAAAGCTTCATTTAATACCACCTGTATGTCTTTAACATCTTGACAAAAAAAAAGCTTTACATTTCAATAATGTTTCCCCTTTGGGGGCAATTTAACAGGGAGGGCTTGAGAAAAAGAATAAAAGAGAGCTATTAAATACATTTCTTATAAAGTTACTTGTGTCTTGGCTGGGAGCGAAGGCTCATGCCTATAATCCCAGCACTTTGGGAGGCTGAGGCAGGAGGACCACAAGGTCAAGAGATCAAGATCATCCTGGCCGACATGGAGAAACCCTATCTCTACTAAAAAAAAAAAAAATGCAAAATTAGCTTGGTGTGGTGGCACATACCTGTAATCCCAGGTACTTGAAAGGCTGAGTCAGGAGAATCACGTGAACTCAGGAGGCGGAGGTTGCAGTGAGCCAAGATCGTGCCACTGCACTCCATCTGGTGACAGAGTGAGACTCCATCTCAAAGCAAAAAAAAAAAAAAAAACAAAAAAAAAAAAAAAAAAAGGTTCTTGCGTCTCATGCAAGACATATAGAATAGGCCTTTTTTTGTAGCAAATATTTTAAACAAGAGGTATTTTGTTATGTGATGCTTTTTTAACTGTAGCTAAAACACTTTTTAGCCATGGAAATTCTGAAAAGCTTGCCATTTCTTTTATTATACTTACTGGAAGATGATTACTTTTGTTGAAGGATAATATTTTCCCATCTTTTCCTTACCCTTTGGCCCCCCAAAAGTGTTTCTGCTAATGATATAAGCAGATTTGTAATACTTTATCTGCTTTTAAGCTGTGCAAATTAATATTTGGATAATTCATAATTAGCTTGATTATGTCACTTGATAAAATAATGATGTGTATTCATGTTAGTTCAACCATATATTAATACTGCCTGGGAATAGGTAGCTATAATTGTGTGAGGAACATAATTTGGCAGTGTTCAATGGCTTGGAAAAACCTATTGCAGGAACTTAAACATCTATGTGAACACTGATATCAAAAGAGCATGTAAGCCTGCCCATAACTTCTGATCCTAGACGGATCTGGCTGTGGTTTTCAGATCCCAGCCCGCAGAAAGCCCCTACAACCTCATCAGCTGAGTGGGCAGAACAATAACATCAGGCCTGCACATGCCCAGGATTGTGCCCAGCATGGCCAGGGACTGATAAAGACACCGGTACTTTCTATTTTTATTGCTATCACCACCATTGTAATCATTACTGAGAGATGTATCCATAGAGACATCATGTCAGAGAAAAGCAGAAGAAACCAAAAGGCAACAATGAAACCAACATTTAGAAAAAAAAAATAAAAAGGTGATGGAACAGCCCAGAAAGCTGGAGACAGTGGCAGAAACCATTTCAAAGAATTAGCCGCAAAAGAAGTAGGGAACAGGTGAGAGAAGGGGACAGTTCTTTCCAGAGCTAACTCAGTGGACGCACCAGAGCCTGCGGGAGCATACATTTTTGCATCAGTTTCCTCAATGATAAACTGGAAGAAAAGTACATGGCAGAGAGAGTGACACTAGTCAATATTTGTAACAAGTCAGGGCACACAAAAGAAGACACTTTTGTTCTCACCTCTCCCTTTTTAAATTAAGGAGCATCTGCCCTGAATACAATCTTGCACAAAACTAAATCCACCTAAACACAACATCACATTAACTACAAAAGCCTAGTGATCATTAAAAATTCTCCATTTGACCCAGCAATCCCATTACTGGGTATATATCCAAAGGATTACAAATTGTTCTACTACAAGGACACATGCACACGAATGTTCATTGCAGCACTGTTTACAATAGCAAAGACCTGGAACCAACCCAAATGCCCATCGATAATAGACTGGACAGGGAAAATATGGCAAATATACACCATGGAATATTATGCAACCATCAAAAACGATGAGTTTGTGTCCTTTGTAGGGACATGGATGAACCTGGAAACCATCATTCTCAGCAAACTGACACAAGAACAGAAAATCAAATACTGCATGTTCTCACTCATAGGCGGGTATTGAACAATGAGAACACATGGACACAGGGAGGGGAACATCACACTCTGGGGTCTGTTGGGGGGAATAGGGGAGGGATAGTGGGGGGTGGGGAGTTGGGGAGAGATAGCATGGGGAGAAATGCCAGATATAGGTGATGGAGAGGAAGGCAGCAAATCACGCTGCCACGTGTGTACCTATGAAACAATCCTGCATGTTCTTCACATGTACCCCAAAACCTAGAATGCAATAAAAATAATAATAATAAAGAAAAAAAAATTCCTGGGAGTAACAGATGACCATTCACTAATTAATCGGGTTTAGGTAACTCAAGCTCCACTTAAAGAATCATTGCTCCTTAAAGGGGTAAATGCAATGATAGTCACTTGGGAAATTTCTAATTTGTCACTCCTCTGGGGAGACCAAAATGATACAATCTTAGTAGCAAATTTCTCCCTGAAGTTTCTGAGGGTGAACAATTTCCAGCCTCCTCAGACAAAGGTAAGATGAGTCAGCTGGCATTACTGTCAATCAGTACGAAACACAGGCCACCTTTGTGTCTACAACTAACAGGCTTTGTTAAGCATCAGATGTAGGACAGTGGTTTGTGGAGTGAAAACAAGGTGGGTGTCCACTGGGCCAGACACTGCACAGCACTGCCCGTGCAGGGAAATAGAACAGAGAATGAGCTGAACGGGAAGACGTCGACACTAAACCTACACATGCAGAAATACACCAGTGCATGCGAGCCACATACTCACTGTTTTCCCATTATGATGTTAAAACATGCTCTTCGTTTTCAAAGACATCAGAAAGTAAAAGGTGTCTCACACCTTCCAATCACATTTCCCAGAAAGGTCTGTCAACAGGAAGTACATACCCTTCTCAGAATTTCTCCCATGTGTAGAGAAATATGCATATGCACGATACGGCTCCGCCTTGCATCGACAAAAATGGGCCGATTCTAAACAAACAGTGCTACAACTTATCTTTTCCAATGGATGGTGGACACCATTCCATACTGGTACGTATAAATCTGTCTCATGGTTTGTATTTAGTTTTTATTTTAAAATAGTTTCACCTGCACAAAGTAAGAGTGTAAAAAACACAGAGAAGTTCCATTTAGCCTTGCAACTTCTCAATTCTGACACCTTATGTACAGTACAATTATTTAGTTGTGTCAGGAAATTAACTTTAGTGCAATACTATTGCCTATCTAGCAATTTAGTATACTATTGCTTTGTTGCCTTATCTAGAGACGGTATTCAAATTTCATCGATAACACTTTTTTCCAAAGCAGAATGCCGCCCGCAGTCATGCGTTGCATATATATTTGGCATGTCCCTTTGTCTCTTTTAATCTGGACTCACTCCTCAGTCTTTCGTTATCTTTCAGTTTTTTTTTTTCTTGTTTGAGATGGAGTCTTGCTCTGTAGCCCAGGCTGGAGTACAGCGGCATGATCTCAGTTCACTGAAACCTCCACCTCCCAGGTCCCAGTTCAAGCAATTCTCCTATCTCAGCCTCCCAAGTGAATTAATCACTCAGGTTTCACCCTCAGAAACATAAAGTTCTGGCATTAGAGGGACAGAAGGACTGTTCTGACCAGAGCCTGGTCAGGAAGGTGAGTTTTGTCTAGCAGGATTGTGCCAGGGAACTGCCATGGTCTTGAATGTTGGTGTCTCCCCAAAACACATAGTTGAAATCCTAACACTCAAGGCGATGGTATTCGGAGATGGGGCTTTGGGAGGTGATCAGATCATGAGTGTGGAATCCTCATGAATGGGATTATTGCCCTGATAAAAGAGACCCCAGAAAGCTCTCTCGCCCCATCCTCCATGTGAGGACGCAGTAAGAAGACGCTGAACCGGGAAGCTGGTCCTCGCCAGACACCAAATCTGACAGCACATTGATCTTGGACTTTCTGGTTTTGAGAAGTATGAGAAATAAATTTTCATTGTTTGTAAACCACCCAGTTTAGGTCTTTTGTTACAGCAGCCCAGACGGACGAAGACAGGAATGAAGGGGAAAATCATGGACAGAGAATCACTTTTGTTCCACGAACCTTTCACACTGTGAGTGGCTCAAGGTGAACGGGGGAAAACAGAGTCCTGATCTGCTGGGGGCCAATGGCGAGTCTGAAAGTGTCACAGGAAGGGTGTCAGCCTCAGCCTTCTGGGGCCCTTGAGCAGCTGGGCACCGGTGCAGAGGAAACTCCCCAAGAAGCATTCAGCCCACATTTCCCCCCAGCTAGCCTCACTTCCCCCCTCAGCAATGCCCTGGTTTATTTTGACAAGGTTGTTTCCATCCAGCACGGTCACACACCCTTGCAGACACCAGGGAGCCCTGCCCACTCTGGGAACCACTGCTCGCTGTGGAAAACCCGAAGCATCACCTTTATGCACAGCAGGCTGGGAAACGGGGCTGCTATCGAGCCCCTCAGGAGCAGTCATGGCTGTGGGCAAGCAGCAAAATGGGGTGCAGACAGCAGGCAGAGCTTCCTGGCACAGACCTGCAGGTGGGTGGTCGGGGGAGGGGAGGGGAGCAGCAATGCCCTGTGCTTCCAAGTGATGAGCTTGGAAACCTGCTTCAAGCTGAACTGAGCAAAGGAGGCAAGGGTAGGAAATACAGAAATACACCTCGCAAGAGAAGAGGAAACATACCAGATGTTTTAACGGGTAGAATTTCAGATAAAAAACAAACCATGTATTGAAAATGGAAAAGGCGCAAACAGGACAATGTGGTCTGGGAGAAGCAGCAGCTGCATAAAGCAAGTACACCCCTGGCCGGGCGTGGTGGCTCGTGCCTATAATCCCAGCACTTTGGGAAGGCAAGGTGGGCAGATCACAAGGTCAGGAGTTTGAGACCAGCTTGGCCAACATAATGAAACCTGTCTCTACTAAAAATACAAAAAATTAGCTGGGCGTGGTGATGGACACCTGTAATCCCAGCTACTCAGGAGGCTGAGGCAGGAGAATCGCTTGAACCTGGGAGGCGGACGTTGCAGTGAGCTGAGATTGCACCACTGCACGCCAGCCCGGGCAACAGTACAAGACTCTATTTCAAAAAAAATTAAAAAAAAAAAAAAAGCAAGTCCACCCCTTTGGGGATGGGATCTGGGGTGGAATCATCAGAACTGGAGGAGCGCACAGAGCTCCAGGCTGGGCTGGCATCTGTGGTAGTAGCACAACGCAGCTGGTTCCAGGTATGGGGATAAACAGAACCCTATGCACTAAAATCAACTACTGCTATTGGGACAAAGTGCTGCTGCCAGGAAAGTATAGCTACAGTGACACTGTCAGACACAGGAGGCAAATGGGAAGAGGCCAGGCCTTCCGCCCTCCCCACCTGCCAGGTTTCCTTTGAACAACCAGGTCTGGCCACTCTGGGCCTGCAGAATTTCAAGGCCATGATCGGCGGACAAAGACTGGCCATCGTCCCCTTTATCCTGGGCATACACAGTAACGAGAGTCAAAATATTTCTCAACAACTAGCTTGCCATGCACAAACCCTGGGCAACCAGTGAGGTGCCTGGCTCAGAGCAGGTGGGGCCTGAGCCTGGGGCCAGGCCAGTACGTTACATGAGGTCTCCTAGCTCCTGATCACACCTGGTGCTTCCAGTTCTGCATCAAGCCCTCCTGACTGCCCAATAGGCCCACATCATTTATTTTTATTGCCTGCCTGGCCTCCGTAGACAACTGAGTTTGCGACACCTGGCTGAGAAGGAAGCGAGGTGGGAGATTCTACGTGATATGTCTTTCATCCCCATTCTGTATGCTTCAGGTCCCAGGAAGGCAGGGACATCCCTGATAGGACTAGCCCAGGAGTTCTAGGAGCCGTGTGCAGAGGAAGAGGTTGTATGGAGTGGGAGTGGCATGGGAGGGGATGGGCAGCAGGAAACGCTGTCAGTAAGAGGATGGGAGAAGGACAGGACAGTCCAGAAACCAGCAAGGCTACAGGAAGCCCGGGGCAGGGACATGTTCAAAGACCTGTGTGCATAACACGGTGTCCTGGTTTGCAAACATCTGGGCAGTACACATTTCGGAGTCTCTTTCTACAGGCATCTGACTCACGTTGATTTTGTTGAATGAGACCACATTGACCATAGGGAAAAGTCCAGTGTTCTCAGCCCACTGCTCTTGCCCCATGGGAACTTTCCAACGTCTCCATTCATTACCTTCTTTTGCCAATCAATGTGGACAAAAAAAAAAAAAAAAAAGAATAAAGTCTGTTAAAAGTGGATGGAGGCTGGCAGCAAGTGGCTCACACCTGTAATCCGAGCACTTTGGGAGACCGAAGTGGGTGGGTCACCTGAGGTCAGGAGGTTGCGACTAGCCTGGCCAACATGGTGAAACCTCATTTCTACTAAAAATACAAAAATTAGCCAGGCATGGTGGTGCGCACCTATAATCCCAGCTACCTGGGAGGCTGAGGCAGGAGAATCACTCGAACCTGGAAGATGGAGATTGCAGTGAGCTGAGATCACGCCACTGCACTCCAGCCTGGGCAACAGTGAGACTCTGTCTCAAAAAAAAAAAAAAAAAAAAAAAAGTGGGTGGAACATGGTAATGAATTAGAGTTAGATATAGCAGTATGAACTCATATTTAGTTTAACATAGGTAAGATGGATACCTGTAGAAATATTTACACATACATGCATGCACACAGATTCGTATACACACAGATATTTATTTATTTATTCATTTTTGAGGCAGAGTCTTGCTCTGTCGCCAGGTACCAGCCAGGCTGGAGTGCAATGGCGCGACCTCGGCTCACTGCAACCTCCACTTCCCTAGTTCAGGCAATTCTCCTGCCTCAGCCTCCCGAGTAGCTGGGACTACAGGCATGCATCACCATGGCCAGCTAATTTTTGTATTTTTCAGTAGAGACAGTGTTTCACCATGTTGGCCAGGATTACAGGCATGAGCCACTGTGCCCGGCCTATTTTTATTTATTTGTTACAGGGGAAAGCGTGAACACAGTCCTTCACTACTACAAATTATGCAGTCAAGTTTCCCACATTTGGGGAAACTGCAGGGGTCAGCACATCCAGAGTGCAATGGATAAACCTGGGAAAACCACCTTCGTGACCATGGTATCTCCCCTGCCAGGTAAGTATTTATATATTTATTTAAAACAAATTCTTCTGATCCTCCCCATCCTCCCTACATGCTTATATTTCACTGCTCTATCAGTTGAGAAGATCTGGAGGAAAAAATGCCCCGAGCACATCTAGCGCCCAGATCTTGGATCTTTTCTTCAATAAAATGACTGGGGCTCCTTGGAGAAATGACTGATTCTATAACTGGGGCTGGAAATATACAAGATGAGCCCGAAGCATCTTAGAGTGCCAGAAAGTATGGATGTACCAAAAAGAGATAGAGAGAGAAGAAAGGAAGGAGGGAAGGAAGGAGGGAAGGAGGGAAGGAGGGAAGGAGGGAGGGAGGGAGGGAAGGAAAGAAGGAAGGAAGGAAGGAGGGAAGGAGAGAAGGAGGGAAGGAGGGAAGGAGGGAGGGAGGGAGGGAGGGAGGGAGGGAGGGAGAGAAGGAAGGAAGGAAAGAAGGAAGGAAGGAAGGAAGGAAGGAAGGAAGGAAGGAAGGAAGGAAGGAAGGAAGGAAGGAA
>NW_022436943.1:51270984-51322888 GCF_009761245.1 Sapajus apella | reverse complement strand
GAGAAATGACTGATTCTATAACTGGGGCTGGAAATATACAAGATGAGCCCGAAGCATCTTAGAGTGCCAGAAAGTATGGATGTACCAAAAAGAGATAGAGAGAGAAGAAAGGAAGGAGGGAAGGAAGGAGGGAAGGAGGGAAGGAGGGAGGGAGGGAGGGAGGGAGGGAAGGAAAGAAGGAAGGAAGGAAGGAGGGAAGGAGAGAAGGAGGGAAGGAGGGAAGGAGGGAGGGAGGGAGGGAGGGAGGGAGGGAGGGAGAGAAGGAAGGAAGGAAAGAAGGAAGGAAGGAAGGAAGGAAGGAAGGAAGGAAGGAAGGAAGGAAGGAAGGAAGGAAGGAAGGGAGGAAGGAAAAAGGGAAGTGAGGAAGGGAGGGAGTGAGGAAAAGAAAAAGAAAGAAAGAGAGATCGAGGAAAGGGGAAGTGAGGAAGGGAGGGAGAAAAAGAAAGAAAAAGAAAGAGAGAGAGACAAAGAAAGAAAGAAAGAAGGAAAGAAAGAAGGAAAGAAAGAAAGAAAGAGAAAGAAAGAAAAGAAAAGAAAAAGAAAGGAAGGAAGGAACAAACAAAGAGAAAGAGAGAGAGAAAGAGAGAAAGAAAAAGAGTGGAAGAGAGAGAGGGAGGGAGGGAGGGATGGGGGAAACACGCACAATGAGGAAGTATATCAAATGGATACAGGAAGTAACTGAAGTGTTCCTAATAGCCAAGGAAGAAAAATCATGAGCAACAAAATAAAGTCATACTGGATCATAACCCAAAGAAATTAAAACTTATAAAATAAATACCTGCAAGTCCGTACTGCTATATAAATAAATAAATAGGAGAGAGGAGTTAAACCTCCCAGGCAGAAAAAGTCTAAACAGTTCACATAGATCCTTTAGCCATGGAGAAGGAAGAGCCAGAATCCCCTCTCCTTAGAGGATGGTTACGCACAGTGACTTTCTTCTAAAGAGTCTAATATCAAAAGGGAGTTAAAAAAAGAACAAAGAAGGAGGGAAGGAGGACAAACCTGTTAAGGTGGACAAACCTGACAAGCACTGCTGCAGCCAGGTGGTCAAAGTCACCATCAGGGACAGGTCATGCTGATGGTGCCTACCCTTGATTTGATAAAAGCAGAACTTCACCTCCGTGGTCTTCCTCCCTAATCTCAATCCAGCGATAAGAAGAAGAATCAGACAACCCTGATGGAGGTGCGTTCTACAAAATATCTGGCCAGTCAAACCTGGTCATCAAAACGCAGAACTGTCAAGGTCATCAAAAACCATGAGAGTCAGAGAAAAGCGACGTAGCCCATGAGGGCCTAAGGAGACATGATCGCTGAAGGTGATGTGGGATCCCAGATGGGATCCTGAAACAGAATAAGGACATTCGGTAAGAACTAAAATAATATTTGAACTTCTATAAATAATATGCATCAGTATTGGTCCATTAATTGTGGCAAACGTGCCATATTAATGCAAAGTGCTAGCAACAGGGAAAACTGGGATCGGGTATATGGGACTTTTTTGGACCATTTTCACAATTCTCTGTAAATCTAAAACTCTTCTGAAAATAGAGATTATTCTTTAAAAGTGTCTGGAGGATGTGCACAAGCGTATGGAAACAGAAGGGCTACAGGTAAAACATCCTGACACCTGGAAAATCTCCTTCCATTTTTGCTCCCCGCTGTGACTATCTTACACCGCTCCCATTAAAGTCTGAACAATGTTACCAACCTAGAAACTGAATTGGCATACACGTGTAATGTCGAAGCTGGGAGGGACTATGGTGGCCATCCAGCCCGCTGCTTTCAACTGCACTTGAGGAAAATCGGATCCAAAGACCGGAAGCAAATGGCCAATGAATGTTTCAGTTCAGCGCCCAGGGGTAGAGCTAAAATCCTCAGAGCCCTGGAAGGGTGACAGACAGCAATGTCAGCCAGTCCTCAGAACAGCCCACTCTGCAGAGGGAACCGAGGCTCACTAGGGCCAAGAGCCTTCTTCCCAGCCACAGCGCTGGCAAGCCGAAAAGCAGAGAGCCAGGCTCAGGTCTCCTTTCCAACTTCACAGAAGCGCGACCTCCCTACCACCACTAACCCTCACGCCCTCAACACCGTCCCATGGCCAGTCACTGTCCCATTTCCTCCCACAGCAGCAGAGGGCGGGGCTGAAGACTCAGATAAGACACAACTCAGGAAGGATGGCACTTAGATTGGCTTCTCTTTTTTTTTTTCTTGATTCTGTCTTTATGAAACTTTTCTTTAACCCAACATTGTTTAAGGTCCTGAGTTGATTTCTTGTGAGCTTGAAGCCAGGGTACCCATGCTCTGCAAAAGCAAAAAGATGCCCATATGAGTCCTTGAGGCTCAATGTTGTCATGCAGTGCATGGTCAGGCCAAGGTCCTAATTTCAAGGTTTTATTTTTGGAGGGAAAAAAAAAAATCCGCAGGATTCGGGATACCCTCTATCCCACAATGAGCATGCCCCCATTGCAACCAGTTCTGGAAGGGCGACAAAACTGAAAAGGAAGCAGTTCCAAACAGAAGGACACAAATTACCAGCAGAGCCATTATGACTCACAGCAACTCAGGCCGAGGGTTCATGCAGTGCAGGGTTTCTGAAACCCGGGCTCTACCTGGGAAGGAGGGAGAGAAAGAGTTCTGGATGCTGGGTAGGGGTTCTCTTATTTGCTTCCTTACAAATCTAGAAGAAAACCTGCAGGATCAGGAGCTTTTCCAAGCTCCTGAAATAAACCTGGATCCCAAGAGGAATAGAAAGGGGAAGGGTGAGGGCGGGAGAGGACTCGGAGGGCAAGCTCAGAGGTCCTTGAGGGAGGGAAGAAGAGGTGTCTGCTTTCAGGGAATGGCGATGAGAGGCATGTTGGGATGGAGATGCCCAAATGTGTAGCACTTACACCCATTTAGCAAATGGCCCTCTCATTAGTAAAAGCTTCTAAACATTAGCCTTAAGTTTAAAAAAAATTTTTTTTGAAATTATGCAAAAGCCCAGAGCACCAGTATGTGCTTCACACACGTTCCGTGGGAAGATTCCTTCATTTGCAAACTTGTATATTACATAATCATCTCCATTTCCTCACAGGTTGTGAAGAGTAAATGAGATAATATAATGTAAAGTGCTTGGAACATCATGAATAAGACACCTGAGCTCTTACTATTTTTACCATGATTACTGGTAGATTACAAGTGGTCTCTTCATAGCCATCATGACTACCGCCAGTACTAACACGGCTATCACCACAAACACTGCTACTGCTATAAGGACAGTACTTTACTAGTGCTTAATAGTGTCTATCATCATTCTCAATGCTTAGCATATTTCAGGAGGAAAACTGATGAATGGACTGATATAACCCACAATTAAGGAAATGAACAAAGAAATGGATACATTCCTGTAACGTGGTGAGCGTATCTTTTTTTTTTTTTTTTTTGAGACAGGGTTTCACTCTTGTTACCCAGGCTGGAGTGCAATGGCGCGATCTCGGCTCACCGCAACCTCCGCCTCCTGGGTTCAGGCAATTCTCCTGCCTCAGCCTCCTGAGTAGCTGGGGTTACAGGCACGCGCCACCACGTGAGTGTATCTTAAAAGGAAAGAGGTCGAATAGGTTGCAAAGAGGAAACCAGGAGTCAAGGGCTGTCTCTAGTGCCAGGAACTGGGTGCTGTGAACCCAGGAGTATTAAATAAGTACCTAACTGATGTCTGAGCAAGGAAGAAACAAAGAATGACAACAGTCAATTGGGCTCAGCTTAGACAAACCCTCAAAGTCAGGACACAGACAGAACAGGACAAGCGTGACACTTACAGTCACTTGATTCTGGATCCTTGTTTTAAAGACGGGGCTGTGAAGGGTCAAAGGGGTCAGCTGGGCTCAGTACTCAAAGGGCAGCTGTGGGCCAAGGCAATTGAACAAGGCTGGTGGGCGGAGCTGCATGCTACCCAGTAAATATGGGTGTTTGCATAGACTGTGTCTCTGCAGGGCGATGGTTAATTTTATGTGTCAACTTAACAGGGCCACAGGGTACCCAGAGGGCTGGCTAAACGGCATGTCTGAGTGTGTCCAGATGAGACTATCACTTGAACCAGGAGCCTGAGAGAGTAAAGGAGATGGTCCTCTCCAATGTAGAGTGAGCCCATTCAGCCCACTGAGGGCCTGAATAAAACCTAAAGGCGCAGGAAGGTTGAATTTCATCTCTACCTGATCACTTGTTCTGGGACATTAATCTTCTCCTGCCCTTGGCATTCCTGGTTCTCAGGCCTTCAGATCCAGACTGGAATCTACACTCGGGGCTCTCCAGCCCTTTCCCTTCCTGCGACAACAGCAGCTGTCCTAGCTCTCCAGCAGGCAGGTGGCAAATCGCAGGACCTCTTAGCTCCACAACTGCATGAGTCAATACCTTATCATAAATAAATCTCCTAGATATAGACATAAACATCAAGGTAGATATCGATATAGACATAAATATGCATCTATCTTCATCTCCTATTGGTCCCGTTTCTCTGGAAAACCCTGACTAATACAACAGTATATTTTGAAAACTTTAAAGAAGGACAGAGATCTGTTTTGTCCACTCTGTTGGCTCCTCAGAGCCTATCTCAGCACCTGACTCATAGCAGGAAAGTGGACAAGGGCAGAGAGGACAGGAGGGAGTGGCTACCTCCTGCCAGTCACCACACAAGGTGCCAGGGAGGTGGGTTCAGTGAGACCCAGGGCTCTGCGCCCAGGAAAAGCTGAACAAACCATGTTCCCAGGTGAGATCCCCAAACACCGCTCCCTATCATCGGATCCCTTCCTACAAAAGGCGCTCTAGAGAGAAAGATCCGCATCTTCAGAAGAAACAGAACTGAAAGAGGGGGCCGGGAGTGGGCAGAGAACAACGGTGATGGAGAAGGGGTGAGGAGCAGTGCGAGAGTGCGGGGGACGTGCTGGGAGAACAGGTGGACACGTGGCAGGTTTAAGGGATTCAGAAGACTCATGTTCTGACTTGAGAGCCACCATCCACAAGCAGGGGAGATCTCGAGCGATGCAATTGCTCCCAGCCTCAAGTCCGTTCATCTGTGAAATTCTGGGATCCATGAAGCTGGCTTCACTCCCTGTGATTTCCTTCAGAGCAAGCACAGTGGCTCTGTTCCTTTATTTCAGGCACCCTGCAGAGCGGCACACTGCAGGTTCTCCTTCGATATTAGTGCAATAAAAGAAAGGAGAAAGGATGAGAAATCACTTTATAAATGGTAAAGTCCTAGGCAGAGGACAGGGCTGGCTTTGTTTCTCGAGGCAGACTGGGGAGCTTCTGAAGGGGGGGTACTTCCTTCATCACTTTACCAATCCAGCCCCAAGTCAGTGTCCTGAATTCAGTCAACCCAAGAAAACATCCTCCAAGCATGCATGTCCTCTGTGCTGTCAAAATGCCAAAAGCTGGAAGCAGACAGAGAACAAGACCCAGGCCCTGCAATCCAGGGGAGGAGAGCTGCTGTTCAGGAAATCGGAACGCTGCTTCTGGAGACAGAATAAATCCCCTCGCGGAGATGATCAGAATTGACCTTTCCAAAGCCCGGCCCTTCCTCAAACCACAGTGATAATCATCACCCATAGTGACAGCTGCAGTGGGTGGTCACCCATGTGGCCAGCTGCTAGGCGAGCTGGACTGAAAAAGACTCAGAAAATCTTTCGTTTTCAGGGGCTGGCGCAGCCACGGTTCCCCACCTGGGCCTTGCCCATTGTAGGCATCACGGAGGAAGCTCCATGTCTGTGGGTGTGACGGTATGTGATCAGTGAAAGATGTTATCAGAAGAAATAAAATTAAGCACATTTTCCCCTAGACATACTAATCCTTCCTGTGCAATTGCCCTCATGTTTTGACATTAATTGAACTCTGTCTTTACTACTAAAAATAAACTGCAGGGCAATTGCAATGCACCAAAAACCTCAATACGAAACCACAAGAAACAGTAATAGAGAAATGGGCCACTACCAGAGGTGTTTTGAGAAGATGTCTCTGTTTCAAAAGCAGAGTTCCAAGTGGGCCGGGGGTTCTTTAAATCCTGTGGACATCAAGGGCAGGAAGCAATCTTTACACATATACCTTGTGGCTAAAGACTAGTGCTGGCTTGTATCCCCTGATGGGGAAGCAGGAGCCTGCTGATTCTATCTCACCAAAGGTCAGGGGGCCAGCACTGCCACTGTGGCCGTAACAGGCAGGGAGCCAGCAGATGACAGCAGGAGGACGCAAGGCCAGGAGAGGAATCTAAAAGAGCAAGGCGAAGGTCGATGGGGAAGAAGCCCATCCAGTCTGTACATCCAGGGAGGGGGCCAGAGTTGAGCGAGAATGAACTGAGAGGGTCAGGAGCTAGACAGGTCAGAGCTGGAAGTAGCAAGAAGCAGGCTCCCTTTCATTGCCCATTTTCTTGGGCAACATTCCGGCATCCTCAGAACCAGACCAAGTGGCTTCTGCTCCATGATGCGGCTGAGGAAACTAAAGTCTGCCTGGGTGTATGGTGTGTGCCTATAGTACCAGCTACTCAGGAGGCTGAGGTGGGAGGATCGCTTAAGCCCAGGAATTGGAGGCCAGGCTGGGCAACATAGCCAAGACCTTGTCTTTTAAAAGAAAAAAAAATGTTTGTGTGTCTTGAGACAGAGTCTCGCTCTGTCACCGAGGCTGGAGTGCAGTGGTATGATCTTGGCTAACTGCAACTCTGCCGCCCGGTTTCAAGTGACCTCTTGTGCCTCAGCATCCCAAGTCGTCCCTGGGATTATAGGTACGTGCCACTCTGCCCAGATAATTTTTGTATTTTTAGTAGCTGGTCCTGAACCCCTGGCCTCAAATGATCTCCCCACTTCAATCCCTCAAAGAGCTGGGATTACAGGTGTGAGCCATTGTGCCTGGCAAGAAACAATTTTTTTTGGTTTTGTTTGTTTGTTTTGTAGAAAGAAGTTTGAAAAGCATGAAAGCCTTGCCCAGAGTCACATGGGCAGTAGGGGGTGGAGCCTGGGGTAGACCCTAAGTGTCCGACTCCATGTTCACGGAGTCACCTTTGCTGCATGGCAGGCAACAGTCCCGATGCATGGGTGGGAAAGGTGAGGATGCTCTCCTATTGGCGTGTGTCCCAGCCACGCTGATTTCTAGGTAGGCGAAGGCAGGCAGGCTCCCAGTGTGAGAAGTGCCTTTAGGGAGCAGAACCACACACAGACGCAAACGCCTGAGCCTTTCTTCTGTCACAGAACAGCCCTGTCTCAGGACTGCAGGCCTTGGAATCCCAACACTTGTCCTTGGTGTCTTCCTGCTCCCAGCAGCTGAATTTTAGGGAAATGTCTCTTCATCACCCCACCCCGAGACAGACCTGTCAAGCCTCTGGCTTTCAGACTCTCTGCTCGGGTGGCTGAGGTCCCATCAGCCCTTTTCTCCAATATGGGAATCGCTTGCTCCAGCCCTCCAGGTGCAACAGGGCACGGGGATCAGCTGAAAAGGCTGCTGCCCCTGCACGCTCTCCTGCCCCCTAAGCCAGTCACCTGCATCAGGAGCAAGGGCTACCAGGACATAATTCAATGACTGTCCTTGAGGGTCAAAAAGAGGTACGCTGGGCTCCCAAGGAAGGTCTGTCAGCCGTAGGCATTGCAGTAGCAGAAATGAGAAATTCAACAATGAAACGAAAATGAATGGGAAATACAAATGCACAAAGGTGCTGAGCTCTAAAAGATGGAAAAGATTTTAATCGCTAAATAGCAGCTCGGCTCCCAGTATGCTGTATTCACGAGCATCTTTCAAGAGCCACAAGAGGCAGCACCGCTCCAGGAAGCCTCCCTGCATAGAGACAGTCCCCAACACCATCCTTACGTACCCCTGGGAGTATGGAGTATCCTATGTGTGCCACTCTCTCCACCTTGACTGAAGGGCAAGGCCTCATGCTCTTCACCTCTGCATGCCGCAGGAATGCTGACTATCACAGCAGATTTGAAATGCAAATGCACTTTGGGAAATTTCAGGCACAATACAAAAGATGACAGATACAGCGCAACGGGAGCGCAATTCTCTGCGACCCTCTCAGTTCTGACTTCTCTGTCTTCTCACCAGTCCGCACCTTCTCACCCACCTTTCCACCCTTGCACAGCTTTCAAATTCGTGGTAGGAATCATGTTAGTTTCCTGTTCATCATGTCCTTTATTCTTTCCAACATCTTACTTCAAAAAAAAAAATGGCGACTGACCTCATGCTTTCCTCTGAAGCTTTAAAAACTTTCTTCTTTTGGTTATGTCTCTATCACGTTTTCTCTCTCCTTTTCGATTACTCGTTTGTTTGTTCTTTCGCCCTGGGCCAGGCACGATGCCAGATCTTGGGATGTGTGAGGCAGACCTTGCTCTAAGCAATTTCACCAGCAATAATGGAAACGGGTAGGGGGAGGGGTAAAGGTAATTTCAACCCAGTGCAGCAGCCGTGGTATAATGGAGCCATGTCTTCACTCGCCCGCTGCAGTCCAGTGGAGGGAGTAATCAACTCTGCTTTGGGTGAGGGGCTCGGCACAGCTGGAAGGTGATTCCCAGCCTCTTCCCAGGCTGACTTGGTGGTAGGTGAAAGGCAGCAGGGACAGCAAATGAAAGACTTCGAAATAGCGTGGTACATGCAAGGAACCCTAAATGGCAAAACTGATGAATAATTTGAAGAAACTCTTCCATTTTGGAGTGTTTCTTCCTCCGTGCAAGGCAGCATGCTAAGCTGTTTATCTCTACTACCTCATTAACACACACAATATCTTCAGGAAGTAGGCACTAATACCTACGCTACTTTACAAATGAGGAGACTAAGGCTTTGAGAGGCTGAGTGATTTGTCCAAAGTGAGGCAAGTAGCAAAACCAAGAAAACCCAAGTCTGCTTGAAGCCCTCAGTCTTACCTTCTAACCCTTTACCCCCTGCACCCTCAGCCTTCATGTAGAAGGACCATGGAATTCAAGGAGGTGAAAGGAGGAAGTAGATTGGGCTGGGAAAGGAGGAAGAGTTAATGTTCTGGATGCCCCAATGGTATTTCGATCTGACTATGTAAACTTCACCCAAGCCTTTCCTCCTCCCCACAAGGCTGTCTCTACATGTTTTAGAAAGACAGCTGGAGCATCCTGCACCTTCTGCTACAAGTGGGGTATTCACTAAGAGATGGTGGGCTCCTCCCTCCACTAGGGACAGAGGGAGAGCTTCCGAGGCACAGTGAATAGGTAGACTAGACTCTGAGAACCAGATTGGGGTGAGGTTATGGGGAACCAGCTTCCCAAGTGCTTTGGAGCAGTCCAAGAAGACATGCTGAGAGGTCAAGAACCACAACCCACGTTGTGCTGCAAGAGACCTTCAACTCCAGAAGCTATTTTTGGTTTCACAAGGATCAGGAGGATAAAGTCCCTTACCTTAATTATCGAATCTCAAAATACTCCAGCTTTAGTTTAGGGAAGGACAGCTCTCAAGTCCATCCAGAGTGCTGAAGGGATATGTATTTTTTCAGACTGAAAGTGCCTAAATAAGACACATGCACACATATGTTTATTGTGGCACTGTTCACAATAGCAAAGACTTGGAATCAACCCAAATACCCATCAATGATAGACTGGATAAAGAAAATGCGGTACATATACGTCGTGGAATACTATGCAGCCATAAAAAATGATGAGTTCATGTTCTTTGCAGGGACATGGATGAAACTGGAAACCATCATTCTCGGCAAACTGACACAAGAACAGAAAACCAAACACTGCATGTTCTCACTCATAAGTGAGTGTTGAACATGAGAACACATGGACACAGGGAGAGGAACATCATACACTGGGGCTTGTCAGGGGTTGGGGGGCTAGGGGAGGAATAGCAGGGTGTGGGGGGATTGGGGAGGGATAGCAGGGGTTTGGGGGGCTAGAGGAGGGATAGTTTTAAAAGAAATATCTACAGTAGATGACAAGGTGATGGGTGCAGCAAACCACCACGGCATGTGTATACCTATGTAACAAACCTGCACTGCTGCACATGTACCCCAGAACTTAAAATATAATAATTTTTTTAAAGTGCCTAAATCTCAGGTGTAACAGGATTCCAGAAAGACACACAAAAAAGGATCCATATTAGTATCAATGTTTACCTTGAATAGATTTGGTAAGGAGATGTTTCATTCATTTAAAAGATAAGGACTGCATCTTTACTATATGCTGAATGAGAAGCAGAAGAGAAGACATTTCACAAGCAATGCGCATGTGCCAAGCACTGTGTCAGGCATTTGATGGACATTAAACCATTTAATCCTCTGAGGTTGGTTTTGATATCCCCCGTTTCTGAAGTTACACAGGCAGCAGAGGCAGAAGTGATGGTTGGGTCTTTCTGACTCACAAGCCCCATCCATTAATCATGCTTCCCTTCTCTACTAGAGCATTTTCATTCACCATCTTCCAAGAATACTAGGTAGAGAGGAACAGGAAACATACTCAGCAACTCCATTCTGAGAATGATCTGTCCCTGGGTGCCCGGCCCATTTCATACGCAGTGGAGATCACGTGAGCCATGGATGCTGCATCAGATTAACACTGTTGTAAGTTTTATCCGAGCCCAACACTGTCATCGGGTAACATGTCTTCAGTGGACATCATGCATTATTCAGGAAACAAAAAAATGTTGCCTCCATCAGAGACTCGTATCTGAAGGGATCATCAAGATGGCTAAATACTGATCAAGATGGCTAGATGAGGTGATCAAAAGGGGTGGGACAATGTGGAGAATGAGGCCCAGGAGTCATCCTTCTACGCTACCCTGAAGCAGTGCCTGGTGCTTAGCCTGGGAGTCCAGGCACTGCCCTTTCCTCCAAAGAACGATGATGCTCCGGTGTGACCCCCACAGAAAACCCCATTCGTACATTTACAACAAGGTGCCCTTTTCCCTTTCCAGACTCTTCACCCCCTCATCCTCATTGGCAGCAAATCATGAATAAGGAGAAACCTGTCAACACAAACTCAGAATAAAGAATCTTGAAAAGTTCTGAAGGGGGATTTGCCCTCAGCTCTGGGACTAGCTAGTAAAACATCCTTGCCCACAAGTAAGAAGAGCGGGCAGGTGGCCTGTATTCCCCACGTTGATTTCCTCATCTCTCCCCGAGAAACAACTTGGCCATGATTGTCTTCTCTGCGGCCCTCGTGCTGGTGTCACTGACAGACCTGCAAGCCTCGGAGTCCTCGCCTCCTCCCATGAAGTGCTGGCTTAACGCATCCCGCACTCAGAGTCCGGTTCCCAGCAGCACGGGGTGAATTCCCCCTCGCTCAGAAAAGTCCCCTTGACTAGCAAGGCACGCAGAAAGATGCTGCCCTCAGCGCCTCTGGGCTCCCCAGCGAGCAGCCTCCCACACTCCTCAGGCACCGTGACCGGGAAAGCACTTTTAGCCTTATTGTCAAAATGCATTTGCTTCATTACCCAAAAAGGGCAGAGGCACAGCCTCCTGGTCGGCGGTGGGCTCGTCGCAGACTTCCTGGGTTGGCGTCCCAGTTGTATCACTTAAAGAGGCTTCTTAGGACCCTGAGCAAGTACTCAAACATGAGCTCTCTGGGCCTCAGTTTCTCGTTTTCAAAGCTTGTTCCCAGTGTTAAGTGAGAATCTTTGCAGAGTTCAGCGCTTGTCCCAGGATATTATAAGCCCATAGAAATGTCAGGTCTTACTACCACCACATAGGCAAATGCTAGAGACTTAACCTCTCCCTCTCCTCCCAAGAGGAAATGAAAAAGGTCTCCCCTCTTTCTGTCTCACCACAGTGACTTAGCGTAGAGGCTCAGCATGTGGGGCCAAGGGAACAAATGAAGGCAATGAGATTGAGCCAAAGCCTGGGGCTTCAGTCAAAGGTTCTCAGCTCCAGGCCTGGCTGTGACCCCCGCTTCTTCATGCACTCATCTGTGAAAAAGAGTAGATTCGAACACTACCTGCCTGCCAAGCGCGCTGCCATGATTAAATGAGACAGTGCATGAAAGAGGCACTCTGTAAACTACCAGGGAAATCAGCTAATTCTAAGGTATCAGGGAAACCCACCTCATTACAATAGCACCTTTACTAGCAAATTCTGTAGAGGACATTTCACTAAGGATCGCCCTCCTGGGACCCTACTGAACACACAGAGAGTTCCCAGGAGGTCAGGAGACAGACACAACCTTCCTTTCCATTTTACAGATGTGGAAACTGAAGATCAGAGGGCTAAGGAGGCTGCCTGACGCCAAGCGACAAATCCACCAATACAGGGCTGAAGTGCTAGTTTGCAAGATACATACGTCCCCTCCTCCTTTTAAGGGGCGGGGGAGGTGGGGGGGCGGGGGGGGCAGGGGCTGCAATAACTTAGCACGTTGACTCCTGAAGAAAAATAGAATCTCTTTCCAAGACAGCCAAACTGATTAATGTTTTCAATTAATGTTTTTAACCACACACACAAAGAAATGTTCCATGGAAATTAAAGAAATTAAAATGTTTAAGCTTCTCCCAGGAGCCGCCAAGAATCCTGGGCAGGCCACGATGTTTAGAGCCCAGTGCGAAGCAGGAAGGTCACAGCCCCACCTCAAAACACTGAACCTGCCTAGCAGCGGGGACACTTCCCATCCACAGGGTGACAGGCCAAGAGGAGATAACTTGCTCAGTTATTGCTCATGCCAATAATTGGTGAGAGCAGCAGGGATGAAGAGGGAGGTCTGATAGGAGATGCTGGGGCCTGGGACTGAAGGGTCAGGTGGCTGCCCCCAGACCCTCTGGCTACCCTCCCACTTGACACAGAGTCCTCAAGGATGGGATATCCACCTGCTGTGTGGGTGACTGAGGTACCTGCACCCGATGTGACCAAGCAAGCCATGGGCTTTCTTTCCCTTTTTTTTTGTTCAGAGATGGAGTTTTGCTCTTTTTGCCCAGGCTGCAGTACAATGGCTCGCTCGATCTCGGCTCACCATAACCTCCGCCTCCCGGCTTCAAGTGAATCTCCTGCCTCAGCCTCCCGAGTAGCTGGAATTACAGCCATGTGCCACCATGTCTGGCTAATTTTATATTTTTAGTAGAGATGGGGTTTCTCCATGTTGATCAGGCTGGTCTCGAACTCCCGACCTCAGGTGATCTGTCCATCTCAGCCTCCCAAAGCGCAGGGCTTTCTAAGGGCACTGACAACACTTCCTTGATGGCGCCTGGGACCACAGAAGGTCCTGCTGGGGCCCAATGCTGTGCTTTGATATCTGAGAAGCCTGACTACCAAGGACAGGCAGACCCAGACCCCTGGAGGCTCCCAGGAGGTTCGGGGCAGAGGTGCGCTCTGTGTTAGCATCTGCTCTCCTCTCTGCCTGCAAGCTATCAAGCATGCCACAGATTCAGATCATCCACGCCTCTCCACAGGCTGAGAGGCAGGGCCGTCTTATGTTCTTTCTCCCACCAGAAGGTGAATTGCACAGGAGCTAGGTAACCTGAACAAGGAGAGGCAGTCCCACATATAGGGCAGGTCCCTGGAAAGATGGGAAGACCCAGGGTATAACACACAGCACTGACTAATCACTAGCTCTGCCACCAGCAAGGTGGCTCGTCCTGCACAGCTGCCAGCCTTAGATGCCACCAGAAGGTGGCCCAGGCCATGGGGCCAATTGGGTGGGCAGATGGCAGCCCGGAGCAGCCACCAAGGGCTAGGGTAGGAGCCCTTGGCCACTTGCAGGAGAGAGTGAGCAAGCTTTGAAATGAGCAATGGCACTTGGGTTCATGATGTGGAAATCATCAAAACACGAACTGCAAATCGATCACAGAGGTACACTAGGCACCTGCCGGAACTGTGGGTGGCAGAGAGTGGGGCTGTTTCCCCCGGGAAGCTCCTGAGTGCAAGCTCCAGCTTTGGGATATGTTCTTTCCCTCTGGAGAAGGCCCAGAAAGAGACACAGAAACAGACCCTGCCGTACTTCTCACAGGGTCAGCAGAGCCTGGCTCCCATGCGCGCTAGATTCCATCAAATCCAGCAGGCCGAGAATGAGGGGAACAGGCATAGCCTGCCCAGCTCTGAGCCGGTCCCCACCAGTTAGAAGCCATCTCAATGTGAGAAGTCAACATAACCTCTCTGGTCTTCATCTATAAATCAAGGATTTAAAAAATAAATAAATAAATAAAACAGCTACTCGGCGGCTGGGCACGGTGGCTCACACCTGTAATCCCAGAACTTTGGGAAGCTGAGGCAGGTGGATCATTTAAGGCCAGAAGTTCAAAACCAGGCTGGTCAATGCGGTGAGATCCCATCTCCACTAAAAATACAAAAATTAGCTGGGCATGGTGGTGCACACCTGTAATCCCAGCTGCCTGGGAGGCCAAGGCAGAAGAATCACTTGAACCTGAGAGGCGGAGGCTGCAGTGAGCTGAGAGTGTGCCACAGTACTCCAGCCTGGCAGCAGAGCAAAGCTCTGTCTCAAAACAACAACAACAAAAACCCAGCTACTCGTGGACTGGGTGGGGTGGATGGGTGTATTGCCCTGCAGTGTCTGCAGAAAGCTTAACACAACCTCTGGCTCCGAGTGGGTGCCTTATAAACACTTCGTTATTCTCAGGGTCAAATTGCTGTCCTTATCCCTACTGCCTGGTAGGCGAATTAGGTTTCAGGGCAAAGAGTCGGGACGTGAATCCTATCGTTGCCACTGGTTGAGAATGTGACCACAAACAAATCACTTTACTTCTTGATGCCTCGGTTTTCATATCTACAGAAACGTGGATGTGACCCCCAGCCATAGGGGACCGTTGAGGATTACAGGATTAAAGCAAGTCATACGGTATGAGCTTTCAAAAATAACAGTGCCAACCCAAACTGAGGAGCGTTTCTACAAAACACCTTCCCTGGACTCTTCAAAAATGTCAAAGTTGGCCGGGGGTGGTGGCTCACACCTGTAATCTCAGCACATTCAAGAGCCAAAGCGGGCGGATCACTTGAGGTCAGGAGTTCAAGGCCAGCCTGGCCAACATGGTAAAACCGCATCTCTACTAAAAATGCAAAAATTAGCCAGGCATGGTGATGCATGCCTGTAACCCCAGCTACTGGAGAGGCTGAGGCAGGAGAATCGCTTGAACCCGGGAGGCAGAGGTTGCAGTGACTTGAGATCATGCCACTGCACTCCAGCCTGGGCCACAGAGCAAGACTCTGTATATTAAAAAGAAAAAAAAAAAAAAGTCCAAGTCAAGTATGACTGAAAAACATGAGACACAGATACTAAATGCAATAATAACCCAAAATTGGCGGGAAAAAAAGTAGTCAAAAAGGCATTATTGGGACAACTGATCAAATTGTGTGAGGCCTGAGGATTAGATAATACAATTGCAGCAATGCGAAATTTCCTGAGTTTGATAATGACACACTCATTATGTAAAGAATGTTCTTATTCTTAGGAAGCACACACTGAATAGGGATGAAAGGGCATGTCTACAACTTACTCAAATGGGTCAGAAAAAAATAACATATTTGGTGTCGGGGTGGAGAGTGAGTTAGTATGATGATCTGGGTGTGCAGTAGTTGCTCATATCTTCATAATTTTTTCTGCTAGTTTGAAATTATACTAAAATAAATGGAAACCACAAGCTACAGAAGAAGAGGATGAGAACCACTCTGAAGAGCCTGGAGTATTAACCGTCCATGCAAGCACGAAATCAAAACCTTTCTCAAAAGACCTATGTCAAGGCTGGGCGTGGTGACTCATGCCTGCCATCCCAGCACTCTGGGAGGCCAAGGCGAGTGGACCACGAGGTCAGGAGTTCAAGACCAGCCTGACCAACATAGTGAAACCCTGTCTCTACTAAAAATACAAAAATTAGCCAGTGTGATGACGTGTGCCTGTAATCCCAGCTACTCAGGAGGCTGAGGCAGGAGAATCACTTTGATCAGGAAGGCGGAGGTTGCAGTGAGCCGAGGCCGCGCCACTGTACTCCAGGCTGAGAGACAGAGCAAAACTCCATGTCAAAAAACAAAACAAAACAAACAAAAAAAACTATGTTACCTTATCTACAAATGTTAGGATTAATTATGTAGAAAACTACAAAGGATAAGACTGAAATTTTATTTGAGCCACCGCCTCCGTCCAAGAAAAAGGAAGAAAAATAGATGGCTACTGCTGTTCATATGACCCAGGGCCAGGCTGGGAGGGCCAACAGGAGACAATTAGGCTGCATCCTGGCCATCCAGCATCCTGGTGCATAGGTGAGCTGGGATTTGACCCCAGGCTGCCTCAATAGGAGGCCGGAGGGAGGCAGGTACTCCAAGTCAAGCAGCAGCAAGCACCAAGATCAGCCTTTCCTCTGAAGCCGAGGTCCCATGCACTATGACGCTCAGACCTTAATACAGCTGCAAACTTCAGGGGAGCCTACACCCACATCTCCCCGCCCTGTGTACACCCACCACACTGCCCCCAGCACTGCACACAGCAGGGGCCCAACACTCATTAGTAAATGTACTCGCGGACACAATCCTTTCAATAATGCACAGACTCTCTCAGGAAGAAGGACCAAATATCCTGCAACAATTGTGTCCCAGGAAGGAGAAACAGGGGTCCAGGGACATGACGGGTAGCAGTCTTCATTGGAAAACTTCGTATTCCTTTTGGATTCTGTGCCTTGTAAATGCTTTAGTTATTCAAAAAGTTGTGGTTTTGTTTTTCTTAGTTCTTTTTTTAAATTGATTCGATTGATTGATTGATTGATTGATTTAGAGTCTCACTATGTTGCCCAGGCTGGTCTGGAACTCTTGAGCTCAAGCCATGCTTCCTGTCCTGTCTCCCACAGTGCTGAGATCACAGGCATGAGCCACTGCACCCAGTCATTTTGTTTTTTAATACAAAAGGAAAAAAATCAACAAAGTTACTTGTGAGCCTGCCCTGAGTGTGAAGCCGTAATTTCATGCCACTTAATTCTGAGTCCCTCAAACACGGCTGTTGCTTGCTATGCTACACATCCTCCTGTTTTCAGCGGGTGAAGAAACTAGAATGATTCAAGACTTACAGTCAGCAGCATCGCTGATCAAACTGGGGGGGGGGGGATTTAGATTTGATCACCAAAAGGCCAGTCCTTATGTTCCTGAAACTCTAGAGCAGCTGTTTAACCAAAGTAGGAAAGCCAGCCTCAAATCATCCTAAGAAAGTTATCCAACTCCAATAGGTACCAGGAACTGTGAAGGTGTTGTCATCCCGACAGCAACCCCATGAGGTGGGCAGGTCCTCATATAATCGGCATCTTACATCTCAGGGAGCCAGGTCACAGAATGGTCACAAAAGACACCCAAGACTTCTGCAGAAGGAGAAGGCTGGTAGGTGAGGGAAAGAAGTCTAGCGCCAAACGCTGGGCTTCTAAAGTCTATACTTCACCCTCGCAGGGAGTGTGAGGATCACCACTGTCCCATGTAAAAAGGCGTTAGAGTCAGAGAGACCTGGGTTCCACGCCAAGCTCCCTTCAAAAGCGGCAGGTGTGAGCAGACAGCCTCCAGCAGCACTACTCGTGTGAGGACTGCAGGAGACAATAGGTGGGGAAATGCTTTGTAAACTGTAAAGTGCTGTGCCAATCTCACCGTCAAAACAGAGGATGCAGTGGGGGCGTGGGGAGGAAGGAGGCGTCTGGAAGTTCAATGTCACCGGGAGGTTTTCCCTGAGCCATCAGAAGTATCTCCCCTCCTAATCTTCTACCTCAAACTTTCCTTTTTGTATTACACTTACATTCAACTTTCCCTCAAAAACATCCTCCCACTTCAGGGGTAAGTTATTAAGTCAGCCCCAAAGGTAAATAGTTTTCATTTCTCTAACCCCAAAAACCTCCCTTCCTGCCAGCACGCCTGGGTCTTGTCACCCACAACATCAAAGCCATTGCTTTCCGTAAAAGCCTTTCTGATCATTTGGGTGACTTGTGCAGATAACCACCACCCACCACACGCCAGGCTGTGCAGCATCTTCCTGCTGCCCTGTTAGGAGGTCAATGGGCCGGGAAAAAAGTGTCAAACTCCACCAGCCAATGCTTTGCACATGGTCACATGCCCTGCATGCTCTCCAAGCCATCTGGGTAATCTTGGCCAGACCCTTCTCCACCAGGGCCCTCTTGCAGAGGAAGCAGGTGGACCAAGCAATCTCTAGTTCTCTAGGAGATCTAAAATTCACTGATTCCATCTCATCCTCCCTGCTCAGAACTTCCTGAAATATAATAGTTCATTTACACACACACATACACACACACACACACACACACGCACGCACACATATACACACACACAGAAGCTAAGTTACTGTGTACAAGCTGGGCTGTAAGGCTGGGTGCAGTAGCACACATCTGTAATCCCAGCACTTTGGGAGACAAAGGCAGGGAATCACTTGAGGTCAGCAGTTCAAGACCAACCTAGCCAACACGGTGAAACCCCGTCTCTACTATAAATACAAAAATGAGCCAGGTGTGATGGTGGATGCCTGTAATCCCAGCTACTCAAGAGATTGAAGCAAGAGAATCACCTGCACCCAGGAAGTAGAGGTTGCAGTGAACCAAGATTGCACCACTACACTATAGCCTGGGCAACAGAGCGAGACTCTGTCTCAAACAAAAAAAAAAAGAAGCTGTAGTTTTTGGTGACTCACAGAGGAGAAAATATATTTTTCCACTTAGCTCAAAAGAATGGTTCCTCCATTCTTCAATTACTCAGATGATGTAATGACGTAAAGTCACCAAGCCAATGGGGCGCCAGGGGAAGTTCCAGGCTCCTGGGAGTGCAAACGTCAATGAAGGTAAGTGAAGCAGGGAATTTCCCACGGTGGACAGGTGCACTGAGAGATGCGCTGCAACAGAGAGTCCCCGCCCTGAGAAAACATCCCATATCCATTGAACTTTCCAGCTCGGTACCCTTCTAGGGAACCCAGGAAACAGTGAGCCTGAAGCTGGCCCAGAGCCCATTGTCCAGGAAGTCACACCCAATGTATGAAGGTTGCCTCTTCCAGGAAGTCAGTGTTGAGCCACCACCCAGCCCAAATCCCCTAGACTGTAACCTCCGTAGGAGGGGTAACGGTGCCTGGCGTGTCACAGGAGAGTAAGACACCATTTCTGAAATAGTAAATGTTTGCTGAATGAAATACTCACAGTGCTTCCATAAAGCTTAGGTAATTTCATTCCCCAAAATACTGGGTGCCTTTTCTGTGCTAGATAGTGGGGATAAAATGGTAAACAAAACAGATATTTGGCCAGGCATCATGGCTCACACCTGTAATCCCAGTGCTTCAGGAGGCTGAGGAAGGAGGATTACTCGATGCCAGGAGTTCAAGACCAGCCCGGGCAACACAGTGAGACCCCATCTCTACAAAAATACTTTAAAAATTAGCCGGATGTTGTGGTATGGACCTGAAGGTCTAATGACTTGGGAGGCTGAGGTGGAAGGATCACTTGAGCCCAGGAGGTCGAGGCTGTAGTGAGCTATGATCGTGCCAATACACTCCAACCTGGGTGACAGAGGAAGATCCTTTCTCTAAAAACAAGCCACCACCACCACCACAACAAAAAAAGCAGATGTTTCTCCATCCAGGCTTCTTCTAAAGCAGTTACTAAAGGGTTGGCAGATGACCATCAGCTCTCAGCCCTCTCAGGGGACTTCCTTGGCAGTTCAAGATTAGGCATACCTTATGGGGGCACATAAAATGACTGATCAATCCTCACCTCCATTCAGGACAATTCTGAAGGATCAGACCAGCTCCCAGGCTCCCCTGGCATTGCAAATCTTCTAGAAGCTGTATATGTGACTTCCTTCCTCTACCAAATGTGTAAGTTCACCCATCTATTTGTCCATCTAGTCACCATCTAATCACTCAACAGAAGTTTTTATATTAGGTGCTGGGAGAACCAAGTTGAAGAAAATCGGTCACTAACTCAATGAGTTGGGACTCATCCACACATCTGCAACACACACAACTGTTGGGACATTGTTACAGCTCCATTTCTCTCTCTGTCCAACCATGGCTTCTGCCCCTTCCGTTTCACAGCTGTTGCTCCTGAAGGAATCCCATAACAAATATCCTACTCACTAATCTACATCTTAGCATCTGTTTCCTAGAGAGCCCAGCCTGCATCATCAAGAAGGTTCATATGACAGATGCTCAGGCCTTGTGCCACCAAGATGAGGGTTTAGGACCGGGGGCACACGTGTCGTGGAAGATGGGAGCTAGTTTGTGGGAACGCCTTGCTGACAAGGATGCAAATGCTGGGCTTAAGGCTGTGATCAATGAGGAAGGGTAGTGAGCAGTGTGCAAACACCTGTGGTTGTTTTAATGTGTGGATGAGTCCCAGCTCACTGAGTTAGAGACCCGTTTCTTCAACTTGGTTCACCCACCACCTAATATAAAAACTTCTGTTGGGTAATTACATGATGACTAGATGGACAAATAGATGGATGAACTTACACGTTTGATTAAGCAGGAAGTCACACATACAGCTGTCAGAGAGACCTGGGTTCCAAGACAAGCTACCTCCAAAAGCTGCAGGTGTGAGCAGACAGCCTTTAGTGGCACTACCTCGTGTGAAGACTGAAGGAGACAATAGGTGGGGAAATGCTTTGTAAACTGTAAAGTACTGTGCCAATCTCACCGTCGAAACAGAGGATGCAGTGGGAGTGTGGGGAGGAAGGAGGCGTAGACAATAAATGAAAGATGATTATTTGGTACAGGTTAAATTGGTTAAATTGGCCGGGCGTGGTGGTTCACATCTGTAATAAAAGCACTTTGGAGGCCAAGGTGGGCAGATCACCTGAAGTCGGGAGTTCAAGACTAGCCTGACCAACATGGTGAAACCCCATCTTTAAAAAAAAAAAAAAAAAAAAATTTGCTTAAATTGTGTCATTTATGTAAAGTATTAATCACAATGTTCAAATAACAATAATGATAAAAATGGCAATTGCCAAGGCGGGAGGATGACTTGAGGCCAGGAGTTTAAGATAAACCTGGGAAACAGTGAGAGCTACACATACAAACACAAATGTAAAAAAATCAGCAAGACAGATTGAGTCTGGGAGTTCAAGAATATGCTGAGTTATGTTTGTGCCACTGTGCTCCAGCTGGGGCAACAGAGCAAAAACCTTGTTCCTGAAAAAACAAAATGATAATGGTTCTGATGCGGTGGTCCAAACCTGTAAACCCAGCACTTTGGAAGCCATGGTGGGCAGATCACCTGTTTTCATGAGTTCGAGACCAGCCTGGCCAACATGGTGAAATCCCATCTCTACTAAAAATACAAAAAATTAGTCAGGTATGGTGGTACATGCCTGTAATCCCAGCTACTCAAGAGGCTGAGGCAGGAGAATCACTAGAACTCAGGAGGCAGAGGTTGTAGTGAGCCGAAATTGTGCCACCTCTGCACTCCAAACTGGGAGACAGAGTGAGACTCCATCTGAAAATAATAATCAAAAAAAAAAACACAGGCCAGGCGCGGTGACTCAAGCCTGTGATCCCAGCCAGCACTTTGGGAGGCCGAGGCGGGTGGATCACGAGGTCAAGAGATCAAGACCATCCTGGTCAACGTGGTGAAACCCCGTCTCTACTAAAAATACAAAACATTAGCTGGGCATGGTGGTGCGTGCCTGTAATCCCAGCTACTCAGGAGGCTGAGGCAGGAGAATTGCCTGAACCCAGGAGGCGGAGGTTGCAGTGAGCCGAGATCGCGCCATTGCACTCCAACCTGGGTAACAAGAGCGAAACTCCGACTCAAAAAAAAAAAAAAAAACCAAAAAGATGACAACTATGGCTGGAGGTGGTAGCTCAGGAATGTGCATTGGGAGGCCACAGCAGGAGCATCACATGAAGCCAGGAATCTGAAACCAGCCTGGGCAACATAGTGAGATCTTGCCTCTACAAACAAAAGAAAAAGGTAATTAGCCAGATGTGGCGGTACTTATAATCCCAGCTATTCAGGGAGGCTGAGGTGGAAGGATTGCTTGAGCCCAGAAATTTAAGGCTGCAGTAAACTATGATGGCACCACTGCACTCCAGCCTGGGTGGCAGAGCGAGATACTATCTCTTAAAACAAAAAAGGGGAGAGACAAGTAAGCTCCTCATGGAGAACTTTGAATAAGAGGTAACGTGATCAGCAGCTTGAAAGAAGTGACGGCATGGAAGCTGGCAAGAGAAGAGAAGAGCAACAAGACGTTGGCACATAAGCCGTGACTCTGCTCTGCTCATCAGATGCTAGATAAATATAACACTGTCACTGGGACAGCCCAGCAATGCATGGGGAGGCATGCTGTCACCTAACACGCATCACTACGGATGTGGGTGAGAACATGCCTGCAACCAGTGAAGACGAACAGCTGAACAGAAGGCACCAAACTTACAACTGCGGTTTATAGACTTCATTCTACAGTAGTAAGAAGGCTTCAAGCTCATGGAACCATGGTATTGGGCGACAGCTGGTAATGCAAGTCTTGGAACTAAGACAAGATTTCTTTTTCTTTTTTTGTGGCGGGGGAGGTGGAGCAGAGTCTGGCTTCACTGCCTAGGCCTGGAACGCAGTAACAAGATCTCGGCTCACTGCAGCCTCCACTTCCTGGGTCCAAGCGATTCTCCTGCCTCAGCCTCTCCAGTAGTTGGGATTACAGGCACGTACCACCATGCCTGACTAATGCTTTTGTACTTTTAGTAGAGATGCGGTTTCACCATGTTGGCCAGGCTGGACTCAAACTCCTGACCTCAAGTGATCTACTCGCTTTGGCTTTTGAAAGTGCTGGGATTACAGGCGTGAACTACCAAGCCCAGCTAAGATTTCTTAAATAATCCAAACTTTGAACTATCCACAGTTTCTTCAGGTGTCTCCTGCAGCAGATGGGGACTTAGGAACTACCTGGAGCCTCCATTCTGAGAAAACAGCTTCAGGGGCAGAACCCACACTTGAGAAGCCCAGGCTCCAGCTTCCGTTCCCCTGCAGGAAATATACAGACCTTGAGGGACATCCTCACTCAGGTGCCCACCAGACCTACGGAGCATCCTTATTTCTCAGGGTGATTCCTGGAGAAACAGATGGGAGGATTGATGACAAGGAGAATAAATTAGAGCCTGGGCTTTGTGCAAACAAGAGTAAGCCACAATAAGAAAGGGATAATAAAGTTTGCTAGGGAAAATCCTTAAACCAGTGGTGTCACAGAGGCTATTTGCCAAGTGGTACATTGTATCTAGAAAACACTGATGCTTTTAGACTATTATTACACGTCATGGATCTGGGAGCACCTAAAACACTAAATACGGGGGCTGTCAGAGGTAGCAGGGGGATGACAACTCAAAGAACTGAACTCCAGGGCAGGCTGGGATGCTGTGTGTCAGGTTGAAGTTCACAAGTCACAAAGAAGCAGTGATGCTCAGCGCTGAAGCAGACAGGCCTTGCTGCTGAGCTACCTGGGCTGGAACTGAGGCTCCACCACTTCCTTCCCGTGTGATCTCAGGTAGCAGAGCAAGGAGGACTCCCCTGAGGCTCAGGCCTGATCTGCGATATGGGGACAAAGATACAGACCCCCCAGAATGTCTGTCGGGACTGAGCATGACCCGTGCAAAGCCCCTGACACCTGGTTAGTGCTCACTAAGGAGGTGCTGTAGTTATTATAAGCATAGGTCCCAGTGCCCCCCTTCCTAACTATACTCCACAAATCCCTAGGAAGTCAAGAGAGCCTCCTGAAGGTGACTCCTGGGAGCCTGATGGAGATGGAAGCTTCAGCAGAAGGACTATAGCCCTATTTTGATCAAAGCAGCTTTCCTTTAACCAGTTATAGGTATAGGGCTTGCATAGAAGATTTCAGAAGCCAGTGGAATTTCAGGGCTTTAAGACAGAAGAAGCACTTCAAATATTCATCCTCTTGTTTCTTAATAATAATAATGGTAAAGCCTCCAGAAAGCAAGGAACTCACCTAAACTCAGCCGCCAGGTCAGAGGCAGGGAAAGGGCAGCTGCTGGCCCTGAATCTCCCACACAGGCAGTTAAAGGCGAGGGTTATTGGATTCGTGATCTGAGGTCTCATCCTCTGGACTCTCACACTATGGACATGGGGGCTTGGCATCCCAAATGGAAGTCTTCACACCTACAGACTGGTGAAAAGAACCAAAGGGATGTCAAGTGGAGAGTCTTATTCCAGGCAGAAAGGAGTGAGTCCCTGACTTCCCTAAAAAGAGATAGTCTTCACCAGACCCACATTCAGAGCTGCGATGGGCTGGGCTGGACAGGGGAACTAGGCCCTGGGGTCCCTAGAGGGCTGACACTCCAGGAAATCTAGAGGCATCAAAGAAAACCTCAGATTAACCAGCGCCAGAATTGAGTGAGGTAAGGAACTAAGGAAAAGAACCAGTCCCTTCCTTGTCAAGAATTCATACCTCCCAGCAGACCGTAGGGTCTTACTCAAAGTCACAATGCATGAGTCTCCATCTGCCTAAAAGGTAGGCCTACCCAAGCAGTTACGTGACTTCTCCCCAGGCAAAAGGAGAGAAGAAGAAGACTTCTCAGAAGTGTAAATGCTCTTAAGTGACCACAGGTCAAATGTCAACTGAAGCATCAGCCCAGGCGAAGGAAGGAAACTCCAGCATCAAAGAAAAAAAATTAATCCTCTGTGTCCATGTGTTCTCACTGCTCAACACCCACCTATGAGTGAGAACATGAGGTGTTTGATTTTCTGCTTTTGTGTCAGTTTACTGAGAATGATGGTTTCCAGGTTCATCCATGTCCCTACAAAGGACACGAACTCATTGACACTGGGGCCTGTTGGGGTGAAATAGGGGAGGGACAGAGTGGGGTGGGGAGTTGGGGGGAGATAGCATGGGGAGAAATGCCAGATATAGGTGAAGGGGAGGAAGGCAGCAAATCACACTGCCACGTGTGTACATATGCAACAATCTTCCATGTTCTTCACATGTACTCCAAAACCTAAAATGCAATAAAAATAAATAAATTTAAAAAATTATAAAAAAAAAAAAAAAAAAAGAAATTAAAAAAAAAAAAAAAAATCCATCCTCATCACAGTCACTCATCTCCAGCCTCCTTGGTGCTGGGTACTAGTGGGTTTGTCATGTAGTCACTAATCCTGAAAAGCCACCTAATGCCCTTGAGCAACAGACAGGCAAGATGAGGCTGAGGGAGCTTACCCAAGGCAGAGCCAGACTGAATGCATGCTGCATACACTGTTCACAGCAAAATACAGGTAATAAGGCTGTACCAAGTTCCTCTTGCTTTTGCCCAGATCCTTTCAAATAGAAACCTTTTTAAGAAAAAATTAAGTCTGTAACAGGGTGGTTTTATTCAACAAGAAACTTTTGAATTCTCCAGCATGGGAGGGATGCAAGTAACGGCAATTTCACCATCAGAAATGCTATAGAGGGAGATCTGCTCTGGAGAAGGGTTGGAAGAGATGACCTCCAAGGTTTCTTTTAACTCTGGGACTCTGCAAATGTAAGTTGAAATTCTAACTCCCATCCTTTTATTCCCTTTAGTTGAATGTAGGCATTTCTGGAAACCCAAACCTGTAAGTTCTACTCTTCCTTAGTGACAGCAAGGATCTTTAAAAGCCATCCTGGCTTTTCCCTGCTAGCCTCAGCCTTCCTGCAGGGGAAGGTCCCAGCTGAAGAGCTGGGGAGGGCTCCAGGGACTCAACGTCAGACGGGCAGAGAGAGACAGAGCTAGAGAAGCCTCCAACCCCACAGGATGTGGTGAGTGAAGCACAAGACAAAACCAGAAAAAGCCATTTAGAAACACAACAGCCTCACAAAGACAGAGACAACACGAAAACACAGGGACTTTTTTCTTCTCTTCGTTTTTCAAGCTAGGAAACCCAAAAATAGTTGAAGGAGCTGTAATCTCATGCTTTCTGAAGAAAAACGCTGCCTAACTCAGAAGACAAATCTAGAGGGACAACTGTTAAGTTTGAAGTCATAAAGACCACAAGGCCATTCAGTGATTTCATGCAGAACCCCAGGACGTGAAGAGCAGAGTGTTGCAATCCCAGCCTCCAAACTCAGGGGCCAGTGTGCTAAGCCGAATTTCACACAAAGGCTTCATGCTGAAGCTCACTCATTTTAAGGCTGCGTCACAAGTGGCTCAACTTGACGGCGTCCACATGGAAAGTAAAGAAGTTGGCTGGGGGAGCAGCCAATGTCAGCATTCCCTAAGAGAGTTGGTAAACACACAGACAGAAAAAAGAAAACTTCCCTCACTAAAGATAAAAAATAGATAGAAATCTAACAAGAGACCATTTTGCACCCATCGAATGATAATTTTTTTGAGGCCAATCACACCATGTTGATGACGTTGTGGTGAAACTGGCACATCCACATGTTGATGGAGGCAGCATCGAGAACCCCAGTTGAAAGTAATTTGGCAATGTGTGTCAAGAGCCGTAAAATTGTGCTCTTTGACTCAATAATCCTTCTGCTGAGAATCTGTCCAAAGGATTTTCCAAGAAGAAAGAGTTATATGCACGAGGATGCTCGTGGCACCCTTAGACGTGTAACGACAAACTACTAGGCACTTTAATTTTTAACAACAGAGAACTGATTTAGAATATGACTTGTCAACTTGATGAACCATTATACACTCTTTAAAAATGACCCTTTGTTAAGAACACATGGACACAGGGAGGGGAGTATCACACACTGGGGTCTGTGGGGGAGAAATAGGGGAGGGACAGTGAGGGGCGGGGAGTTGGGGAGGGATAACATGGGGAGAAATGCCAGATACAGGTGATGGGGAGGAAGGCAGCAAACCACGCTGCCACGTGTGTACCTATGCAACAATCCTGCATGTTCTTCACATGTACCCCCAAACCTAAAATGCAATTAAAAAGAAAAAGAAAAAAAATGACCATTTGTAAGATGCTTTAATAAAATGAAAAAAATGTTTAGGGCATATTATAATAAAAATGTTTTAGTTTTAGAATTTTTAAAAACCTGATTACAAACCATTCCCTACATCTATGACCATATAAAATCATTAATTAATGCATAAAAAACTATTATCGGATATTTGAAAACAATCTGATTAGTCAAGGAAGAATTACTGATTCTGTTTTCTCACCCGTGTCTATTCTTTGGAATTACAATGCTGTGTGTGTAATCAATGACATCAATAATGATGATGGGCTGGGCGCAGTGGCCCGCGCCTGTAATAGCAGCACTTTGGGAGGCTGAGGAGGGTGAATCATCTGAGGCCATGAGTTTGAGACCAGCCTGGCCAACATGGTAAAACCCCACATCCACTAAAAAATACAAAAGTTAGCCCCATGTGGTGGCGCTTGCCTATAGTCCCAGCTGCTCGGGAGGCTGAAGCAGGAGAATTGCTTGAACCCAGGAGAAAGAGGTTACAGTGAATTGAGATTGTACCAATGCACTCCAGCCTGAGTGAGAGCAAGACTCCGTCTCAAAAAAAAATAAATAAATAACAATGATGAAGATGACATTTTATTGGAAAAACTTCAGTAATTTATAAAATTAGGATAAAACTCTGAGGAACTGGAAATGGAATTCAGAATATGAGAAAGGATCAAACTCGGAGGCATTTGAGCACCCAGATAAAGAAACACAATCTCTAATCAGAGAACGAAAACTGGAGGCACCAATGGGGTCATATATTAGCAATGTCAGCTATCCAGGCCCCACAGCACATCCGGCACTATCTGATCATCTCAGCTTTGTGAGATTCAGTCTTCCTCCCCCACACTCGGCCCCAAGTGTTCAAAGAGGAACAGAAAATCCCAACCTGTGTGTATTTAACTGCCCATCCTTCGAAAACACAAAGCCCTCCTGAGAGGCCAAGAAATAACTTAAATACTGAATTTCCTCAACTATCTCTTTTCAAAACGGCAACTTGGGTCAGCTTCTATACGTAGCACTGGAAGTAATGAAGAACCTTAGTTTTCCATCGTGTGGGACCTAGTTGGGATTTCCAGTGTGGACCACAATCCCAACTGTCCCCACTGAAAGTCCAAGCAGGGGTGGCCAAGGCAAAGGCAGCCCTTTGGAATCACAGGGGACCTAAGTCTACTTCTGACTCCAGCACTACCAGCCCTGTGCCTTTGGGCATGTTATTTTACCCCCAGGACCTCAGTATTCACATCCACAAAATGGGGACGTTTCAGAACTTTCCTCCTACTGGCATGGTGAGGATTGCGCGTGGCTCCTGGCAGCAGTGGATGCGCACTAACTGGCGGCTCTCTCCATTATTATTATTTCCCAGGTGTTCCTGTCACTGATTCATCTCCCAGGTCTTCAGGAACCGTGGCTGCACACGTGGCAAGGAGGGCACACGGGTAAATGACTAAATGCAGCTCAACAGCCAGGCATGGTGGCTCACATCTGTAATCCTGGCACTTTGGGAGGTCAAGGCAGCAAGATCGCTTGGACTTTAAGACCAGCCTGGGCAACACAGCAAAACTCTATCTTAAAAATATATATATACATATATAAAAACTTAGCTGGACAAGGCCGATGCAGTGGCTCATGCCCATAATCCCAGCACTTTGGGAGGCCAAGATGGGCAAATCAGAAGGTAAGGAGTTTGAGACCAGCCTGACCAACATGGTGAAATCCCATCTCTACTAAAAATACAAAAATTAGCTGGCCGTGGTGGCGGGCACCTGTAATCCCAGCTGCTTGGGAGGCTGAGGCAGGAGAATCACTTGAACTGGGAGGTGGAAGTTGCAGTGAGCTGAGACAGCATCACTGCACTCCAGCCTGGTGACAGGGTGAGACTCCATCTCAAAAAACAAAAAACACAGCTGGACAAAATTTTTTAAATATCCAACTCAACCTTGGCTGATATTAGGATCACCCGGGAGCTTCAAAAAGCCGCAGACACCCCAGTCCTTCCCAGAACAATTATATCAGCTTCTCTGGGAGTCAAACCCTGGCACAGCTATTTTTAAAGCTGATTCCACTGTGCCACTGGGTAGGGGCATATCCAATTCAAGCAAGGGCAACCCAGTGATGTCCTCCACACCCCTGAGCCCATGAGAGCATGAAGCCAGAGTCTTCTTTAATTGACTAGGCCACAGTTCAACAGCTCCACTTGAAACAATCGAGCACTCCGTGAGTGACCAGCAAATGGCAAGAAGCTCCCCAACTCCCTGCCCGCTGCTCAGCTCAGTGACTTTCTGCAAAGCAATAAAGCTGGCCAGCTGGAGTGGTCCGTCCCACAGAGGCCACTGGGAAGCACCTGACCAATATGGGCAGGGGTGCTGACAGTCCCGGGGTGAACACAAGCCCCTGGGACAGAACTGCGCCCCAGCGTGCAGCTTGCAGGTCTTGTGCTGCCGTAGTTGCTGAAGAATCTGCAGGGCTCCTCAGGAGCAGGTGTCCAGGGTGGCTGGGGCCAGACACCCTGCCTGTCCCAACCCCAGTGAAGGGATTAGGACAGCAATTCTCAGACTGGCTTTTCCATGGGTGATGTGAGTAAAGTGGGTCTTGCTGGGCCGTCTGCAGCACTCTCACCCACCTGGCAGTCTCACTGGGCCGGACTGTTCAAAGAAGCATTCTACTCTGCTTTACTCTTTCTCCATTTCTAAAGAATCCTCAGTAAACACCCTGGGGCCTCCAGGATAACAGCCCCTTTCTGTCCCCGTGGTGACAGATATGCTAAGAATGTTCCATGCACACAACCTGCAGTAGCTCCTGTAACCTCACAGTGGGCATTTGGGGTAGATGTTGTCCTTATCCCCACTTTACAGATGAGGAAACTGAGGCCCAGAGAGGTCAGCTACCTTGCTCAAGGCCATGGCAGACTGGAACTCATGGCCTGTCATGGGTTCCAGAGGCTTGACTATTGTTCTGTGCTACACTGCGGTGCCCTGGCTTGAGGGCTGCCCCCTTCATTGATTCCTCTCTTTATTCAAAAAATATTATTGGGCCCCTGCTCTATTCCAGCACATGGCAGGGGGCTGGAGATAAGGCATGGGAAGAGGTATAGGCTGTCCTCCAAAGAGCTCCCACCTGAGCCTAACTCTCTCACAAACAACCCCAAACAGATCATGTACTGGTGGAAACCTCTCCAAGCAGTGTGGGCCTGGACCGCCTCCAGCAGAGGCCCAGCAAGGAACGGAGGCAGGGGAGCAGGGGGTCAGGATGCAGGGTGAGGCAGACCAGGAGGTGAATGCCGGCTGTGTAGGGACTGGCTGCGTGATCTAGGCAAGCCTCTCCCTGGCCCTCAGCTGCCAAGGCCTGCTATGCAGAACACATGAAAAATTGTCTGCCCTCCACAAAAATAGCTCCGACTAGTTAGAAGTCAGAAGTGCAGGCCGAGTGCGGTGGCTCATGCCTGTAATCCCAGCACTTTGGGAGGCCAAGATGGGCGGAGCAGCTGGGGACAGGAGTCTGAGACCAGCCTGACCAAATGGTGGAGCCCCATTTCTACTAAAAATACAAAAATTAGCCAGGTGTGGTGGCCTATGCCTGTCATCCCAGCTACTTAGGAGGCTGAGGCAGGAGAATCGCTTGAACTGGGAAAGCAGAGGTTGCGGTGAGCTAAGATCATGCCATTCCACTCCAGCCTGAGCAACAAGAGTGAACTCCATCTCAAAAAAAAAAAAAAAAAGAAGTCAGAAGTGCAGTTTAGAGCAGGGGCTATCAATCTTTTTCTTTAAGGGTTAGACAGAAACTATTTTAGGCTTTTTGGAGGCCACAGGGTCTCTGACATGACCAGACTCTGCGGTTATAATAGTGTCTGAGCAGCACTGACAGCACGCAGAAGAATCGACATGGCTGTGTGCCAATAAAACTTTATTTACAAAAACTGGCAGCCTGTCAGTTTGCTGGCCCCTGATTTCGATGGCATGAGATGGAACAGGTAACGGCCATGATATCAGTTAGCTGAAGGATAAGCGGCTCCATTTTCTTTTGTGTTCTCCCAGAGCACTTGGCCTTTAAGGTAATAGTGACTCCCAGATTTTTGAGGTTTCCTACTTTCTTTGGTGATCTTTAGTTTTTGTTTTGTTTTGCGGGGAGGTGTCTTACGTAGCTTTATTTAACCCTACAGCGCCCCTAACCAAGGGTGAGACCCCAACTGTAAGTCTTCCCCCGGCCCCTGTTAGGCTGTGCCTGAGGGTTGGAAATTGATGGCTAGTAAAGAACAAGTCACGGCAGATGGAGAGGAATGTGAAATCAGACAAAATGCTGTAGCTTAGCCTTGAAGCGCGCATCCCCTGAGGATCTTGAGAAGATAGGAAAAGAAGATCAGGCATAGCAGGAAAGGTGAGCAAGCCACATGCCTAGATGCACAACTCCTGCTGATGTGGTTAGGCCTTTCCCTCTTATCCAAGAGCCAAAGGGGGATTGAGCGTGCTGGGTCCAGGCAGAAAGAGCTGCCGGAGACCATGGGGGTCACAGCCCTGACTTCAGGTTTTCCTTTCTGAAAAGCCCCTTCCACTTCACCCACGCAACAACTTCCTATCACCCCTGGGTCCACTGCGAAGACCACCCAGCCTGGATGGACAGCACTGCTCCTGCTCTGTCCTCCTCACACGGGCGTTCCTCCCGGGCCATCAGACAAGCCAGTGATCAATCCCAACACTTACACTGCTGAACTGTGTAGACCATAGGCAGCTTTCTTATTTCTGAGGCTCACTTTCCCATCTTTATCTTGGCAGTGAAAATAGCTTGTTCACCCACACAGCCATCATTCACTGGAGTGAATATGACCCTCTACTCCCTAGCACTGTCCCCAGGAAGGGAAGAGAGAAGCCTGGGACACAGTGAGTGCTCAGGAAGCGGCAGTGAAGAGGACAGCGGCTCCTTGGAAGTCCAGCACAATGCTGACTCGCAGGAAACAAACAGGAGTGTTTCAATGGCTGCACACCAATCTGACGATAACACGAGCCCCTAGGTGGTCAGTGTCCAACTCACAGGTCTGTAGAACTTAGGGCATGGTATGTGGTGGCCAGGAGGGGCTCCAAAAAGCATCTAGGAATGGCCAGGGTCTGAGATGGATAGGTTTTAGGTCGGTCAGAGAAGCCCTTAGGCCAAGGAGAATCAAGATAAAGAAATGGAAACCAGCAGAGCCTGGGATTGCCACCTGGTTGATGCAAACAATGGGTCGGAGACTTGGATTACCAGATCTCAGCAGATTGAATGACAAATCCTCTGACATAACAAGTGTCCACTAATAATGAAGAATGAAAGAGAGGATTCCCAGTCCAATATCAGCAGATGCAAATGTCAAAGTTCACGTATAAACATGCAATTCCTGGCTCTAAATGGAGTCTAGGAAAGCATCACCTCAAGATAGAATGAGATTCTCTTCTGTATTTGATTCTCAGAGCTGCTATACAAATGGTCACAAAATAACTGGCTTGAAACAACACGTAGCTGGGCATGGTGGCATGTGCCAGTAGTCCCAGCTACTCGGGAGGCTGAGGCAGGACAATCACGTGAAGCCGGGAGGCGGAGATTGCAGTGAGCTGAGGTCTCGCCACTGCACTCCAACCACTCCAACATGGAGGACAGAGTGAGACTCCATCTCAAAAAAAAAAGAAACGACATAAATATTTTCTCTCACTGTTCTGGAGGCTGCAAGTCCAAAATCAAGGGGTCAGCAGGGCCATGCTGTCCATGAAGTCTCCGAAGAGAAAGACTTCTTTGCCTCTCCTGGCTTCTGGTGGCTGCCGGGAATCTGTGGCATCCCTTGGCTTGTAGCTACATCCATCCCATCTCTGCCTCCATCATCACATGGCCTTCCTCCAGAGTGTGCCTTCCTCCGGAGTATGCCTTCCTCCGGAGCGTGCCTTCCTTCACGGTGTGTCTGTATCTGCATGTGTCCTTCCTCCGGAGTTTCCCTTCCTCTGGAGTGTGCCTTCCTCCAGAGTGTGTCTGTATCTGCATGTGTCCTTCCTCTTACAAAAACATCCTTTATTGGATTAAGAGCTCGCCATACCCCAAGATGAGCTCATCCTAACTATTCCATCCTCAAAGACCCCTCCAACGAAGGTCACATTCAAGGGGTCGGGGATTAGGACCTGAGCATATCTGTTTAGGGGACACAATTCACCCACTGTACTCACCCTTTCAGGGCCTCCCAGATATGCCCCACTGGCCAGCTTTTGCCTAAGCCAGGCCTCCCGGGGTGTCTTCAGTTAACAGGAACATAACGCTGAGTCCCTGGTGGCAATTGTAAAATCAAAGAAGCTGCAGGTGCCAACGTCACCTCCAAAAGCACTTAGCTTGTGCGTCCACATCAGCACTGTCTTGATGTCTCCCTAACGGTGTTTTTGAAAGAGGTTTCAAGCCACCCCCATCCCACCACACCCTACAGCTGAGCCAGCACTCTACCCTCAAGAGGCATCCAAATGCATGGTGTCTCAGTAACAGGCATCCCCAGGCCTGAACAGTTAGAAAGTCAGGCAGTTAGTGAAGGACCGTCAAGGACACATCCTGATCCCAAAAGCCAGGCAGGTGGGTCGCCTTGGAAAAGGGACGTGTACACCCCTGGCTCTCCCAATCCGTTCTGACAGATCCGGAACTTCTCCCCAGCTGCCATTTGGAAAACCCTGTGCAATCTGTGTATGGACTCAGCCAGGCAGGCCTTCCACAAACACTTGTGAGTTTCCACTGTCCTACACAGGATTGTTGGCTGAGCACAGATGCGAACAAAGAAGGTCAACGCAGAAGAGGAATGAGTGCTCCAAAGCCACAGGTTTCCGGAGCCTTCAAACCCAAAGTGTCCTCTTGAGGCAGCACCCGAGCATACTACAGGTGCTCAATAAATGTCAGTGGAAGCAAACTGACTGAAAAGACTTTTCCATTCTGTAAAGGAAGCCTGTGTGTGCTCAGATACTCACGAATGAACGTCCTGGGAGACGTCTGGCGAGTTACAGAACCATGATGAGCTCCTCTCCTTACCTGGATGTATAAAACTGACATTAAAAGAAGACTTAAAGCACATGCCATACTTTTCCTTTCCATCTTTGTGGCAGGAGAAGTACTGCCCAGCCAAGCTGCTCTTTATTCAGGAGATGGCTCAAAGCAAGCTGGGAAAATGCAGGGTGAGCCTTTCCTGACGAAGCCTTGTTCTTGGCAGGGCCACAGAGCACCTGGTGGACCGGGCTTTGTGGTAGATGCCAGGCAGGGGCACTGACTGACCTCATGGTCCCGTCCAGACATGCACAGGCGAGCACGCCACGTGCTCAGGGTGGACCCCGTGCTAGCCTCTGCCGTTTTTCTTCCGTTCAGCCAATATTGCATTACAAGCCCAGTTAGTGTTCCATACAGGAGGAGACGGGGCAAACAAGAGCCCAGCCTTCATGGGACTAATCCCAGGGTCCTCTCCTCCTTCCTCCTTCCTTTCTAAGCCCTCCAGGGGTTAACCTCCCCTTCTCCCCAGTTCACTGCCCAGTTCATTCTTAATCTTCCAGGAGAGGCCCCGGGTCAGGTTTTCCACTCAAAGAAAGGCCCTGTCCTCCTTCTGACCTGTCCCTTTGCCATCAGCGAGTGGATATCCATTCCCACCAAACAGGACCCAACCTGCAATCAGCCCTGGGGCGGGTGTCCCATGAGCCTCCAGAAACAAACACTCATTACCCAAGGCGTTGCCAGATATGCCACCCTTGAATTAAAGTCTTCCAGAGCTAGCATGAACAGCCTCCTGGAGGGTTTCCTTTCTGGGGCAAAGGGGCCTGGGGCTCAGGACCCATCTCAGCCAGCAAGCTCAGCAGCCTCAGCTCTGGGATACCCGTGAGAGGGGCATGGAGTCTCGGCACATCAAGGGAAGAAAAAAAGAAAGGCATTCTAACATCCCCATCAGCAGGCATTCCCCACCATACCCCTAAAAGATGAAAGGGTAATCCCAACAGTCAAATGGTTTCCTAAAAAGTCCTTCCTATGTCCCACTGTGGCTCAAACTGGACTTTCACATCCCTGATGCATGCTGTACAATGAGGTGGCCACTGGCTACATAGGGTGATTTAAATTTAAGTCTGTTGAAATTAATTCACACTAAAATTGCAGTCCCTCAGCCTCTACAGCCCCAGAACAAGTATTCAACAGCCCGATGTGGCCAGGGGCAAGGATGTCAGGCAGCTCAGGTTAGAGAAAGCTCTTCACTGCTCCCATGGCCTTCTCTGGCTGCTGAGAAGAGGGGCAAGCCCCACCTCCCTCAATCTTGTACCCCAGTTTAGCTTCCTAGAGGTACAGTGAAAAGCAACTCCATAAGGAGAGAAATGAGCATAGCTCAGAAATCAACAAAATAACTAGCTTGGAGCCTTTTCTAAGACTCAGGATCCAAGGGCAGCTCTGCTGCTTACTAGGTGCATGATCCTCAGCAATTCAGGTCACCTCCGAGTGCCTCAGCTTTCCTCCACAATGGAGGCAAATGAACTCTCCCCTGCCTCTTCCCACAGCTTTGGGACAATTATGAGACTCCATAACCCAGGTAAATTCAATACCATACAATGGCAGGATGAAAGGCAGCACGGTACCATTAAGGTTTCCCTTCTCTTAGACACTATTATTATCATTCTTGTGTTGTTATGAAAACATCAGTTGCATCGGTCCACCAGCATTTACAGGAACTCTAAGCAATGCAATTTAATTTAATACAAACCAAGCAAGCTACTCACTCCATGCGCCTCCTGCGAAACCTCTAAAACTGGACTTGCAATTATTCTATTCCTCATGACCTTCTCTTTCACTGGTTTTCCAGCCCTGATTCTGCATTCATATCAAAGTAGTCTTTTGCAAAGGTAAATCCTGTACCTTCCTTTCCTCTCCTCCTCACCGAAGCTCTGCATCGTCATGAAGGTAGGATGGAAACCCTTAAGGCCTCAAGCTCAGAGCTCCAGGGAGACTCTGAACAGCCTGCTCATCTCCTGCCAATCTCTGTTCTGCACCCAGCCTCTGACTATGTTAGTTGCTAGATGTAGGGCAGAGGCTTGGACACCCAGCTCAAAATGGACCAAAATGCAGTGGAGGGTCGGGGGAAGCTGCCTTCTCTAAATAGCCCTACCTGCATCAGAAGTGCCTGCAACTTGATGAGGAGGAAGGCAGCAAATCCCATTGTCATGTGTGTACCTATGCAACAATCTTGCATGTTCTTCACATGTACCCCAAAACCTAAAATGCAATTAAAAAAAAAAAAAGAAGTGCCTGCAATTGACATATCCAAGGGCAGAGGCAAGCGAACAAGGAAGGGTCCCCCAGAACCCATGATGGTCCATTGGTCAGTGGGGGTGAACAGAACTGTGTCTTCAGCCTCTCTGTGGCTGTGCCAGGATGATGCCACCTTCCCAGTGACAGATGTAACGCCAGAGCCTACAACAAGCCCTAGAGTGAGGAGCTGCCTGAGAAACCTCGCAACCATCTAGGCCCCGGGGCAGACTCTCTGTCTGACGCTGTGATGGGTCGGGGGAGCACAGGGCTCTGATGAATCTGCCACCTGGCTGTAGGAAAATGTGTACATTATACCCACGTCAGGGGCAACCTGTTGTCATTGGTGAACTTGGGTAAAGTATATGAGGGAGTGCTTTATACACTTTTCGCAGATTTTATTCAGTGTGAAAGTGAAATTATATGAAACATTTTAATTAGGTTTTTAAAATATGTATATATTTCTCATATAAGATAAGAAAAAAGTGACAAAGCAGAAAAGAATATCTAGATATGAGGTCTGGGCCTTGACTTTCCCCAGAAGTGCTGGGGCCTAGAGTGGGTTGAAGGTTTTCTTCCCCGCAGAAAAAAGATAGTGCCCTTAGAAACTGGTGCCTGTGGCCTTCTTCAGGAAAAAGGCTTTTGCTGATGTAATGAAGCTACGAATCTTGGCTGGGCATGGGGGCCCACACCTGCAATGCAATACTTTGGGAGGCTGAGGCAGAACAATGGCTTGAGCCCAAGAGCATGAGAGCCACAAGGGGAATATGGTAAAACCCCATCCCTAAAATAAATAAATAAAATAATAATAATAAAATTAAATAGGCCAGGCATGCTGGCTCAGCCTCTGGGAGGCTAAGGTGGGCGGATCACAAGGTCAGAGTCGGAAACCCTGTCTCTACTAAAAATACCAAAAATTAGCCAGCTGTGAAGGCAGACGCCTATAATCCCAGCTACTCAGGAGGCTGAGGCAGGAGAATCACTTGAACCTGGGAGGTGGAGGGTGCAGGGTCCCTCCAGCTGTGAGTTCCCTGAGGGTGCGGACTCAGACATTCTCCACTGGACATTCAACCCTTGACAAACGTTACTGGATGACTAAACGATCTTAGAACTGGAAACAGAATATGAAGATATTTCTATTCCAATTCTCAGTCAATAGATATGCAAGCCGAGAATCCGAGAAGTGGGGAGAACCACCAGGACTGGGTCGCAAGGCACCCAGAAAGGCCACGCTGGATTTCAGGCAGGGCTCTCCTCCTCTGCTTCCTGGACTTCTAGCTAGATCAGCTTCCTCCCCAGACAACATTCCCTGTGCCTAAAATGGTGCCTGGCACATGATATGTGTTCCAGTGAACATTGATTAAATGAGCCCAGAAGGCCGAGTGGGGATGTCCAAAGTTGGTTTCAATATTTGTAAATGCTGCTACTTTTAAAAAGGGGGTGGGGGGCTGCCTTCTCTGGAAAAATTAAAAAGTATCTAAGGATGCTAAATCCCCCTGTGTTGGTAGTTCAGGGAACTTTGCTGTCATACTTTTTCTCAGAGAAAACGAGGGGGTGAGAAGAGCAGGAATTGAGTGAGTTCCAGTAACAACCCAGGAGCGAACCAACACACTCACCCATCACCAAACATGTAGCCAGTCTCGCCAGGCACCAGACACTGAGAGGCACCGGACACCCAGAAAAGGCAAACCCCAGCCCAGCCCCCTGGACTGCACAGTCTAAGGTGGAGGGCAGGCAGTCACCAACAAGGTGGCAAGTGGCCGATGCGAGCCTGGGACCTAGAATGACAGAGCGTGGCGTGAAGTCAGCCTGGGCAGGGTCAGGAAAGCTGCCGTGTGAAGGGTAGGAGATCCCAGGACTGAAAGATCCTGCCTTGGGCACCTCTAGGAGGAAGAGAAAGCTGCCGGGCAGCGTGAAACCCAGACTCTATTGAGGAAGGAAAGAGAGCTGGGCGGTCCGACCTCAGTCCTGCAGGCCAGAGGTCCATGTGGGCCCTCTCCCAAACACCTCCTCTTCCCTGACCACCCCAGCGGGGATCTGACGCTGCTGGAAATCTCAGTCTGCTCCTTTGTAAAGGAGGGACACTAAAATGCAGACGACGCTGGGCGTGGTGGCTATGCCTATAATCCCAGTGCTCTGGGAGGCAGAGGTGGGTATCTTGCCTGAGGTCAGGAGTTTGAGAACAGCCTGGCCAACATGGTGAAACCCTGTCTTTACTAAAAATACAAAACTTAGCCAGGCGCAGTGGTGTGTGCCTGTAATCCCAGCTACTCAGGAGGCTGAGAGAGGAGAATCACTTGAACCCGGGAGGCAGAGGCTGCAGTGAGCCGAGATCACGTCACTGCACTCCAGCCTGGGTGAGAAATCAAGACTCTGCCTCAAAAAAATAAAAAATAGATAAATAAAATGTAGACAAACCCCCATAAGACAGGGACCAAAAGCCCAACCAGGGCGTGAGGACACCCAGGCCCTAGACCATAAGAGGGATGGTAATCCCTAGCCCTGTCACCTAAAAATAAGGTCACAGCAGAGCTAGATAATCGATAATGTCACAGTCGAAGTAAAAAAAATTCAGTGAGTTAGGCCAGGCACGGTGACTCACACCTGTAATCCCAGCATTTTGGGAGGCCAAGGTGGGTGGATCATGAGGTCAGGAGTTAGAGACCAGCCAGACCAACATGGCGAAACCCCATCTCTACTAAAAATACAAAAATTAGCTGGACATGGTGGTGGGCACCTGCAATCCCAGCTACTCAGGAGGCTGAGGCAGGAGAATCTCTTGAACCCAGAAGGTAGAGGTTGCAAATCACAATGCTGCATTCTAGCCTGGGCGAGACTCCATCTCAAAACAAACAAACCAAACAAAAACCAAATTTAAGGAGTTGATCACTACCACCTCAAGGGGCTGGCTTAAGGATTAAGAAGGAACACACGTGTCAAAAACCATCAGGCTGCAAAGCAGTGGCACTGATGATCATGTGTTTAACAACGATCCCTCAGATGTGTGGCCCACTCCCAGTGAGCCAGCCCTGTGCTCAGAATTCTACATTCATTATCTCCTTCGTCCTCACAACAAACCTGGAAAATGCAGAGGTGCGTCATTTCTACCCATTTCACAGACCAACATGTGAAGTTACAGGTTAGTCATTGCTAAAGCCAGGAATCAGGAGTTAGACCCGGGCAGGGAACCCTGCAGGCCATCCCCACTCCCTCTCCAGTCTAAGAAGATGAGGTCTAAAGAGGAACACCATGGATAGAAATGGGTGTTTTCTTCACTTCTTAGTTTGGCAAAACAATCCTTCATGTTGTCCGTGGTTTGCAGAATAGTAATGCGTTTGGGGAATAGGTGCTCAGTGATACATTTCCAGTCTCAGAGTCTTCGGGGCAGCTTGCTGAAGGGAGAGCCCAGACTTGCTCATGCTGCCGTGGGCATGGCCCTCACTTACCTTAGCTACTCACCCAACGTGGGATGGTGCATACCCGCCCCAGACTCCAGCCCAAACAATCCTCATCACCTCCACGTTTCCTAGTACAACACACGGCACCGAATCTACGCAGTGGCCTAAGCTGGACACAGAGCAGAACATTGTGCCCCTTCCTTCCGGTAATCCCGGAGGCTCTTCCCACAGCACATCCAGGGACTCCGCGCTATTGGGTCTCCAGTCCATCCCTGTCTCCTCCAGCTCAGGCCCTCGTCACCACTGGCCACCAGCTTGGACCTCCCTCTGACCTGTCTTCCTACGGCAAAGGCCATGCTTTCGAAATGCCAACCTCTCCCTCTTCCACCTTTGCTTAAAAGTTGCATCATGAGACCACTGCCCTCAGCACAAAGTCAAAATGATCTTTCAGGATCTGGTCTGTGCTTACCTTTCCTGTCTCCCTCCTGCCTCCTCTCTGGGCAAACTCCTTCCTTCCCCTGACCACCCCAAGTCCACAGCGTGGGCCCTTCTGTGTGCCTATGACACCCTGTGTTCCCAGGCCCCTTGGCTGTGACTATTTGATTTCTTATCTAAATCCCTCCCCTACCCACCCCCAAAAGTAGAACAAAACATCTCTAAGGAAAAAGAGCCAAGTCATTCCTGCACTTCCAGAATGCAGGCAGCACTGTGCCTGGCCTCTAGTATGTGCTCAATTAAACTATTGCATAATGAGGAAAACTCTACATTTCGAAGTACCCCAGGAAACTGAAACAATAATATCCTCTCCCCACAAACAAAACTCAGAAAACAGTTATCCATGCCTCAGTTTTTGTGCCTGCAAAATGGAGACGGACTCCAGAACAGGGCTGACAGGAAGGAAGAACCTCAAAGCAAACCCTGCAGAGGCCTTCAGTGATAAGTGTTCACTTTCGCTATCTTCGGCTTGCTGATTTCCCTATCATGGTGCATCCATCCAGAAGGCCACCAAGATCCTATCTGCCACCAACTGAACTTCAAAAGCATCTTTATCTTCAGAGCCCACCTCAAGGAAGGTCAATTCCTAACTTCTCTCAGTAATCCTTTTATTCTGGGGTAGCCGCCCAGCCTTATCTGTAATGTCCCCAAGCTGTTGTCTTTCCAGGAAGGGTGTCGCCTATCTACAGGCCTCCAGGAGGCAAGGCCAGGGAGGCCAATGGAGGAGAGCGCCTCGGGGGCCTGAGATCTGGCTTCTGTATGACTCGGGACAAATCAACCCATTGATCAGGGGTTCAGTTTTCCCATGTTCCCGTCTGTTCTGTAAAGGGAGCAGGCTCACAGACCCTCCAAATTGGGAACTGCAGTAACAGAGGCTACGCTGGACATGCTGAATGAATGGCACAATGCCTGCTCAAGCTGATCCCTTCTAACAAAAGAGGGACAGTGTGAAGCAGAAACTGGGGACATTTCCAGAAACCACGTCAACCTGGGTTGCCTGCAGATGAGAAAACTACCATGTGCAGAAGACCCCTTCCAAGAACCACGTACTGCCTCTGGGGAAGGCCAGAAGTAAATGCAGACATGCATGAGAAAGCAGCATTAGGGTCAGTTCAGTGGATGCCAACTCCATGCTCCCAGAAATGAGTTCAGCCTAATGAAAATTCTGCAGGGCCCTCACCTGTATATTACATTTGGAGCTAGGAGCTCGAGCATACAGGGGCTCCTGAGGGGCTGCTGACCTTGGTCCCAACCCCCTCCTGCCATTTCCTAACTGGTTTGTTCTCAGCCTCCTTGAAGTTCAGAGGCTGAGCAGCTTAGCAGTGTTGCGAACAGCCTAAATCAGCCTCTGGCCCATTGAAGATGTCTGTTTCCTGCCTCCTTTCCTTAAAGAGTTTGCAATGAGAATAGCTCCTTTAACGATAAGCACTGGGTCTTTTTTCCTTTTTTTTTTTTTTTAGATGGAGTTTCGCTCTTGTTGCCCAGGCTGGAGTGCAATGGCGTGATGATCTCGGCTCACTGCAACCTCTGCCTCCTGGGTTCAAACAATTCTCCTGCCTCAGCCTCCTGAGGAGCTGGGATTACAGGCACACCAACATGCCTGGCCATTTTTTTTGTATTTTTAGTAGAGACGGGGTTTCTCCATGTTGGTCAGGTTGGTCTCGAACTCTTGACCTCAGGTGATCTGCCTGCCTCGGCCTCCCAAAGTGCTGGGATTACAGGCATGAGCCACCACGTCTGGTCTTTTAACTTATATATCCTCAGAGTGTAGCAACATTTCAAATACCAGAGTTCCTTCATAAATGCTCACTAAATGCATGGGTAAGATAAAAACATAAGAGAGGAAGCAATCAGGGGACTGATAAACAGAGTCATCAATTCACTTGGTAAAATGCACTCACACAGCTAGCACTCAGGAAACATCCCAAATCTCCCTCCCACTCTTTCTCCCTTAGAGCCACACAGATGCTCCTAGGCCTGAGCCCAGCCACCCCACCCTGCTAAATCTTCAGCCATGAGAGGCAGCAGAGAACAGCAGCAAACCATGAGGACCCAGGCCACCTACTGTGTTCCCATCTTGGTGCTGTGACCGTGACAGCTGACTGAAGCCCTTAAGGTCCCCTTCGATAGCACCCACTTCACAGTGAGCTATGAGGATAGCCAGGTGTTGGAAAAGTCCCGGACTCACTGAGCCACAGAAGGCACATATCTACATCCTGGACTGCAGCTGTCAAGACACACTTTGAGCCTTGGACTTGGAATCCTAAATCATTGGGTCATATCCTGGCTCTCACCTACATCTGGCACCTGACTTTCTCCTCCCTGAGCCTCAGTTTCCTCACCTGGAAAGCAGACCTTTCAACCTGCTCTGCCTTCCCCAAAAAGGGGATCAAATAAAACAGAAAGCATGGGCTGGGTGTGGTGGCTCACTCCTGTAATCCCAGCACTTTGGAGGGCCGAGGGAGGTGGATTGCCTGAGCTCAGGAGTTCAAGACTAGCCTGGGCAACAAGGTGAAACCCCATCGCCACCAAAACACAAAATAGTAGCTGGGAATGGTGGTGTGCACCTGTAGTCTCACCTACTGGGGAGGTTGAGTCAGGAGAATTGCTTAAACCTGGGAGGCAGAGGTTGCAGTGAGCTGAGATCACACCAACGCACTCCAGCCTGGGCAACAGAGCGAGACTCCATATCAAAAAAGAAAAAGAAACAAGAAAACAAAACAAAACAACAGGAAACATGTAAGGTTGGTACAGTAGGTGCTAAATAATTATATTCATTTAAATGAATGGATCACAACCTCCCCCACACTTAAATCAATCAGCCAACCAACCATGCTGTCCGTCCTGGTTGATGCCACGCCCATCTTCCCTTCAGCTCACCACCAGTCGCTCCCATGTGCCTCTCTGCTTCCTGTTAGGAGCACTCAGTTTTGATCACCCAGCAGGGCTTTTGGTGCCAGGGAATTAGAAACCGTGGCCAACATCTGAGAACACACCTATCTCCACATCACACAGGCTGCCAGCTATTTCTTGGCCTTGTGCTATGGAACCAAGCAAGGCAGGGAAGCTGGAAGGTGTATCCATACCTCCCTCCTGCCATGCACCTGCCTGTGTGTCCCTCATGTGTGTACCAGTTGAGGGATTGCTGCAGGATCAGCTGCACAGCACACGCTGCAAAGCCTCCCAAGGCAAAGAGAAGCACTTGCTCCCGCGACTGGGAAGGCCTAGGATGGAACAAGCTGTGTCGTCCTAGACAAGTCACTCCTCACACATCTCAGTTTTGTCACCTATAAAATGGAGACCGTGTCCTCCCTGGCCTCTAGAGAACGTGTGTAAAGCCACCCCTGAGTCTGAAAAGGGCTTCATATCACAGGCTCTGCCACCCTCAAGCTGTGCAGTCTTAGGCAATTGACTTGAAATTTCTGAACCTGCATTTCCACATGTGCAAAACAGGGATGGTAACAGTAGCTAAAGCAGAGGTAAATAGTGGTTCAGAAGTTCTTTGAAAAGCATTAAACCACCATGCAACCTAGGCCAGTGATATGGGGTTAATTTCTAGAGAGAAGAATAAAAAGTGGGGCCGGGCGCAGTGACTCACGCCTGTAATCCCAGCACTTCGAGAGGCCAAGGTGGGTGGATCACGAGGTCAGGAGTTTAAGAACAGCCTGGCCAACATAGTGAAACCCCGTCTCTACTAAAAATAAAAAATAATATAAAATAAATTAGCCAGGCATGGTGCCAGGCCCCTGTGGTCCCAGCTACTTGGGAGGCTGAGGCAGGGGAATCGCTTGAACCTGGGAGGCTGAGGTTGCAGTGAGCCGAGATCACACCCTTGCACCACAGAGTGGGTGACACGGTGAGACTCTGCCCACCCCCAAAAAAGAATAAAAAGTGATAATGATTGTGATGATCATGTGCACAGGAATGATCATCTGCTCTTGTGTCAATTTGCTGAGAATGATGGTTTCCAGGTTCATCCATGTCCCTACAAAGGACCCACACTCATCGTTTTTGATGGCTGCATAATATTCCATGGTGTATATGTGCCACATTTTCCCTGTCAAGTCTGTCATCGATGGGCATTTGTGTTGTTTCCAGGTCTTTGCTATTGTAAACAGTGCTGCAACAAACATTCCTGTGCACATGTCCTTACAATAGAACGGTTTATAATCCTTTGGATATATACCCAGTAACGGGATTGCTGGGTCAAATGGAATTTCTATTTCTAGGTCCTTGAGGAATCGCCACACTGTCTTCCACAATGGCTGAACCAATTTACACTCCCACCAACAGTGTAAAAGTGTTCCTATTTCTCCACATCCTCTCCAGCATCTGTTGTCTCTAGATTTTTTAATGATCGCCATTCTAACTGGCGTGAGATGGTATCTCAATGTTGTTTTGATTTGCATTTCTCTGATGACCAGTGATGATGAGCATTTTTTCATATGTTTGTTGTCCTCATGTATGTCTTCTTTTGTAAAGTGTCTGTTCATATCCTTTGCCCACTTTTGAATGGGCTTGTTAGTTTTTTTCTTGCAAATCTCTTTTAGTTCTTTGTAAATTCTGGATATCAGCCCTTTGTCAGATGGGTAAACTGCAAAAATTTTTTCCTATTCTGTTGGTTGCCAATTCACTCTAATTACTGTTTCTTTTGCTGTGCAGAAGCTGTGGAGTTTGATTAGGTCCCATTTGTCTATTTTGGCTTTTGTTGCCAATGCTTTTGGTGTTTTGGTCATGAAGTCCTTGCCTACGCCTATGTCCTGAATGGTTTTGCCTACATTTTCTTCTAGGGTTTTTATGGTGTTATGTCTTATGTTTAAGTCTTTAATCCATCTGGAGTTAATTTTAGTGTAAGGTGTCAGGAAGGGGTCCAGTTTCTGCTTTCTGCACATGGCTAGACAGTTTTCCGAACACCATTTATTAAACAGGGAATCCTTTCCCCATTGCTTGTTTTTGTCAGGTTTGTCAAAGATCAGATGGTTGTAGATATGCTGTGTTGCCTCCGAGGCCTCTGATTTTTTTGTATTTTTAGTAGAGATGGGGTTTCTCCATGTTGGTCAGGCTGGTCTCGAACTCCTGGCCTCAGGTTATCTGCCCACCTCAGGTGATCTGCCTGCCTCAGCCTCCCAAAGTGCTGGGATTACAGGCGTGAGCCACCGTGCCCAGCCAAAAAGCCATTCTTAAAATGAAATAAAAATGAATACCCAAGAACAAGCTTCTGCTAAAAGGTGGGCTCTAGCTCAGGTGTGAAGCAGACCCTGTTTTCATGTTTTTCAGAGAAGCATGAGACTTAATAAAACAATTAAACTGAAGAGCTGTGTCTTCCCTTCACCAGGGAACGTGGAATAGAGGTGGCAGTGCTTTTTCCTGCCATAGCTCCGGATCTGTCCCTACACTACGTGCAAAGAGAGCAGACTTTGTTCAGAGCTCCCTTCTTGCCAGCCAAGGAAAGGCCTTTGCTGGTGCTGGATGGATGAGGGGCAGGTCCCTCTCAGCCTCAGCCTCAGCCCCGGGCCCAGCCCCAGCCCTGCCGGCCTGGCTCTGTACCATCCTTCCTATGGACCAAGCACTAGGGTTCAATCTGGAACAGCTGAGTGCTGGAGCCAAAGCCAGCACTCTTCCCCTTGAGCACAGGTCCCAGGTACCCTTCTCACACTCCACTGTGACATACTGTAGTTGGAGATGTGCCTGTCTACCTTCCCGAGCTCTGCAAGGGCACTAACCTGGGCTATCTCTGTCAAGAGGCAAATTGAGGTATGATAGGCAAATTCAAAGCCCTAGGAGCCCAGCTACCCAGCATCAAATTTAGCCCTCGCACAAACTCATTGGGCATCTTGGGCAAATTACTAAGTCTCTTGGAGCTTGCTTTTTCATCTGCAGCACAGAAATGATATCACAGCCAGGCGTGGTGGCTCAGGCTTGTAATACCAGCACTCTGGGAGGCTGAGGTGGGCAGGTCACTTGAGGCCAGGATTTTGAGACCAGCCTGGGCAACATGGCAAAACCCTGTTCCTACTGAAAATACAAAAAAATTTGCAGGGTATAATGGAGTCCACCTGTAATCCCAGCTGCCAAGAGGCTGAGGCATGAGAAGCGCTTGAACCTGGGAGGTGGAGGCTGTAGTGAGCCAAGATTGCACCACTGCACTCCAGCCTGGGAGACAGGGGACAGGGAGGGGAGGGGGAGGGGAGGGGAAGGGGAGGAAAAGGGGAGGGAAGGGGAGAGGGAAGGAAAAGGGGAGGGGAGGGGAGGGGAGGGGAGGGGAAGGGAGGAGAGAAGATGAAAAAAATTACGGACTCTTGAGGACAACTCTCAGGCCCACTGTGTTTTGGCAACTTAGTGTCTTGACCTGAACTACCATGAAGCTGTTTATGGATTTTATTTATTCCACTTAGTATGAAAATGAATGTAGTTCCCTGCAGAAATTTTGGGCTTGGTTAGAGGCACTGCCACAGACACACGGTGTATTAGTCTGCCAGGGATGTCATAATGAAGTCCTACAAACTGGGTGGCTTTAACAACAGAAACTGACTTTCTCATAATGCTGGAGGCCAGAGGATCACGCTGAAGGTGCTGGCAGTCTGGTGTCTCTTGGGGCCCCTCCTTGGCGTGCAGACGGCCGTCTCCTCGCTGTGTCCACACACAGCCTTCGCTTTGTGTGTGCGCATCCCTGGCGTCTCCGTCCAAATTTCCTCTCATTACAGGGACTCTAGCCAGGTTGGCTTAGGGCCCACCCTAATAGCCTCATTCTAACTTAATCACCTCTTTAAAGGCCCTGCCTTCAAATCCAGTCACATTCTGAGGTCCTTGGTACTAGGACTTCAACATGTGAATTTGGAGAGACGCCGTGCGGTCCGTAACACATGGTATGATATGTGTTACCTCTCTAAAATCTCAAAACGGTATAAACTCCCAAACATAATTCATCCTAAATGTTTTGAATAAAGGATGGAGGGCCTGGAAGACAGGCCTATAGGCAGTGCAAAGGATATATGTGGCAGCACACGGAAAGCACTGGCCCAGGGAACAGACCTAACAGCCTCCCTGGACCACGCAGAGCACCAGTTACAGAGCAGCAACTTGGTCACTGTTTGTTTCATGGAGGAATCCACCAACTCAAACAGAGCCCGAATCCTTCTTCTAAACTGTTTGGCTATGGGGAAGCCACTCCATGGGCCTCAGCTTGCTCACCTGTACAAGGGAGGCAACTCCCACCTGGGAGAGGCACAGCGGGGCTGAAGGACACCCCCAGGAAGAAGTGGGTACTTGCTGAGTCTAAGTCACAGCAGGCAAACAACCACCACGAGACACGATTTCATCCAAAAGCATGTGTGGTGGTTAAGATATAGGCACTGTCATCCTCAGAATGATTCTCAAATAACATTCGGAGGCCCACAGGGAAACTTAAGAGCCACAGAGGTCAGCTTCACCCCCAAAGGCAAGTCTTTTCTTAGAGCAATGTCAAGACATGGCAAAAGTCATGGCTTTGGTTTCTTTTTGCATATATTTGTGCCTTACTGCTAGTAATTAAGAGATACTCAAGATTATCAGTATTTCAAGTTTTGTGAAAGTTTTCTCCAAAGTCCTGTAGCCAACCTGCCTAGGCCACGCTTTGCATTTATGTATGTATTTTCTGTAGTTGAAATTCCACTGGGAAGGAGAAATTATGGGCCAGGCAGCTTTTGCCCCACCTACGTGAGCTGTAACAAAAAAAGAAAAGAGTGGCTCATGCCTATAATCCCAGCACTTTGGGAGGTCAAGAGATCGAGACCAACCTGGTCAACATGGTGAAACCACGTCTCTACTAAAAATACAAAAATTAGCTGGGCATAGTGGTGCACACCCGTAGTCCCAGCTACTCGGGAAGCCGAGGCAGGAGAATTGCTTGAACCCAGGAGGCGGAGGTTGCGGTCAGCCGAGATCGAGCCACTGCACTCCAGCCTGGGTAACAAGAGTGAAACTCCATCTCAAAAAAAAAGAAAGAGAAAAGAAAGAAAATAAATGAAAAAAAAAAGAAAAGAAAAGAAAGAGAGAGGAAACAAAGGAAAGGAAAGGAAAAGAGAAAAAGAACACAAGAGGGGAGGGGAGGGGAGGGGAGGGGAGGGGAGGGGAGGGGAGGGGAAAAAATGTGCCAGTCATCTAGGAAGTCCACATAGAAATGAGCTCACAACAGATTTCTTGGAGTTGGGAGAAGGGAGTGTCTTCGCTAATCTCAGGAAATCTGGGTTTCAGATCTCATTCTACAAGTTAGAGCTTCAACCTCAGCTTCCTTATCTGTAAAATAGAAGCAAATTACCTGTTCAATTTATCTCATGGTGAATTTGGGAGGGGTGTGGATAGTGCTGTTGCTACCAGATCAAACATTAGAATGGTTTCTGGCATACTCTAAATACGAAATAAATGCTATCTATGATAATCTACTCTTCTAACTATCTTTATAGCCACCCCCCACCATAAAGGTATTCCAAAGAGCTTGATTTTGCAGATGGAGACAAGAGTGGGGTTTGAGTCAGATCCTCGGGCAATCTACAGCCTGCTGTCTCTCATCTCAAGGTCTAACTGTTCATTCATTTTTTTTCCTTTAATATACCAAGTAATGTTCATTCATTCTATGCAAAGAGTCCAGTGAAAGCACTCCTGCACGGGGAGGCTGAAGTAGGGTGATCTCCAAGCAGATCAGGGCCAAGACACTTCAGAACAACTGGGAAGGACAGAGATTGCCCGGCCTGACCTTCAAAGCAAAAATAAGTAACATGCAAAAATAAGTGATCATCAATTCAGGGCCAAATTCCAGGCAGGCCCTTGTTCTCCCATGGAGGAAGGACAGAGAAGCTTCTCCTACTGGACAGAATGACCTGAAAAGAGCAGGCATGACTCAGGTGCAGACACAGCTTGCCATTCTAAACCCTGAGACCCTGCTGAGCTCCCCAGACTGAGCCTTTGTTGCCGCATCTGAAAATGAGGCCACATATTACATTTTGTTTCAAAGGATGACTATAAAATCTACGGAGAAAAAAGACCTAGCACAAAGTAAATACCCAAAACGTGCCGGTGTATTCCAGAATAGGGTGTTTAAAGAAAAAAATAGCAGATTTTCAAAATGTAAAGGAAGATGTAAAGATGAGTCAGGAAACAAGGGGGCTTGGAAGCAGGGAAGGGGCTTTGCAGCCCTCGGGAAAGTTTTGCTGAGTAAGCAGTAAGACTGTGAATATTAAGACAGCCTCAGAGCTCAATGGAGCTCAAAGGGCTTTAACAGACATGATCTCACTGGGATTTCTTTTTATTAGCTTCTAAGGTTAACAGGTTTCTCCATCTCTGCTGAGACAGTGAAACTGTGGGCTCCTCTGGCCTCCCTGGGCACATGGAGACCGGGACTGTCTTTCTGAGCCTGCTTGGGTGGCAAACGCCCAGGATCTGTTTCTTGATCTACAATCTGTCATGATCTAGGCACTGCAGAAGGAAATTAAATTTTTATAAATGAATTTCCTAGAGCAACATTAAAAGAATTCTGCTTTTTGGCCAGGCGTGGTGGTTCAAGTCTGTAATCCCAGCACTCTGGGAGGCCGAGGTGGGCGGATCCCGAGGTCAGGAGGTCAAGACCAGCCTATCCAACATGGTGAAACCCCATCTCTACTAAAAATACAAAAATTAGCCAGGCATGGTGGCACATGCCTGTAGCCTCAGCTACTCAGGAGGCTGAGGCAGGAGAATCGCCTGAACCCAGGAGGCGGAGATTGCAGTGAGCTGAGGTCATGTCACTGTACTCCAGCCTGGGCAACAAAGCAAGACTCTATCTCAAAAAAAAAAAAAAAAAAAAAAAATTCTGTTTTTGTTTTTCTAAGAAGCAGAGCAGCGTAGAAAGAAGGGAGGCTCTGGGGTCAGCCCTGGACTTGATTCCCAGCTCAGCTGCTTCCTGGATGTGTTTCCTAGTCTGCAAAATAGGGTAAACAGTTTTCCCCTTGAAGGGCGGTGCCAAGGACCAGTGCAATGACAAATGTGAGTCTCAGGCACAGTCTAGGCATGTGATTACGGGGGGAGGTTTGCTGTTGATATCACTGTATTCCTTCGTTACACGCCTTTTGGTTTCTCCCAGGGGTATTCATTCAGCTCTAATCTCAAGACCTTTCTGTGCTCTGACGTCCCTCAGATGTCAGATCCATGCTGTGACGCTGTCTTCCTTTTGATCGGCCCAAGGCCTGCATCAACTCTACCCGCTGGCCTTGCCCTGGGCTTCCTACCCAGGGCCCTACCCCTGGGTCCTCTGCTGGGGTACGGGTATGACAATGACACGGTTGTGGATACTGCTGTGCTGGGAGCTTTGTCTCAGGAATACTGAGCACCAGCAGCACAGTGGGGTAGAAGGAGCAGCATGGGGTGCAAGTTTCCCAGAAGGGTCCTCTCCATCCCCTCTGAGGAAGCCTCCGTTCCCTCTTCAGTAGTACAGGGGCTTGGATTCCCACAGGATTGCCCAGTGGAGTGAGCTAATGTCTGTGAAATAGTTTATAAACTGCAAAAGCACTGAGCGGGCTGAGTGGTGTGAGCCATCCTCCCTCTGCACCTCCTCACGGGCACCTGAATCTTGAGTGTGAGGGAAGGAGACATAAAGGAGGATTCCCGACCCAGGCTCTTTCAGGTGAAAGTCCTCCCAGGTCAGTCTTTAGTTCTGGTGGCACATCTCTCTCCTGACTGCCAGCTGTCTCTTCCCATCCCCCAATCAGCTCTTTTCCCAAGAGTCCCTTAAGCAAATTCCGTCTGAGCCTGGTGACCCCTGGACCCCAGCGCTTATTTGAGTCAGTGGGAAACTCCTCCGCCCTCAGGTTCGAGAGTGGAGGCTATGTGGAGCAGTGGCTGGAACTGCCATGCTTGAAGCAGGGGCTGGATCAGCCTCACCTGAGAAACTCTGGTCACATTTCCCCACACGGCACGGCAGATTTGTGGCTAACGGCTGGACATGCAGATGGTACACAGGTGCTGGGACATCCAGAAACACCCAGGTCTCAGCCTCCCACGAGTATGCAGGGAGAATAATAACAACACGCCGCCATGGGACTATCGAGTGTTAACCCCAGGGCTTGGCACACAGCAGCGACCAAGTGAGGGGAGCCGCTTTCTGCGTTAACATTCCCACTGCAGAGACTGCATCATCAGTAAAAGGGAGATTAGAAGAGCATGAGCCCCAGAAGTTAATTAAAAGGATTAAATGAGAAGATTCATGAAAAGTGCTTAGCAGTCTCTAACACTTAGTAAGTGCTCAATAAATGAGCGTTCTAATGGTTTGAGTTGGAAGGAAACTCCCATCCTATGGCATGCAGCTTTTCCAGGAACCCGGGCCGCCAGGGAAGGTGGGGGACAGCCTCAGCTGGAAGCAGAGGAGTCTCTGGCTTGTGACTAAAGCACAGCGAGTCAGGATCCAGCCGCTGGGTAGGGCCAGCTTGGGCTGATGCCTGGGCTGGCCCCCATTCAGGGTGATGCATTTTTACCGTAAGGTCTGGGTAACTCCACAGCCAGCACTGGGCCTCCTGGTCCCTGGGTGGGGCCTGACACTCACCCATCAACCATGAGAGCGCTTCGTAAAAGAAGCGGGGACTCCGGAGCAGTGAGGGCTGGGGAAGAAAGGGCAGATTCACAGGTTTCAGGGTCATCTGATAAGCGCCACGCCTGTTGGTGTAACCACGCGAGGTGTTAGGATGGCACCGCAGCTCTGGGTGCCAGGCTGAGCTCCGGGACAGGAGCCAAAGTCAGTTAATACCAGGGACGGGGGAGGTGGCTGGATAGGGAGAGGAGGCAGTGGCAGTGAAGGGAGGCTGGGCTGTCTCCCAAGAAAAGGAGGAGAGAAAAGAGGGATGGGGGAAGGAGAAGAGACACACATACACACACACAGACACACACAGACAGACACACACACACAGACACACACACACACACACACACACACACACACACACACACACACACA
>NW_022436943.1:51210465-51270974 GCF_009761245.1 Sapajus apella | reverse complement strand
ACACACACACACACACACACACACACACACACACACACACACACACACAGCTCCTGGAGTTCAAACGTACCAAACTCAATGCAGCAAAGGGGAGGTTCGTCAGGTGGCGGGGCTGGCCTTCACTGTGTCCCACAGGGCAGGCACTACTGGGCAAGCCCTTCACCTACACGTCTCACAGTAACAAAAGCTGGGACATCATAGTGATCCGCTGTGTGGGCGCCAGAGACCAACTACGAAGTTCCACTTGTTGACCAGCCCCTTCCTTGCTGAGTAACATCGGGCAAGTTAATTAACAGCTCTGTGCTCCACCCTCCTCATCTGTAAAGCGGGAACAATAGTATCTCCCTTCCCCCCCCTACACCCGGGGCAAAGGCTACACGTGAGGATTAAGTCTGTTCAGACATGGAAAAGGCTTAAACAGGGCCTGTCCCACAGCGAGCCCCCGACGAACGTCGGCTGTTCTGACGCCTCTTACCACAGCCTGCGAGGTGAAAATGTTCATGCTTCTCTTTAGAGCAGAGCCCAAGGGGGTTCAGTGAGGGTGAGTGACTTGCTCATGGTCACTGTATTGATCGTCGAGGGCGGCTGTAACAAATTTTCACAGGCTGGGTGGCTCAAACAACAGAGATTTACTTCCTCACAGTTCTGAAAGCCAGAAGTCTATGATCAAGGTGTGTGCAAGGCCGGTTCCTTCTGAGGCCTCTGTCCTGGGCTTGTAGGCGGCCATCTCCTCTCCGTGGTCTTCCCTCCTCGTGTGCCATCTTCATCTCCTCTTCCGATGAGCACGCCAGCCTGCCTGTATCAGAGCGCGCCGTGTGAGCTCCGTTAGCCGGACCTCCTTAGAGACCCTGTTTCTGAATGCAGTCACTTTCTGAGGAACGGGTGGGGAGCACGTGAATTGTCTTCCTTTGTGACACCCAGCCTCTGGTGGGCAGGCACAGCACACTGGCCATATCCAGAGAGGTCCAGAAACCTGCCTCAGGTGTCAAAGCAGCTAAGAGGCAGGGCCGGGGAAGACTCTGCCTGACTCTACCATTCTCCCAAATCTAAGCTAACCAGTGACCCCTATGCCCACTTGACAGAGAAGAACCTGAGGCCCACCTTATAAATACCTGCAGGCTCAGCGTGCCTGGCTTTAGGCAGAGCAGGGGAGACAGAAGGGAATGCAGAAGAAGGAGCAGTTACGAAGGGCAGACCACAGGTCCAGGACAAGGCAACTTTCCGGAGCTTGTGCATGGTTCTGTTTTTGCCCAAACTCTCTCGACCCACCTTTGAGCAACAGTAATTATCTCTGCTTTATTGACTTCCTTTACCATCCCTTGTCCAATTCTTTCCCAATAAGCCAGAGAATAAGAGTGCAGACACTAAAGGTCAGATTTTCGTGGTGCTGCATGCATTTCACCCAGCTGTGTGGCTTTGAGGAAGCTACCTAAACTCTCTGAGCCTCCATTTCCTTGTGTGCAAATCGAGGAAAAAGGAAAGAGACCATGGAGGAATGATCGCAAGACTATTAAATAGGAATACAAAGAAGAGCTCACATTTATTGAGCACCTACTACATGTGGTGCTCAATAAATTATTCGAAGGAAAGAAAAGATTGAGTACCTGCCACGTGACACTGCAACAAGGGACACCTCTTAGCCTAAACAAGAGGCACATTCTGAACGAGGAACCATGGGTTTAACAGGTACCAAGTTATGAAAACAACGGGTCTGCATTTCAATAAATATTTCTTATATACATGAACAGGACTGTTCCCAGAGCCTGCTGCTTGGAGGGAATTGGGGAATAAAGAACTCAAAAACAAGGTAAGGCTGTCAGAGGGCCAGGCGCGGTGGCTCACGCCTGCAATCCCAGCACTTTGGGAGGCCAAGGCGGGTGGATCACAAGGTCAAGAGATCGAGACCATCCTGGTCAACATGGTGAAACCCTGTCTCTACTAAAAACACAAAAAAATCACCTGGGCATGGTGGCACATGCCTGTAATCCCAGCTACTCAGGAGGCTGAGGCAGGAGAATTGCCTGAACCCAGGAGGCGGAGGCTGCGGTGAGCCAAGATCGCGCCATTGCACTCCAGCCTGGGTAACGAGAGCGAAACTCCGTCTCAAAAAAAAAAAAAAAAAAAGAATGTCAGAGCACAGAAGGAAGAAAGGAGGGAGGGAGTGATGACCTTGGATCACAGGCAGGCTGACTGATGCTGGCAGAAGAAAGCTAAAACTTACTTTTCTGGGATTCTAGGAATTCCAACAAATAAGACCGACAACAGATACTTTCAAATTAGAGAAAGGCATTGTTCCCAAACTTTGGCCCTTGTATACAAGCGCTGCAGACAAGCTGTCACTTTGTACTCTGTTTCCTTGCAGATAAAAATGGGGATAATAATATTGCCTGTCTGCCTAATTTGTACAAAGCTCTTACAAGAGGGCCTCGCACATGTAGTAGGTGCTCAATAAATGTGAGCTCTTCTTTGTATTCCTATTTAATAGCCTTGCTATCATTCCTCCATGGCCTCTTTCCTTTTTTTGGGAATCAGCACTTACTCAGACATAAACTAGTGACCAAAGCAATGGGGATGACCACCACGTCCTCTCTATTGTGAGTAACAGGCCTACCTGGAAACATTTGAAAGACGGAAGATGCTTTCTTGACATTGGGTTCACCTTCCTACACATACTTAACCTCTTCCCCCTACCTCCACTAGACTATATGGCCCACAAGGGCAGAACCATGTCTGTTTTGCCTGCCCTTATATCCCTAGCACCCAGGAGTATCTGATGTTTTAGGTACCCAATACAATCAATTGAATGACTGGTGATAATAATTACCCAACAGGCCTAGATGAGTAAGCATGAGCAGAAAGGCCGATCACCCTAAGTTGCCTGCCTTAAATGTCTGGCTGGTACCCTGACAGACAGCAGCACTTTGGCCTGCAGGGTTTTTCCTGAGTCTGCACTCCAGCGAGCCCGGCCTTGGTGCAATGCTTCGTCTGTCACTAAACTCCTTCGTACACATTCACATGTGTTACTAAATTCTCTTTTCCATCCCACAGGGAGGCTGGTAGCTTTAGTCCCGTATTACAGAGACACAAAAGGAGGCCCAGAGAGCTCATGGGTCTCTCCCTGGGACACAGAGTTGACCAGGGACAGTGAGTATCCCAAAAGCCAGGACTTTGGTTCCACATCCTGGGCTGAGTCAAGTGCTAACTAATGTTGGTTAATTGAAGGACAAAAAGAACGGATGGGCACAACAGTGGGATGTGATCGTGTTCCAAAGAACTCAGCCCTGTCTATGGCTACGTGACAGAAAAGACTGCTCAGTGGGAGGTCCAAAACGGACACTCACTGGCAACAAAAGGAATGAGGAAAGGGAATTGTTTCAGATAACCAGTGGACGAGGGCAGCGTGCCCTCCGAGATCGGCAGGGCATGGGCGAGGGTCTGTGAGGATTCACGCTGCCTTTGTAGGGCCTTCTGCATGAGGCAGGTGAGGGCAGGCTGCTCAGCCTTCTGGCAGTCAGGGGAACTACTAGAAATGGCATCTGCCCCATGAGATTAACAAAAAGCAAAAAATCTGACCTATCAAATGTGGGTTACCAGATGGGGGAAATCAGGGCTCTTGTGTACAGTGGGTGGGAGTGGAAATTGGCATGATCGTTCTGGAGGGCAAGGTGATCGCATCTCAAAAAACAGAAAACGTTTCTTAGCCTCCAAGGCAGTGAAGTTGCCTCTGGGTATAAATCCCGGAAGAACTCTCACATAAGTGACCAAGAAAGCTCGTGAGGATGTTCCTCCCAGCAGTGTTTGTAATATGGGTGGTGGTGGGGGGCGGGGTGGGAAGAGGAAGAAAGAAAAGAAAAAAAATGCATCAAGCACAGTGTCTCTCAACAGGGGAATGGTTAACTGGCCCTTGAAAAATACTCGGCCACTGTTCATTGTTCACTCTCCTCTGATCTGACTTCCCACACACACACTCACCCCACCCACTTCAGGTTCATTTTTATGTTTTATCAGCCCATTGCCTTGACCCCCAGGGAAAAGTAGAATTCACATATGAAGAAAGAGGGTCAGACTCCCCGGAAAGCTTTTCAGTGTTCTTTGCCCAGGAGAGGTTCCCATTACAATCGGACCTGGACCTCAGCCATGAGCCCGGGGAGGGAAGGAACCAATTTCATTCCACTTAAACCAATTTGCCCGGCCCAGACAGCAGCTAATGAGCAGCCTGCACCCTTGGAGTCATCGATACCACTTTCCAAATCAAGTTACCAAATTGGTCTTAAAACCACTTCAAAGGGGCCGGGCTGACTGTTAGCAGTGAGGCATCCTGCCGGCCATATGGCCACGGTTCTTCCCACTGGCATCTCCTCCTCGGTATCAGCTGCAGAGGGACGAGCTGGCTGGCTGCTTTTGTCTCTGCTTTGGAGCCCTCCTTCCCCTGAATGCCTGATCGCCCAGAATGGAACTTGGGTCAGCGTTTAAAAAAAAAAAAAACGGGACAACTGTGGCAGGGGATCCAAATAAAGAAGGGCCCGAGCAGACAGCCCAGCCGCCAGCACAACAGCCAGGCGACGTCAGTACTCTTGTTGTCCCCATTTTACAGACAAAGAAGCTGAGAGTATGAAATATGAACAAGGTCCACTACAGCTACCAAGTGGCGGAGCCAGGAATTGAACCTGGGGCTTCCTTAAACCATAATCCGCGCTCAGCTTGTAAGCCACATAGGCTTTATAATTCAGACCTTAATGACTTACATTTCCTTCTCTACAATGAAGCATAAAAAATGGTCAGACGGGCCAGGTGCAATGGCTCCTGCCTGTAATACTAGCATTTTGGGAGGCTGAAGCAGGAGGATTGCTGGGGGATCAAGGCTGCAGTGAACTAGGATCGCATCACTGTACTTCAGCCTGAGCCACATCTCTTTTTTAAAACAAAAATGGTCAAATGAACCTTGAACAAGAGCCAGACAGACACTGGCACTGGAGCAGGAAACTGAGCATGGCCGGGAAAGACATGCATTGCCCTAAATCAGAATAAAATTTGAAAAAGACATAATGATCACAGTTTTCACGTAAACAACATCATCCCAAAATAATCATAACTTCTTTTTTTTTTTTTTTTTCCTTTTTTTGAGACTGACTCTCACTCTGTCGCCAGGCTGGAGTGCAGTGGCAGGATCTCGGCTCACTGCAACCTCCGCCTCCCCGGTTCAAGCGATTATCCCGCCTCAGCCTCCCAAGTAGCTGAGATTACAGGCACTCACCACCACGCCCGGCTAATTTTTGTATTTTTTAGTAGAGATGGGATTTCACCATGTTGGCCAGGATGGTCTCAATCCCTTGACCTCATGATCCACCCGCCTCGGTCTCCCAAAGTGCTGGGATTACAGGCGTGAGCCACCATGCCCGGCCAATAATCATAACTTTTTAAAAAGTAATGCCCAACAAGGAAATCAGAATAATAGCAAACTGGCTAAAGAAAGCATGACATTGTCCCCACTAGAATATGACAGCAAACATTTCCTGAGGATTTTCTATACATCAGATACTATTAAATTGACCTTCTATAGGTCAACAATGCTATGCTGCCAAACTCACATGGCTCAATTGTCATATTTTAAGCACTTTGCATGTATCCATTCACTTAATCATCACAGTAACCCTTCTGAGGCATTGTGTCAGAATACCTGCCACACCCCATTCCAATCAAAGAGGTGCCCATATCTGAATTTCCTGGAACCTGTGAATATGTTGCCTCCCAGGCCAAGGGAACTTCCTAGATGTGATGAAAGCTAAGGACCTTGAAGTGGGATTATTCTGGATTATCAGGGCAGCCCCTGTCCAATAATCACATGAATTCTTAAAATGAGAGAATCTTTTCCAGCTGGGATCACAGAGGTGAAAAGAAAGAGGAGGAAGAGATTTAGGTCGTAAAGGAACTAGACCCACCATTGCTGGACTTAAACATGGAGAGAGGAGGCCACGAGCCCAGAGGGGAGGCTTCCAGAAACACAGTACAGCCGGACGGCCCGCAAGAAAACAGGATCTCAGTTCGACAACCTCAAGGAAATGAATTCTGCCAACACCCAGAATGAGCAAGGAAACAGACCCGCCCCCGGAGTCTCCAGAAGGAAAGGCAGCCTGCAGGATCCTTGGCTTAGCCGGGTGAGATCCATGTCTGATCTCTGCCCTAGAGAACTGGACATGAGCTGGGGACAGTGGCTCATACTAGTGATCCCAGCACTTTAGGAGGCCGAGGTGGGAAGGTTGCTTGAGTCCAGGAGTTTCAATCCAGCCTGGGCAAGACAGTGAGACCTCGTCTCTACAAAAAATACAAAAAATTAGCCAGGCATGGTAACTCATGCCTGTAGTCCCAGCTACTGTGGAGGCTGAGGTGGGAGGATCACTTGAGCCCTGGAGGTCAAGGCTGCAGTGGGCCATGTTCACACCATTGTACTCCAGCCTGGGTGACAGAGCAAGACTTGTCTCAAACCGATCCCCCCAAAAAAACTGTACATTAACATATTATGTTGTGTAAATGGTTAATTTGTGTTAGTTTTTATGGTAATCACAGAAATTTTAAAAAAGGGATAAAAAGTATTTGTAGCCATGCTTGGGGGTGGGGGCACAGATGAGAATATGAATCGTGGTGCCCAAGGTCACTCAGCCAGCAAGGGGCAGAGCTGGGTCTGACCAGCTCCTGGGACCTCCAGCTCTGTTGTTCTGCTCTGCAGTCTCACTGAAGAACAATTTGAAATCGAGTTCCCAGATGGCAATACAAAGGCTGTATTTTGGGCTGACTATGCCAAAAGTTGTACTTAAAAAAAAAAAAAAAAAAATTGCAGGTTTTTTTTTTTTTTTGAGATGGAGTCTAGCTCTGTCACCAGGCTGGAGTGTAGTGGCGCCATCTCGGCTCACTGCAACCACCTCCGCCTCCCTGGTTCGAGAAATTCTCCTGCCTCAGCCTTCTGAGTAGCTGGAACTACAGTCTCGCACCACCATGACCAGCTAATTTTTGTATTTTTTAGTAGAGGCAGGGTTTCACCCTGTTGGCCGGGATGGTCTCAGTCTCTTAATCTTGTGATCTGCCCCCCTCGGCCTCCCAAAGTGTTGGGATTACAGGCGTGAGCCACCGCACCTGGCAGTTATTATTTTAAACAATTAAAAATAGTAAAAGATCTCGCCCTGCCCAGGTCTAGATGATGGCAATAAAAACGTGGCTAGACATATACACCATGGAATACTATGCAGCCATAAAAAAGGGTGAGTTCATGTCCTTTGCAGGGACATGGATGAAGTTGGAAACCATCATTCTCAGCAAACTAACACAAGAACGGAAAACTGAACACCGCAAGTTCTCACTCATAAATGGGGATTGAACAACGAGAACACATGGACACAGGGAGGGGAACATCATCACACCGGGGCCTGCTGGAGGTGGGGGGCTAAGGGGAAGGATAGCCAAGAGTGGGGGGATTGGGGAGGGATAACATTAGGAGAAACACCTAATGTAGATGACAGGGGCATGGATGCAGCAAACCACCATGGCACGTGTATACTGATATAACAATCCTGCACATTCTGCACATGTATCCCAGAACTTAAAGTATTAAAAAATAAAGACAAAACAATAACAATAACAACAACAAAAAAAAAACAGATAAAATTAAAAAAACAAAACAAAAAATCGTGGCTAAAGATGAACTAACAGAGGTGGCGGGGGAGTGGGGAGATGGGTCTGGAGACACCAGGCCTAGTATTCAGCAGGAACTCACTCATCTGCAGTGGTTTTGTGAGAGACGGAAGTGCTCCCATAGCAGCGAGTAAACAGATGCCTCCCCATGAGGGCAACGGTTGCCCCCATGTCTGGGTATGTTCCCTGGGGGAACATTCCCCCATCCGCCTCCACAAAACACAGGGTTCAGACCTGACACAGAGTCCCTGAGCCTAGCATCAGGCATCCCAACGGCTCAGGCTTGAATATTTGACTATCACCCCCAAGAGATCAGAAAGTTAAGAAACAGCGGGCCCAGCCGGCAAGTGCCTTTGGATTTACCTAGAAGAAAGGTAAACCTCTACTTTCATCAGGCTGCTAAAGATAGGGAAAGTATGTGGAAAATGTATAGACCCTTAGGTCTGGTCTTAGACCTGGATTCCTGTGATTGGATTTCTGATTGGATGGTGATTTCTTCATCTTCTCTCTTAGCACATGGCCTCGGGGAAGCCACTTACCTCTCCAAATCTCAGTGTCCCGGAGGTAAATTGGGAACACCAGGGAGCTATGTGCTGTGCAGCTCAAAGGAGAGATGATTCAGCCTCCACTTAAAGTGCCATCACGATGACTGCATATGCCAAGGACGCCCGGGCCCTTGGGAGAAGGCCCAGGGAGTGTGGTCAGCTGCAGAAGCAAAGGCATGAGTGTCAGCGCCCTAGGAGTCAAAGGCAGGCCTTACAGAGCACAGCACTGCCAGGGACTCGAGGCTTTGAGAGACCCTGCACCCGGCTCCCATGCTGCCTAACGTGGCTTTTCTCTAGCACCTCCATGGGCCGGGCCACACCCACTCCACTTCTGCTCCATCTGCAGTCCCAGGCCCCCATCCATGAAGCCTGTGTGCTTTGCCCGTCCCATATCAGGGTGCAGGGCCACGGTGCTGGTTGAGAAAGGGCCGCAGAGCCACCTTTGTACATGGAGCCCTTAGTAAATGTTGGTAAAAGAAGGTGAGAACAGGAGAGAAGAGTCACTGGGTTGCCAAGACAGACCCCAGCTCTTTCTTCCTCCATAATCACCAAGGCTTGGTTTAGAGAAAGCTGAAGCAAGAAGACCCCCGGTCCAACCCCCATAGTCCAATTTAACTTCCCAAATGGAGAAAGTACACCCCACAACAGGGAAGGGCCTTCTGTTATATCACCCAGAAGTCCTAAATTGCTGATCCCTCTCAGCCTCAGCTTCCTCATCTATGCAATGGGCATGATGCCTGCCTGCACACCTCACCAGGGAAAGGACTGCTCAAAGGAGACGCTCAACAAAACCCCCTGTGAGCATCTTTCTCCCACATGATGGCCGCACCATCAAACGAGACCCACACACCTGCCGCTCGGAGACCCTGGGACAGAGGAACAAAAGGGCAATTAACTAAGATTTTGGACATTAGTAAAATCAGACCGGAATTTTCATTCATTTCCAGGGACACTTCAATCTTTCTCTTTTGTGTCCCCTGGTATGGCAGCTTGGAAAACAAATGGCATTTCTTTATGAGAATGACATTTTCCTTAAACGCCTTAAGAAAAAGTCCCAAAGGGATCTTACATTTGAGTTCCTATGCAATCCGTATTGATAGAAGCTTTCAAATGTATATATTTCCGAAGCCACAGGATGTAGCCCCAGGCCTTGGGTTCCTATCAGCAGCCCCTCAAGGCTCTGGGAACATCTCCTCTTTTCGTTTGAAGCTGCTGCCCTTGAGGAACATGCTGTGGACACAGCTGTCTGAGATGAGTAAGCCACATCTCTGGCCAAAAAGAAACACAGTGTGATTTGGGGTCTCTCTGCTTTAGGATGGGGCTTCCTCGGGGGACTGAAGCCATGCAGATGGCATCCTTTCCCTAGAAAGCGCTGAGATGTCCATTTCACTCACTTTCGATCAGGGCTTGTTGCCACTTCACGGCCTCCACTGGTAAAAGCAGGGCTGGCACTGTCTGGAATGATGTGAGGGGCACCACCCCCATCCCCACCCTATGCAAAAACAATATCGTTCTCCGGGTGGCTACGCTCCTTGTGAATACCCCAAGGAGGTCACTTGAAGAGGTTACGAGGCCAGTGATTCCCAGCTGGCTTCTGCTGAGGGAAAGAGACTGACCTTGGAAGAATCAGAGCAGGAGCCTGGTGAAAAAAATCGGGGGGCTTCCAGTGTTGACTTCCATACAGGGTTTGAGCTGGATGGGGCATGGAGCATGATTTCGCATGATAGAGACCAAATTCCAACCCTGTCACTTTCTCAGTGAGACTAAAAAAATGTCTTCCCTCTCTGAGCCTTGGGTTTGATGTCTGTAAGCCACGGGTAGCAAATAATGTCCTTGTCCAATGCCCATAAAAGTTGAATTGGGACCAGGCTCACTCCTGTAATCCCAGAACTTTGGGAGGCCATGGAGCGTGGATCACTTAAGGCCAGAGTTCAAGACTAGCCTGGTCTACATGATGAAACTCTGTCTCTACTAAAAATATGAAAATTAGCTGGGTGTGGTAGCACACACCTGGAATCCCAGCTACTCGGGAGGCTGTAGGCACGAAAATCACCTGAGCCCAGGAGGCAGAGGTTTCCGTGAGCCGAGATCATGCCACTGCACTCCAGATTGTCTACAAACAGAAAAGAAAAAAAGAAAAAGAATGAATTAGGTAATGCGACAACGCATCTCAAGATTTTCACCCAAGACTTGTCAGTTTCCTTGGCCCTGCTGTCAACTTAATTGCTGTTTACTTGTAGAGGCAAAGAGGATGCCACAGCCAAGGGACTGAACCAGATCATTCAAGGCAATCACCCAGTGGATGATGCGGGCTGCAAGCCTCAGGGGTTAGGTGACTTGGTCTGGACTTAAAACGGAGACAGGAAATTAGATACCAGCATCCATTTTTCTGATTTACAAACACTTTCCTGCATAAAACTCTTCCGAGGCACGTAGCATGTGAACACACACAGTTATGCTTTAGGCAGTCCCTCCCATCTAGAGAATCCAACCAAGACTACACAGGGTGTCTAGGGAGCAGAGGTTATTCTGTGGCGCAGGTGGCTCTGCAGAGGTGGGTGCCATGCCGAGTCACATGGGAGGGTATGTTCCCAGCCAAGAGTTTAGAGCAAAGACCTGCTCAAGCTACATGAGGGGTGAGGTTCCCTCTCGAAGGTGCTCTCAAGCAGCCTCCTCACTGGAAGCACGAGAGGAGGCAGCCCTGCCCTGAAAACTGCAAGAGCTCAGCAGTGCCTCCTGCCTGTGCTGACCTTCGCAGGCAGGCAGTAATGGTGGGAGGAGAATGATTTCTCCAAGGCCAGGACACGGAGCAGGAGGATGCACGGATCCAATCACGAACCAGATTCAGAAAGCGGCAGGCCAGCACTGGGGCGGCCATAGGAAGCCAAAGCCACATCCAGCATCCCCGGCACTGCCTTACTTCTTTCTGAGAAAGTCCATCAAAGCAGTATGAGAGCAGCTGGCACGATGGAGTGATCCTCATTTGATATAGGAGAGTTCTGGCCTGGCCACTTCCGGGCTACAGTTCTGCTTAGAGAAGACACTGTCCAACTCTTACCTCAAGACCATTCCTCACTTGACCCCCTCCCACCCTCACCTGGCCACCTCTCACAAGATTCTCATTCTTGGGTCCACGGCTCCCAGGGAATCTCTCAGATGATGAAATTACCAGTTACTCCAACTTTCGGTCAAATCCACCCTAACTAGGACGATCATTCCAGCCAAGATCATCAGAGCACGTACTGCATGCTGGATGCGGTTCTCTGCTCCATACAGAGGACCTGACTTGGATAAATGTTCACAATGACCCTTTGGGATACGTACTGTTCCATTTTACAGATTAGAAAACTGAGGTTTCTCAAGATAAAGTAAACTCCCACACTTGTGCAACCAGAAGTCATGCTCTGTGCCAGCAGGCCATGCACACCTCACCTTCTTCCCGGCTGTGGACCAGACCCCTGAATAGAGATACGTGACTCTGTCATCTATCAGTTGTGTGACATCAGACAAACCACTTCGTCTCTCCAAAATTTCACCTCTTCCTCCACAACAGGGGATGATAACAACAACTACCTGAATAAAAATGCCCACCCCAGGGAAAAAGACACACACACACACACACACACACACACACACACACACCCCAGACCCACCTGGCCTCTCTAAATAGGGAGTGGGTTAACCTTCAGAAGCAAAAGGCAGACAAAAACACCCTGTGATACCTGCTGGGCACAGCCACCCAGCATGCAGATTATGTTTTGTTCCTTCTGAAGGAAGAGGCTTAAAAGAAGAAGAGAACGCAGGAGAGGGCCTGCTTGGATAACAGAGCACCTAGGTATGACATTAAAACCAAACAAAACTCTCCGATACTGTTTCTATCCCAATCCCATCTGGCCCCAGGAACAACCAAAGTGGAGAATGCCTAAGCAATTATCAAACTGTATCAGTTCCACCCCAGCTCCAGGCTTTCCAGGAAACCGTTGACAAATCAAAGTTAAGAATTCAGCAGTTTCGGCCGGGCGCGGTGGCTCAAGCCTGTAATCCCAGCACTTTGGGAGGCCGAGGCGGGTGGATCACGAGTCAAGAGATCGAGACCATCCTGGTCAACATGGTGAAACCCCGTCTCTACTAAAACTACAAAACATTAGCTGGGCATGGTGGCGCATGCCTGTAATCCCAGCTACTCAGGAGGCTGAGGCAGGAGAATTGCCTGAACCCAGGAGGCGGAGGTTGCGGTGAGCCGAGATCGTGCCATTGCACTCTAGCCTGGGTAACATGAGTGAAACTCCGTCTCAAAAAAAAAAAAAAAAAAAAAAGAATTCAGCAGTTTCTCAACCCTTCCCCACACCCCCGGAGGTAGACCCCTACCCCAAAGAACAAAGTCTTCATCCTGTTAGAAATCTATGAAGGGAACATGTGAAGAAATACTGCAGAGATAAGGAAGCCTGCCACCAAGGAGTCAGTCTGGAATCTGCAGTCCAGAAGGTGGGAGAAATGTTCCCATTCACTCTTTCCAGACCTAAGACCATCCGGGAATCCCTAGATAAAGGCTGGCCATCTCTTTTGCCTCCATCTTTGGCAAACCTGTTTCAACGATCACTGAATCACTTTCAGACCAACTTCCTTCCATCCAGAGAGAGCCCAGACCGCCCTGGGGAAAAAGACACCCACCCAGAGGGAAGGTTCAAGACGCCCGATGTCTCAGCAGCCCCCACCCCTGTCACCACCACCACATTGGTGGCTTGATGAAGATGAGGATGGGGTTGTCTTATTCATCGCCTTTACCAAGTCAGGTACCTACCTGGGGCGAAGTATTCCATACATTTTTATTAAATGCTGGAATGTGCAGCCTCCTCCCCCCAAAGAATTGCATGTAGTCCCCTCTACTCAATAAAATACCCAACTAGGGACTGAAGTTTCTTTGCCCCTTTGAAAATCTGAAAGGCCCTTTTTCAGTCACCTTAGCAGATGGCCAATACTAGGGAAAAGGAGACAGTGGAAAGGGCTGTGTTGTATGCGGCAGCTGAATTGATGGCTCCAGGGCTGACTTGTGAGCAGCCTGCAGCTCTGTAAGGGTCACAGCTAGCTGAGAGTTCACTGCGGGGCTGGAACCCTGCTGCAGGCTTCGCGTGCCCATCTCATTTGACCTTCTGGCTTTAGAGGCTCAAACAATAATTCTCATTTTATCGACCAAGAGCCCAGGATGTAGAGAAACTGTTCAAATTTTTCTAAGGCTGCTCAGCCGGAAAGCTATGGAGGCGATACCCTGCCCAGTTCCGCCCAGTAGCACCCAACATACAACAGGCCTTTTAAAAATATTCATGAAACTGTCCAGGTATGGTGGTTCATGCCTGAATCCCAGCCTGTAATACAGGAGAGTTCTAGTCTGGGCACTTTGGGGCTACAGTTCTGCTTAGAGAAGACATTGTCCAACTAATACCTCAAGACCACTGAGAGGCCTTGAGGAAAGAGGCCTCAAGGGAGGCCAAGGCGGGCGGATCACCTGAGGTCGGGAGTTCAAGACCAGCCTGACCAACATGGAAAAACCCTGTATCTACTAAAAATACAAAATTAGCCAGGCATAGTGGTGTATGCCCGTAGTCCCAGCTACTCAGAAGGCTGAGGGAGCAGAATCGCTTGAACCCGGGAGGCAGAGGTTGTGGTGAGCTGAGATCACGCCATTGCACTCCAGCCTGGGGAACAAGAGAAAAACTCCGTCTCCAAAAAAAAAAAAAAAAAAAAAAAAAAAAAAAATGCATGAAACTGAGTTAGCTAACGAATTAATTCTCATCTGTAAAACGGCAATAATATGCCCTTTTATAACTCCAAGGTTTTTAGAGGGAAAAAATAAGATAATCCATGAAAAGAACTGCTAAGATCCAAATTGCTATAGATAAATTCCTAATTCCTGACAAGAAGTCTTAAGATTGATAAACAGAACAGAAAAATTGAATGTGCCAATACCTGGCACAGGACTATCCAGGCACTGGAGGTAGATATGCATATATATGCATGCACATGTGTGGATATGTATGTATAGACAGCTGTGTATATCTAGCCATGTGTCTATTAACTTACTGAGATAAAAATAAGAAATGTGTATTGTAAGATAGAAACATAATGTGTATTATGTTTTCTTTTCTTTTTTTTTTTTTTTTTTTTTTAATTAGCAAAGGAAGAAGGAAGCCTTGGGTGTGAAAGATGAAGCTCTGTGTAGCTTGGTGTCCATCAGGTACCATGTCTACCAACAGCTAATCTGCACAGAGTTCACGGGGAGTCCAGAGATGTGCCCGTAGAAGGCTGGGACGCAGCCACAGCGTGGTGAATCAGATAAAGCAGGTCCCGAGGAGCAAACGGGCGGGTTTCCCTTACTGCTTACCTGCGAAATCCCGCAGACAGGACAGAAGGAAAACTCATGTGACGATAGTTCTCACACGCACTCCAATGTTCAAGCCCCCCTGGGGTAATCCACCTCAGACTTCCCAGGGAAGGCTGTCATTATTCATCCCTTTACCAGGAGAGGGGCAAAGAGGAAGGAGGCCAAACCTCCAGCAGAACCCCGTTAGTAATGGGAGAGGAGGAGAAACACAGACCTCCTGCCTCCTCGAGACCTGCCCCGTCCAGGAGCTCCTGACACCCACGGCTGGGCCTCACCTGCCTCCAGTGCTGGCATGGGGCAAGTGGGCTGGGAGGACATGTCATTTCCAGCACAGAGGCAGACCCCACTCCTGACGTTTCTGCCCATCCACAGCCCCAGGCTGTCCACCGCCAAAGGCCAGGCCCTCCGTAGTGGTGCTCCCGGGAATCCGGAGAAAATTCAATAGAGGAAGCCTGGGGATGGGGTGGGGGGAGGAAACGAGGCAAAGAGGCCCTGCCAAGTTTTCCAGAGGAAATGAGTAACCCGTTGTTATGCAGTCACACAGCGCCAAGCGAGGAAGTGGCATTGTCTGGGGACCAGCCACGGGGCCTTACATAATAGGCACCCCTCTCACTTTCTGGACCTGGCCGTATTTGGGGATTGGCAAAAACATCTGATGAGCACCTCTAGCCTGTGTAAACACTGGTTTTATGAGGGTGGTGGAGAGAGGTCTGGATGGGAGTTCTGCTTGGCTGGCGCTGAGTGAAATCGATTTGGCCTCATCCAGCAGGCTTCCATCCGTTGGGTGGCAGTGCTGCTTAGTGGTTAGCCCTGACTCTGAGGCCAGGCTGCCAGCACCTATCCAGGTTCCAGCTGCACCACCTTCCAGCTGTGTGATCTGGGCAGGTTGCTTAACTGCTCTGTGCCTCCATTGCCTTATCTATAAAATGATGCTATTTGACCTGTAAACCCAGCTACTCCAGAGGCTAAGGCAGGAGAATCACTTCAACCCGGGCGGTGGAGGTTGCAATGGGCCGAGATCGTGCCACTGCACTCCAGCCTGGGGACAGAGCAAGACTCCATCTCAAAAAAAAAAAATTAGACAGGCATGGTGGCGCACACCTGTAATCCCAGCTAATCGGGAGGCTGAGGCACAAGAGTCGCTTGAAAACAGGAGGTGAAGGTTGTAGTGAGCTGAGATCATGCCACTGCACTCCAGCCTGGGCAATAGAATGAGACTCTGTCTTCCAAAAAACAAAAAAAGAGAGAGAGAATTTCCCCACTGTAGGTTTATTATAATTATTATTATTTGTGAAACACTTGCAAACGTGTTGGTAACGCAGAGCAAATCCTTTTCCCCTACAGTATGTGAGAGGGAGTGACTGACCTCTTGATGCCATGTCATTACAGAATACTTTCACGCTTTCTTCTGTATTTTTCTAGTTTTTTTTTTCTTGAGACAAGAGTCTCACTCTGTCACCCAGGCTGGAGTGCTGTGGCACAATCTCAGCTCACTGCAACCTCCGCCTCCCAGGTTCAAGCGATTCTCCTGCCTCAGCTTCCTGAGTAGCTGGGATTACAGAGGTATGCCACCACACCCAGGTAATTTTTGTATTTTTAGTAGAGATGGGGTTTCACTATGTTGTTCAGACTGATCTCGAACTCCTGACCTCATGATCCGCCCACCTCAGCCTCTCAAAGTGCTGGGATTATAGGTGTGAGCCAACGCTCCTGGCCCCTTGTGTATTTTTGTAAAGCAAGGATATTCTCCCTGAGGTCCTATAGAGACATCAAGAAGCTGACACAGATATGCAACTAACATCTAACGTTCCCATCCATCTGAGATTTAACAATTGTTGAGAATCAAACTTTGCATTTAATTGTCACATCTCTTTTGCCTCTTTCAATCTGAAACCATTCCTCTGTCTTTCGCTGACACTCACGACCTTGGCACTTCTGAAGATTATAAGGCAGTTATTTGGAAGCACGTCCTTTAATTTGAGTTGTTCTGATACTTCCTCATGATCACATTCACATCATGCATCTTTATTAACATTTTCTTTTCTTTGTTAAAAAAAATGTTTCCTGGGAGCACAGAACATATTAACATTTATTTTTCTTTTGCATAATTGCAAAGCAAGAGTTGGGAGGAAGATTTCCTGGAAGGAAAGTAAATCATCTAAGTCAACTGTGATGACAACCTGCACCCAATCATTTTTAATTGGGCAAGGCAAGACGATGTAGCAGTTTATGGCTTAGGGAGGATCCGGCAGTCTGCCTGTCTGAGGAGGGACAACGGCTTTTACACAGCCAAGTGGATCCTGGCATCATTTGCTCATGCCAGCTTTGCTTACAAATAAAAAAAGAAAGAAAGAAAGAAAAATGAAAACCCTCAGAGTTCAGCTTAAAAAGACCTTTCATGCAATGCCAGGCCTCTCCCTTTCCCACCCCCCAACCCCCCTTGCTTCTGTTCCAAAGTACAATACATATGTTTATCTTGCTTCTAAGTAGGGGTATATTAAAATACTTGAGGATTTTCCCCTCCTAATTCTGGCATGCTGGCTCCCACTGGCTACGCAGCCACATATCATGAAGCGCAAAAGCAACAGTAAATTACACCCTTCACAAACACAGGGATCTTTCCTGAGGTTGGAAGTCGCATCACTTGAAAGGCTGACTTTCTTCAAACTTCCAGGAACTGAGTGGCCCAGCGCCCGTCTATTTAAAGGTCAACCCAGCCCTGCTGTATTTGGAGGGCTGCCTCGGACACAGGCTTATTCTCAGCCCCTCTCTGCAGCCACCGCAGTGGGCCAGGCTGTGAGCCGCACTGTGTCCCTTCAAAGGGAGAAGAGAGGCCAGAGACAGAGGATGGCCAGAGAGAGATGGGAGATTGGAAACAACCAGTCGCCTCCCCGCTACCCACTGCACCCCTCTGGGGGACAGGGTGGGGCGATGGTGGCTAGCAGAGTAAACTCCTCTGCCATGATTAAATCTCGGTATCAAGCTCAAGTCCCAATTTTCAGGAACAAGATGGTCCATTTGGTCACACTTTTAACTCAGCTGCCTGGGTCTAAGCTCTGGCAGAGTAGAGCAGATGGTAAAGAAGACAATTCGGGCCGGGCGCGGTGGCTTACTTTGGGAGCACTTTGGGAGGCCGAGGCAGGTGGATCACGAGGTCAAGAGATCGAGACCATCCTGGTCAACATGGTGAAACCTCGTCTCTACTAAAAATACAAAAAATTAGCTGGGCATGGTGGTGCATGCCTGTAGTCCCAGCTACTCAGGAGGCTGAGGCAGGAGAATTGCCTGAACCCAGGAGGCGGAGGTTGCGGTGAGGCGAGATTGCGCCATTGCACTCCAGCCTGGGTAACAACAGTGAAACTCCGTCTCAAAAAAAAAAAGACAATTCAATTCACGACCATCTTGATAAGCATAGGGACCATGGCAATGGGATTTTGCCATGTAGGAGAAAGGTAGGGCTCAACTCAATACAGCCTGAGCAACTGGAAATTCACAGCCAAGGAGCAGGGTGGGTGTCAGTGGATAGAAAATTACCACAAGGCAACATCAGGAGTAAGGGGGATTCTGGCTAAACCAACCCAACAAGATTCTTGGTAAAGGCAGGCCAGGGGGACCAGACATCATCTGGAGGGTAGTGGAAGAGAAGGAACTATATCTATCAGATATAGAAAGTGATCAGATATTGAGAGTGGGTGGTCCTTGCCAAACCGACTCAGCAGAGTTTTTTGCTAAAACTAGATTTGACAAGGAAGTGCGCACAGATGGGCCTAGGAAAAGACTAAAGTATCTGATTAAATTGGGTCAGGCAAAGAATCTTTGTCAGTAGTTAGTGGGAGATGGGCCCCTGTACCAGTTTGGCAAGGCAGCCAGAGGGGACAAGAACTCTTCTCACCCACCCACCACACTGAGAATCTTTGGAAAGTATTTAACCCTTAGCTTGGTGCTAACATACACACGTCTGTATTTAATTCTAAGGGCTTTGCTCAGTATGTGCTCACTCTTCAAACTGCTGGTGATTCAGAGGACACCAGATAGTGAGAAGTCACAGCTGACAGAGCACCTGCAGCGGGCACAAGGGTTCTGTGGTTGGGGGCGGTCAGTGCAGCTTACAGATGACTTCTAGGATGATGTAGTCAGTTGTCTAAAGTCATCCAGCTAAGGAGGGGGGCGTGGCCGGAATCCCAACCCTGATTGGTCTGACTCCGGAACATACCCTCTGATTTCATCACACTCTTCATGCACCCCCACATTTGTGAAGTCAGCAATGTTGTAAAGAAGACAGGCCCCACAGATCCTGTACCACGCAGCGAGCAGTGCTAAGATAAGAAAGAACTCATCCCCCCGAGAGGCATCCAAAAGGGCTTCCTGGAAGAGGTGGCATTTAAATTTTGCCTACAGTGGGGCTTTTTGACAGGTCAGAGAAGAGAAAAGGAAGAGCAACCCAGGATGAAAGTACAACATGAACAAAAGCAATGGGACCAGAGATGGGCTTGGGTGGGTGATGACAATTGACTGGTGAGGCTGAGCCCCCGTGTGTGAGGGAGCCAGGACTCCTTCTGGGTGTCTTTCCAGCCCATGTGAAGTGGGTGTCTCCTCAATGCAAGTCACTGCACCACATCATCAACCCAGATTATTTCTGATCCCCACAACGGTGCGAGGAATCGAGACGACTAGTCCCCGGTGAGAGAAGTCACCACTCCTGAGTCCCTGGCTCCTGAGTAACAGGGCCCAGACTTGAACCCAGGGCTATTTGGTACCAAACTCTATGAGTTTCCCAGGCGGCCCTCCCACGTCCTTTTTCCCCTTCTGGTGAGGTCATTGTCGGCACAGAAAAGGATGTTCGGGGGAATGAACGGAGGAGGGAAGGAAGAGGGGAACAGTGCCAGAGCTGTGATTCAATACAGACCTTTCCTCGCATCTGATTAGCCTGAAAAGACTTGGAAATCAAAACCAACCAAACAAAACACTCGAGGGGCCAGCCCAGGAAGCTTCTATTCTCCAGAACAGTACTGAAAAGAGAGGGCGCAGGCCAAGGATCTCTAAGTCAGATGCATCATCAGAGGGGACTGAGGAAAGGGAACGTGTTTCCGGATAGCGTCTGAGGGTGGGCACACGGGGACAGATCCTGAGAAGGGAATGTCTGTCGGTGTGATTTCACGGGGAGCAGCCTCAGGAGAAAGGAAGTGAAGGCAACAGAGCCAGGCAAGGGAAGGGGGTAGTCTCGGCTGGCGACCAGCTCAGGCCATCAGGCCATCCACAGGGAACCCTGGAACGTGAACCGCACCACGGAATTTGCCCCACATGGAAGCAAGGGGGAGCAGCCCTTTGCACCCCTGAGTCAGCCAGGGCTGCTGGAGGGTGAGCAACTTCCCGGATGAAGCAGCTCCATTTGGAGGAAGGCTAATCTCCAGAGAAGGGGTGCTGTGGACATTAGCGGCAGTGGACGTTAGCAGCCGCCGTCTCGGCAGCTGGGGTGAGTGTACCGGTCCAGGGAGGGGGACCTTCAACAACATCCACTACAGTTAGTCACACTGAATGACTGTGCGATGCTCAGGAATGATAACTGCCCCCATTTTTTAACATTTCCTGCAGTCTGCTTCCCTAGGTCAGACACTGCCTGGGCTGAATCAACCTCTCAAATGGATGCTGGAAACATCTGGGACTTAGAGGGACACCAGGAGCGGGAAGAGCACCCCTCTGGGGAGACAAGAGCCGGGCAGAGACTGTGACTGGAGGGAAGTGGACAGAACAAGAACAGTGCTGCAGAGAGTCCCCTGTTTTCTCCCCTCTTCTCTCCTAAAGAGAGCTGGCATCCAAAATCAAGTGAAACGAGCTGAGAACACAAACTCATGCTCCCATTCTTATACCCTAAAAAAGTCTAAAACTCAGCTGGGCCTGGAGGCTCACACCTGGAATCCCAGCACTCTGGGAGGCTGAGGTAGGTGGATCATCTGAGGTCGGGAGTTTGAGAACAGCCTGGCCAACTGGGAAACCCCATCTGTACTAAAAATACAAAATTAGCTGGGCATGGTGGTACATGCCTATAATCCCAGCTACTTGGGGGGCTAAGGCAGGAGAATCCCTTGAACCCGGGGGGCAGAGGTTGCGGTGAGCCGAAATTATACCATTGCACTCCAACCTGGCCAACAAGAGCGAAACTCCATTTCAAAAAAAAAAAAAAAAAAAATCTGAAACTCACAGAACAGCCTCTGATAAATGTTTTCACAAGATTATACACTCTCAATAATTATTTTCAATAAGTTAATTGATGGGTCCTGTCACAGTGCCTGGCATACAGTTAGCACTGAAGAAAAGCTGAATGACTTGTCCACTGACACATTGTAACATCCACCATACGCTTACAGACAACCTCCTTGATCTTTCCCAAAATAGTAGAGGCTCTCCTTTGTCAAGCTGAGTTTGGCCTTAGTCACATGACGCTGGATTAGCCATATCTTGATTTTTCCTTTCCTTTCTTTTTTTTTTTTTTTTTTTCCAAGACATCTCGCTCTGTCTCCAGGCTGAAGTGCAGTGGCACAATCTCAACTCACTGCAACCTCCACCTCCCGGGTTCAAGCGATTCTCCTGCCCCAGCCTCCCGAGTGGCTGGGACTACAGGCATGCACCACCACGCCCAGCTCATTTTTGTATTTTTAGTAGAGACGGGGTTTCGCCACTTTGGCCAGGATGGTCTCAAACTCCTGACCTTGTGATCCGACCACCTTGGCCTCCCAAAGTGCTGAGATTACAGGCGCGAGCCACCACACCCAGCCACATCTTGATTTTTCAACTACAGCTTTGCTGTCCCCAAATGTTCATCAACGGATGAATAGGTTTTGTTAAAAAATTCAATACATCTGTGCTATGAAACATTATTCAGTCCTACGGAGAAATGATGTGCTGATCTATGCTACAACAGAGATGAATCTTGAAAACATTATATCCAGCAAAAAAAAACCAGACACAAAAGAGCACTCCAGAATAGGTATATCTATAGTACAAGTGGCACAGCAATTTCTTAGCACTCAGAGAATCGTGGGGAGAAAGAGGTGACTGCTAATAAAAACAAAGTTTCTTTTTGGGGTGATGAAAATGCTCTAAAATGGATTGTGGTAATGGTTACACAACTCCATGGATATATTAAAAACAATTGTATTGGCCAGGCACAGTGGCTCATGCCTGTAATCCCAGCACTACGGGAGGCAGAGGTGGGAGGATCACTTGAGGCCAGGAGTTCAAGACCAGCCTGGGTAACATGGCAAAACCCTGTCTCTACTAAAAATACAAAAACAGCCGGACATGATGGTGTGTGCATGTAGTCCCAGCTACTCGGGAAGCTGTGGTAGGAGAATCGCTTGAACTTGGGAGGCAGAGGTAGCAGTGAGCCAAGGGGGCACCACTGCACTCCAACCTGAGCAAGACTCTATATCAAAAAAAAGTTGTATTATATACCTTAAATGGGTGAGTTGCAGGTGAATTATATGTGAATTACATCTCAATAAAGCTACTATATATAGAAAAGAAAGAAGTTCGCTGTGATGCAAAGCAATAACACCAGCAATGATGGATCCTGGTCACTGTATAGAAATGCAAACTGCTGACTTCGAGAAGAGGTCTGAAAGGCTCCACGAACACACAGACGTGTGTCCCCAAACACGTCCCCCTGGAAAGGCGGAAGAGAACAGCTACTGCCCACTACTCCCCAAATCTCTGGCCCCCGCCTCCAACACCATGCCAGAGGGGGCATGGAACAGACAGCAAGGAACTTTTATTTTGTCTCCTGCCCTGAGCAATTCCTAAACAGTGGGAGTTAAATATTTATAAAGCCGTCACTGTTTGTTTAATGTTCAATCTGTACTTGGGAAGGCTGAGGTAGGGAAATGCTGAAGTGACAGCTGATTATACAAGCCGGGAGCAGCTTGGCGCACCAGGATCTGACACTTCCCAGGGCTCTGGCCCTCACCTTCTCTCCCTTTTGCTCCTAGCATGGGCTGCCTTCCTCCTTCTCAACGTGCCCCTGCGTTAGGGGGAGGCTCTGGTGTTTAGTCTCCTTTTCCCAGCTCCCATAGAATAAGACAAAACAGCCCTTTTCACCAAAAGCCACTGTCTCCTTGCTTTTGATGTGATGTGAGCAGTCCCTGAGACTAGGATGCTGCTGGGGAGACAGCTTCCTTCATGGAACCCAATGCATTGAACCCTCTGCCAACAGAATATCCCGCCCAGAAGCAGGGACCCAAACCAAGGCAGTAAGAACAGCACCCTCAGACAAGGAGCGCCTTCTGAGGCTCCCCATAATCATCCTCCTCGTCCTCTGAGCACGTCCCTCGCCAGGCCCCAACCTGACGCTTCATCAAATACGAATGCTGAAATCCAACTCACAGGCTTCACATCTGGCTTTGTCATTTATCAGCTGTGTGACACTGACCTCCTCTGACTCAGTTTCCCGTACTGTGAAGCACACATGAATGGCCCGTCTGCTTCGCAGATTCACTTTTGAACATTAACTAAAATAGTACTTTGAGGCAGCCAGCATCGTTATGATGAACTCAAAGGTGACCGCACCACCTGCTTCTGAGTCCCAACTCTAAACCTCACTTGTCTGTGACTTTGAGAGATTCCCTCACCTGTCCCAGACCTCCTCCCTGGCTTACCCAGCAAATGAGATTACTACGTAAGAGATCTCCAATACAATGACAAAAACGAAATATGCCAGCAGATAAAATGAGATAGGGTGAGCACTGCCCGAAAGTGTTGCTGATACCATGCAAGGTGGGCAGATGGCCACGAAGGCTCCCTCATGCCTGGGACTCCCATGGCTCTTTGGGGGGCCCAGATACCTCTGAAAGTGGCTAATGCACAGGGATTATACTGTCAGCTTCATCTGGTAAGAGCTTTGCCAGAATCTCCAAATTGCTTTCCCCATTAGGGTGCCACCAGTTGGTCTAGAAGTGAAGAGATGACCTGGGCTAAGTAACAATGAGAGGCCCGGTCCAGCCTGCAGGACCTCTCTTAAACCTGCCGCCTTCCCTTCCTAGCACTATGTTGGCAGTAGAGTGGGGGCACACAGATGGATAAGCGAGATCTCCCTCCTCAAGGGCTCCTGGCTCCCACATTGAGCCAGACACATACAGAAACCCCTAATGAATGCCAGGATACAGGCAGGAAGAAACCCCTAATGAATGCCGGGGTAGAGGTAGCTCAGAGAGGCGTAGTCAAGGCAAAGGAGAGTGGACTAGGCAGAGAGTGAACTAGGCAGAGGAGCTCTGCAGGCAGGGAAACTGAGGCAGAAGAGAACCTCATTACCCCAGAAAAGAACCCACTTAAAATAGGTCCAGATCTGCCAGGTAGGGTATGGGGGTACGGGGGTTGCAATATCTTAAAAAATCAAGCTTCACCACCTGTGTCTGATTCCCAGTTCTACCCATTTGGCTGTGATCTTAGGTGACTTTTGTCACTTGTCCTAGCCCTCTTTAGTGGGGGATGAGGGGAGGCTTTATCTTGGAAAAAGAAATAAATAATCATAAAAACTACATTAGTATGCAATTTATAATTACACGTAAACGATGCATAAAATAAGATTTATCTGTCCTATATTTTAAAACTTAAACCTGAAATTATAATTTTGTTTATTTATTTTTTGAGACAGAGTCTCACTCTCACCCAGACTGGAGTGCAGTGACACGGTCTTGGCTCACTGAAACCTCCGCCTCCTGAGTTAAAGCGATTCTCATGCCACAACCTCCCAAGTGGATGGAATTGCAGGCAGAGCTAATTTTCTGTATTTTTTAATAGAGATGGGTTTCACTATATTGGTGAGGCTGGTCTCAAACTCCTGGCCTCAAGCAATCCTCTGTCTTGGCCTCCCAAAGTGCTGGGATTACAGGCATGAGCCACTGCCCCTGGCCCCTGAAACTAATAATTTTAAACTACAATCTAATTTGCTCAGTTGTGTACAGAATGAATCTAATGTCGAGGCTTTCCTCAGCACGCACTTTCTCACAAAATATAAAATTCCTTCACTCCACCCCTCCATCACTGATGCAAAGAATTATTTTGCAGAAGACCTTCCCAGGACCTCTCTTAATTTTTTAACGTTTTTAAATCCCTTTCCCTTGATTTGCCTAAAGAGCCACCATCTTTCCTTTCTCTTCTCCATGGTTAACTGGTCCGATTCTGCCAGTGCTCCCCACTTGCTGTGTCCGCAGCATTACTCAACGCCCGGCACACAGGAGGTGTCAGTAAGCGTGTGTGGTTCATGCCACCTCTCACAGGCCTTTGCCGATTACAGGAAACCCTGCACCTGGTGCAAAACATGCAATTTCTTGCAGCTAATCTGCCTTGGAGAGAAAAAACCCTGCTCCTCAATTCCACCACTGTCATCTCATTGAAAACATAGGAATCATAAGAATCAACACTTAAATATTTTATTATAATTGCATATTTATTAACCAATCAAAGGGTAGGATCTTTTTTTGGTCTGCTGACTGGAGATGCAAATTGTCTTTCATGCAAAATACACACTCACAAGTCAACATCTACGATTCCTGGTTTCAATTTCTTTAAAGCAGTACCAAAGCTAGTCACCTGTAAAACATATGGAATACAAATTCCATTGGTTTTACAATTTTTTTCTCTAATTTTTACAGCTGTTTTGCCTCTAAGTTATTTAGTGACAATTTTTTTTTAGCAAACCAATATTATCCATTCTATCCAAAGTACTAAATTTTCATAAACTCTCTTTATAAACTCAATTTTCATCAGTTTATGTAATATTTAATTACCAACACAACAACTTTTGACAAGCGCATAAATTAACTGGTGGTTAACAAGCCTTCTGGGCACACCAATATCAATAGCTAACATTTATTGAGTGTTTACCCTATGCCATAAAACACTGTTCTAAGTCTTTAAATGTATTAATTCATTTAATGCTCATAATCACTTTAGAAGGTGGGCATTAGTATTAGTCTAATTTTACAGATGCAGCATACAGGTACAGAGAGGTTAATTAAAACTTGCCCAAGGTCACACAGCTAAGAAATAGAAAAAGCTTTGAATCTGGAAAACTGGGCTTCTGGGTAGCCCACAAGCCTTCAGTGAGCCTGGAGCCTCACTCAGTTAGTAACATCACTTAATTCAGTGAGTGGGCCAAATGGAGGTCAGCTAAGAGTTTCTGCTGTTCTTGCAGTGGACTGACAGATGTTTACAACGTCTGGCCATCAGTAAATGACTGATTATCATTGGATGTGGGTGGGCTGAATGTTGGCAGTGAGTTTATTTGTGCATATTTTTATGTTAGGATGACTTTTGCCTTCCTAGGCAAGCTCTGTCTGCAGGAACACAGATAACACAGGACCCTCTCAATTTCTTCGTGGCTAAAACATGAACTGCTGTTGGGGACAGGATAAGAGGAGAGGCTTGGGAGACTTAAAGGCCAGATGTGTCAGGCCAAGGGATTTGGATCTAACTCTGCCTATAGATGCTTCTTCACATTCAGTGACTGGGCAGAAATTGCACCTGCCTACTGCTGCCTCCTACCAAAGGGATAAGATTCAGGAGATCCCCAAACTGCAGGCACAAATGACAGAGCAGAAGGAAGGGGAAGAAAACCTGGAAGTGGAATGGTGAGCTTGCGTGCAAGAGCTTGGAGGCTTTCCTTCCACGTCTGACCTTCCCTGAGTCCCCAAGACACCTGCACTGCTGGACGGTGGGCCACAGTGAGTGAGGCTGAGCAACGAAGGTAGGGACCCGACCAGAGGCCAGGTAGCCCTTCCAGGCAGAGGGAATGTCAGACATCCGATCTCTGGGCTCTTGGTCCATTGTCCTTTCCACTGCACCATGCCACAGTCACCAACAGAGCTGAACTGGGTAGCCGGATGGTTACTGCTTAGGGGAGGGGGTAGACCAAGCTCAGACCGGAAGAAGCGTGAGAAAAAATACATACCATTGCACAAAAGCAGGGAGAAGTCTCCAAAGCCCCCTCCCAAAGCCCAGACAAACAGGCTGTGTCACTAAGTCAATAACTTTCCAGAGTGGAGGGTTAAGAAGAGGAAACAGCTTTGTCACTTGAATCCTTTCTACCTGTTAAAAGAAGTCACCTTCCTGCTCCTTGAAGTAATTGACATCAAGGAGGAATGCAGAGAATTTTCGATTCCTCTGTCTGCTGACAAGGTGCTCTGTTAGAATGTGCACACTCCCCAGCAGCCCAAATACTACTTAAAGTGCAGAGGCAGGTGGCATTAGGAAATAAACAAGCCAACAAAAGCAAGCCAGGCTTCACTGCTCCCCGGACAGCAGAGGTCGAGGCCTGACCAGGGTCCATCTCGAGGGAGGGAAGGCCCAACATGCACTGCGTTCACCAACCTGACAGCTGCCATCTGAAGAAGGGTGTCAGGAGGGCCCCAAAGATCAGAACCCAGAGAGCTGGCTGACCCAGCAGAAGGAAGAACATTAGAACTCTGCATACCATCTTTCAGTGGTAGTGAGTGCCCCATCAGTGGAGGTATTCCAGGGCGGACTAAAGACAAGTGGTCAGGTTGCTCTGAGTTGGGGGGTCAACTTATCTCTTGGGTGGTTAGAATAGAATGCAGCAAGATTCCACCAATGACTCAAGACTTGTGCATTTGTTCACAAATGCATCTCAGAAAGGCTGCACAATCTAACCCGACCCATTGTTCCTTCACATTCCTTCTCTCTCTCACTTCCTCTGCAAAGCTAGAGGAGCTGTATGGATGTCAGGAACAGTGTCCTCTCTTCCTTTATGGAGGGCTTACTAGGTGCTGGCACTGTCTGGGGAACTCCCTGGCTGTGCCGGATGTTTTTCTTTTTTGAGATGGGGTCTCACTCTATTGCCCAGGCTGGAGTGCAATGGCACGATCTTGGCTTACCACAACCTCTGCCTCCCAGGTTCAAGCGATTCTCCAGCCTCAGCCTCCTGAGTAGCTAAGATTACAAGCATGTGATACCATACCTAGCTAATTCTGTATTTTTAGTACAGATGGGGTTTCTCGATGTTGGTCAGGCTGGTCTCGAACTCCCAACCTCAGGTGATCCGCCCACCTCAGCCTCCCAAAGTGCTGGGATTACAGGCCCCTAGTACCAGTTCTCTAGAGCCCTTGTACAATGGGTCCAGTTCATCAATGAGAATAGAAGCCAATAAATGTTGCCGAGGGCCTCCTGGCTCCACTTGTGAAAGCCACCATCCGTTGGTGGTAACGTTATTCTATCATTCCCACTGACAAATGAGGACACAGATCAGAGAGGAGAAAGGACGCCCTCTGTTCACCGAACAAATCCGTGGAGGAGCTGGCTTTCCAATTTAGCCAGCCCTGCCCAGCTCCAAGGCCCATATTCTCTCCCTGGCTGTGCTGGACGGGGCGAGACACAGTCCCACCGCCCCGGGAACACCCACCCCCTCCTCCAGGAAAGTCAGGACTTGTTTCTGCTGTCTCCGCTCCCCGATCCACAGCCTCAGGGGTCATTCCACCATTTCTTCTATATTTCACCATTGGCCCAATTGAATTCCGGTGGCGCAGGCTGCCCCCAAGGCATGGCAGAGACGACCAGGGCTTTGAGCGCACAGATGAAAGGCAGCGCTACAGAGCACATGAGGTCTGAGCACAAATGTCAACTGCTTTCATCAGGAAAACCCAAAATTACCCACTCTTACACACAGTCTTTCATCTGCTATGGGGCAAGCAGAGGCTGCTTATTAGAAATGCTGCCTTGTTCGTAATCTCCTTGTGGGGGACAGGGTCGAGGGGCAAACGCCAGCATCACCCTCAGAATCACGGCGCTGCCTCACTCCGAGGGGCGGCCGGGCTGTCGGAAACACAGCCTCCACTCTGCCCTCGGCCACCGGACGCTGACTAACCGGACAGAGAGGAGGTCTGCCTGGGCCAGCTGCCACCACTGCAGAGGTGCACTCTGCCAAAAGACAGCTGCCCCCAAGGCGGGCTGCGGGAGCGGCGGGCCGGCCAAGCCACTGCTGTGCACCTCCCACACATACAGACTGCAGCTCCAGGAAACAGAAGTCTGAGACCGCAAACTAAATGAACAGGAGGACTGACCGGCCCTTCTATTTCTTCCTTCTCTCTTTCTCTCTCTTTCTCCAGCAAAGCCAGCAATTGAGAACTCCACATCATAGATTACTGTGGCTAAACGGGGCCTCTTAAGGTCATCGATACGGTTCCCCTGGATCAAGACCAGTCTGTCCTGGGTCATCACAGGAGCCAGGCCATAACCCTCCTGAAAGGGATTTCAAGGGAGCGCTGGTTTCCTTTATTGCTACCAGAGCAGCCTTCACCTTTCTGAATCCCAGAACTCATGACATTTGACTTTTGCCTTTTATTCCAGTATCTATCTCCTACTCATGATCTGTGAGCCCCTCAGACCAGGGGCTGTTCTGGTTTTTTGTTTGTTTGTTTGTTTTTCTTTTTTGAGATGAGGTCTCATTCTATTACCCAGGCTGGAGTGCAATGACGCAATCTCAGCCCACCGCAACTTCCGCCTCCCGGGTTCAAGCGATTGCCCTGCCTCAGCCTCCCAAGCAGCTAAGATTACAGGCATGTGCCACCACGCCCAGCTAATATTGTATTTTTAGTAGAGATGGGGCTTCCCCATGTTGATCAGACTGGTCTCAATCTCCCCATCTCAGGTGATTCACCCGCCTCGGCCTCCCAAAATGCTGGGATTACAGGTGTGAGCCACCACACCTGGCCGAGAACAGGGACTGTTTCAGTCTTCTCTGTGTCTTCAGGACTTAACACAAGGCCTAGTCCAGGGAGCTGGCTAGTAAATGTGGGTGGGTGGATGGGTGGGTGCATCGATGGATTAGTAGATGGTAGTACAGGCAGAAAGGGGAAGAGATGGAAGAGAATTGTAACTAGGGGCTATCAAACACACCTACTCTAGACTGCCACCATCATGGAAGTTTGGGACAAAAGGGGGCTTGAGAGATGCTCTAACTCTCACTGCCACTCCTTATTTGCAGAAGAGAAAACTTGCACTCCAGCACTCACTGCCTTGTGCAAGGTGAGATAATTCACGCTAACACCTAGAGTGGTTGGCAGCCTCCACCAGAAAGGATAAATAACAACCGGCCTGCTATCAGAACCGAAAAGATACTCCTGCGCCACTAGCTTGTGCGAGAAGTGCTGCCTCTAACCTGCAACAAAGAAAGCTTCAGCTCAGTGCTGCTAAAAATACAATAAAAGCAAGAGGAAGGGGGGCCCAGAAAGGAAGGAACACAGGTCTCCCACCACTACAAGCCAAGCTTAAGGTGATGGGTCACAAAGTCCCACCAGGTAGGCCAGTCCTCTCTGCTTCTCACCTAGATCACACACCTCACCAGGATGAGAGGAGGACAAAGCTGAGCACTGGGATCTCCCTGGAATAATTCCTACTATGAGACAAAATGCAGCCAAAATCCAGACACCAGAATGAAATCATCTATCTCCTGCTTGGGGATGGTGAATACAGACAAATCAATCCATGACTACTTCCTGACAGCCTGCTGTGCATTCAGTCCTGGGCTGAGCACACACAAAGGACAAGAAGTCTAAATCCCGACCAGGCCCACATTGAGGTCATTGCCCGACTACTCATTCATGCACTTGTTCACACAATAAATCCTTACTGAGCACCAATCGCATGCCGTAGCACTAGATTCAGGAGTTCAGGTCTGTTCTCTGCTGAGTATGCAAGAAGCCTGAACTTGATTCCAGGAGAGACCGTCTAACAATAACCATCATGCACATGGCTCATGTCTGCATGGTGCTTTTCCGTTAGCAAAGCACTTGCCCCTACACAGTGTGTTTAATGCTCACAACCACCCCAGGGAAGACATCAGATAAGTGTTCTCATGCTCTCCCACTGCACATTTAGGGAAACTGAGGTACTGAGGGTTGAAGGCACTCATCCATGAACACATAGTGGAACTGTGACTGAAACCCTGATCTTCTGTCTTCTTTTGGCTACAAATCTTTGGTGGGCTGGGCCGTGAAGCATGTGAATAGGTGGAAAGCACAGGGCAAGCTTGCATGAAAAGACATAGAGCTGGGCTCTTCAGGGTCAGGTGACGTACCCATGGCACCTAGCACTTGGCATGAGCCAGAATCGGAAGCAAAGCAAAATGAAACAAAAGCTGTCTGCTGCAGAGAAGGAGAAACACAGACAAGTGATCAAAAGCAGGAATTCTAGAGTCAGACCATTTCTGATTCTACTTCTACGCTGTGAGCTCTGAAGAAGCCTCTACTTTCTCATCTGTAGAATGGGGCTAATGAACCCAGCCCATCTCTATAGAATTCACCAGGATTAAGTACCAGACATGGGCCCACATGTCCTCTTTTAACCTGATGAGATCTGTGATGTCACAACTGTTTTAATTGAGATGAAATCTGCATAATATGAGCCATTTTAAAGTGTACAAATTCAGTGATATTTATTTAGTACATTCACAATGTGGTATAATCACCATGTCTATCTAGTTCGAAAACATTTTCATCATCCCCAAATAAAACTTGGTACCCATTGGCATGGCATGGTAACTTACGCCTATAATCTCAGCACTTTGGGAGGCCGAGGTGGGTGGATCACCTGAGGTCAGGAATTCAACACCAGCCTGGGCAATCTGGTGAAATCCCATCTCTACTAAAAATACAAAATTAGCCAGATGTGGTGGTGCATGCCTGTAAATTCTAGCTATTTGGGAGGCTGAGGCAGGAAAATCGCCTGAACACGGGAGGTGGAGGTTGCAGTGGACTGAAATTGAGCCACTGCACTTCAGCACTCCAGCCTGGGCAACAAGAACGAAATTGAGTCTCAAAAAAAAAAAAAAAACATTTGTACCCATTAAGCAGCTACTCCCCACTGCCCCAGCAACTATTAGTCTGCTTTCAGTCTTTATAGTTTTGATTATTCTTGAAAATTCATAAAAATTGAATCAGATAAGGCCAGGCACAGTGGCTCATGCCTGTAATCCCAGCACTTTGGGAAGCCTAGGTGGGTGGATCACCTGAGGTCGGGAATTCAAGACCAGCCTGAACAACATGGAGAAACCCTATCTCTAAAAAAAATAAATAAAATGAAAATGAAAAAAAAAAAAAAAGGAAAAAAAAATTGTATCAGACAATATGTGACTTTTTGTGCCTGGCTTCTGTCACTCAGCACAGGATTTCTGAGGTACATCCATGAGGTAACACGTATCAATGTCTCATTCCCTTTTACAGTTGAATACTGTTTGTCATTCTTCCACTGACAGACGTTGGACATCTAGGTTGTTTCTACCTTCTAGCTACTGTAAACGGAGCACGCGCACAAGCTTTTGTGTGGACACACACTTTCAACTCTCTTGGAGATATACCTAGGAGTGGAATTGCTGGGTCATATGTAATTCTATATTTGATTTTTGAGGAACCACCAAACTATCTTCACAGAGACTGCATCATCTTACAATCCTACCAGCAATGTACAAGGGTTCCAGTTTCTCCACATCCTCGCCAACACTTTCTATTTTCTGTTTTTTTTTTTTTGTTTTTTTTTAAGTTATATCCATCCTAATAGATACGATGGGATATCTCCTGGTTTTAATTTGCATCCCCTGAAACCCAGTGCTCTTGAGCATCTTTTCATGTGTTTATTGGCCATTTATATAACTTCCCTGGAGAAACGTGTATTCAAGCCTTTTGCCCATTCTGAAATTGGGTTGTCTTTTTGGTTTTGAGTCCACTGTTGTTTTGAGCTTGTGTGTAGCAAACTCATATGCTGCCTCAGGCCTATTCATCAGGCAGTCCCAGACACTACGGAAAAGCAGGGTTGGCGTGAGGCCACGGGGCTGCTGGATTCTGCATGTGGGCCCGGAGGAACAGAGTCGTGTGTGTAGCCCCGAACCCTTCAGTTAGAGAGGCTGCTGGGGCCCCTGGAGACTTCCAGGTGAGAGCAAAGGACAAGATTAAATGGGATGGAAAATGGGAACTTCGAGGAAGGTTAGAGGAGGTCAAGAGAGGGAAAGATTGTGGACAACTTAATCCCTCATAGACCCTGGAGTGTCTGAGTAGGTGATTGCAAGAAGTCAGTGGCCAGCTGTTTTCCATTTCCCCAGCAGAACAGAAGGAAATGTGCAGTCGGGGAGAGGGTTAGACTAAGCACAAGAAAGTGCTTCTGGCCGGGCGCGGTGGCTCACGCCTGTAATCCCAGCACTTTGGGAGGCCAAGGCGGGTGGATCACGAGGTCAAGAGATCGAGACCATCCTGGTCAACATGGTGAAACCCTGTCTCTACTAAAAACACAAAAATTAGCTGGGCATGGTGGTGCGCCCCTGTAATCCCAGCTACTCAGGAGGCTGAGGCAGGAGAATTGCTTGAACCTTGCAGTGAGCAGAGATCGTGCCACTGCACTCCAGCCTGGGTAACAAGAATGAAACTCCGTCTCAAGAAAAAAAAAAAAAAAAAAAAAAAAAAATAAGTGCTTCCATACTGAAGAGCTCTACCTGGCAGAATCTGCTAACACTTAGCACAGAACGCAGACCACCCATGGGGCAGACTGGACCCACCCAAGCAGCCGTGCCCAACAGAAACCAAGCTTAACTGGCCCTCTCCCCGATGGAAACGCCTTCTTCATTCAGCACCGAGAGAGGAACTTACCGCAGTCATGTGTGGCTCAGCATTCATCTCAACAACCCAAGGCTTCCCAACATGGGAGGGCCTAGACTGGGCCCGGTTCAACGGATCAGGCGAGGTGCCGTGAAATCCTGGTTGGAAGGCCAAGTGCCAGGGACCAGACATGAAGAGCACGTTGTGCCTGACCCTGAGGAATGCATGGCTGATGGGAGGGTGCTGGGGAAACCACTCACTTCAACCAGCAGAAGGCACAGGCACTATGGAAACACCCAGACAGAGAGGCTCTTGGACAAGGAGTTGAGCTTCAAAGTTAGCAGAAAGGGAAGGAAGAGGCCAAGCATGATGGCTCACGCCAGTAATCCCAGCACTCTGGGAGGCCGAGGCGGGCGGATCACTTGAGGTCAGGAGTTCATGACCAGCTTGGCCAACATGGTGAAACCCCGTCTCTACTAAAAATACAAAAAATCAGCTGGGCATGGTGGCGCATGCCTGTAATCCCAGCTACTCAGGAGGCTGAGGCAGGGGAATTGCCTGAACCCAGGACGCGGAGGTTGCGGTGAGCCGAGATCGCGCCATTGCACTCCAGCCTGGGTAACGAGGGTGAACCACCGTCTCAAAAAAAAAAAAAAAAAAAAATGGAAAAGAAAAAAAGGTAGGGTGGAGGGAGGCAGGCGCAGTGGCTCAAGCATGTAATCCCAAGACTTTAGGAGGCCAAGGCAGGTGGATCATCTGAAGTCAGGAGTTCGAGACCGGCCTGGGTAACATGGTGAAAGCCCGTCTCTACTAAAAATACAAAAAATTAGCCTGGCATGGTGGCGGATGCCTGTAATCCCAGCTACTTGGGAGGCTGAGGCAGGAGAATTGCTTGAACCCAGGAGGTAGAAGTTGCAGTGAGCCAAGATTGTGCCATTGCACTCCAGCCTGGGCAACAGAGTAAGACTCTGTCCAAAAAAAAAAGAAGAAGAAGAAGGAAGGAGAAGGATATAAAATAACTCAGTATTTGGGGTCAGTGGACATGTGTCTAGTGCTAATGTCACCATTTATAATTTCTGGCAAATTCATTCACCTTTCCTCCTCTATCACAATAGATAACCCAACCTTTCCTCACAATAACTTCTCCACCGGGATGGTAGGGAATAACTCAAGTGAGACAGCTCACAGAAAGCTGCTGCCCTTCCACAGTGGGGGCTGTACCTTGGCCAGTGCTCACACTGCAGCCTCTCCCTGGGTTCTAACTGCTCCTCAACCACTTACTTGCCAAGGGATCTTTGGCAGATTACTTAACTCCTGTGAGTCTCAGCTTCCTCATCCGTAGAATGGGTGCGTAATAATAGTACTTATTAAGTGGTTGTTGCGTGCGTTACATGAATTAACATGTGAAAATCACTTGGAAGATGAATGGGCCGTGCTCAAAAATTTAAGTAGCTATTATTCTCTAACTTTCAATAAAATAAACAATCCTTCTTCTAAACTCTCTACATATTTAGTATAGATTTCTGCACAGTGAGCTGAGCCGAATGCTGGGATGTTCAAAGCACAGAATCACAGAACTTTAAAACACACGGGATCTGGAGAAACGGATGTTCTGCTCAAAGCAGTCAAGAGACAAGTACAAAGGCTCCCCTAACTCAGGGCACTCAAATCCAGGTCTCCCTAAAGGCTGGTGACTCCCCTGCCCTCTCCCCATCCAGTGACTTCCCCACACTGAGCCGCGCCCATTCTTTATCCATTATGAAACACGCACCACCTGTAAGCCTGCGGTGAAGTTCAGTTAAAACAGTTTACTGAATGTAAAGCTGTTCTTTTTGCCATCGCCGAAGATAAGGCCTGAGGCCAAAGGGAGCAGGGAGGTCACCCATAGTGCGGACCCCTGGGTCACAACAAAAGAACCATCAATTTTTAAATTTCTAAACAGCACTCCATGAAGCAAAGAGAAGTGCAGCAGAGGGGGCACACATGCTATTAGACACAGCTGGTGAAAGCCCTAGTTCTATGATTGTCCCTTCGGACAAGTTACGGACCTTCCCTGGGCCCCAGTTTCCTCATCTGTAAAACAGGGACTACCGGGCCGGGTGCAGTGGCTCACGCCTGTCATCCCAGCACTTTGGGAGGCTGAGGCGGGTGGATCACCAGAGGTCAGGAGTTCAAGATCAGCCTGACCAACATGGAGAAACCCTATCTCTACTAAAAATACAAAAAAAAAAAAAAAAAAAAAAAATAGCCAGGCATGGTGGCACATGCCTGTAATCCCAGCTACTTGGGAGGCTGAGGCAGGAGAATCACTCAAACCCAGGAGGAGGAGGTTGCGGTGAGCCAAGATCACGCCATTGTACTCCAGCCTGGGAAACAAAAGCAAGACTCTGTCTCAAAAAAAAAAAAAAAACAGGGATTATGCAGGGGTGGTAGTGAGGATGAGAAACAGAAGCTTAGACCGTGCCTGGTGTTTGGCAGCCTGTTCTTATTGGAGCCATCATCTCCTCCGGAGACCTCCAGCCCTGCACTTCATAGCAGCTGCAGGGATCAGTTTCAGTTCTTCACAGTCTGGGGGTGGGCCCTGCAGAGCCTTTGAAAGGCCGGCCAGGTGAACAGCTGGGAGCTGGGGACCCTCGGCCACTCAGTTCTGCTGTGCGGATCAGAGCAACTGCACACAGGAGCTCTCCCCTTGCAATATCCTAAGGGCTTTGAATGCCAACCCAGCTGAGTCTGGATGCACTCAACGGACACAGGTCCAGAAAAACAAAGGCCAGAATGAGGAACACATATAGCATAAGCAAGAGGGTGGCCCTATTAAGAGGAGCCAGATTGCAAATGGCAGAGGAGGTCATCATTCTGGGAGTGCTGCCTGTCCAACCTCCTCTGAGTCCCTGGATGGCTCAGAGCAGGAGGAAGAGGAGATGGAAGTCTACAGGTCCAGCCTGCCCCAGCTTCTGGCACTGACAAGTTGTCAGAACTGAGTTAAAGACCATATCTTCATCCTTCTCAGAGCTGCAGAACTTCTATAAATAAGCCTGACCCATCAAGACTGTAGCACAGGAATACCTTACAATAATTTCTATTGCTCTTTACGGTACAATGCACAATCTCTCTCTCTCTGTCTCTCTCTCTCACACACACACACACGCACACATGTGCGCACACACACACACAGCATACTGAGACAATGGTTAACAGTACAAACTCTGAAGCCAGGCTGCTGGGGCTGGAACACCAGCAAGCCACTTTCAGCTGTGTGGCATTACACATTATACTTAGCCTCTCTGATCCTCCAGTTTTCTCGTTTGTAAAATGGGGCTAATTATAGCACCATCCTTCTAGGATTATTACGGGAATTAACTTATTTAACAGATGAGAACTCATTTGCACTGCCCAGAAGTTAATAAGCACTAGATAAATGTCAGCTATGATTATTAGTTACTAATCTAATTATCATCCTCAGGAAGTCATTTAAGTTAACTGATCTAACTGGTAGGTTCCTCATGAGTTGTCAATCACACAGATTTACCAAGGAAAGATCATAAAGAAAAGAAGGAAGAAAATTAGCATTCTTCATCACCTTCCTACACATGTGATCATTTCAGGTCAGAATTTCACATCGCCCTGCAAAACTGAGGTTGTGATCCCCGATTTCCAGACGAGGACACCAAAGTTTGGAGAAGCCAAGGCAACAGAGTTAGGTTCCAAAGCTAATAAATTTGTTATGGAATAAAAACCAGCTTCTAAAACGTTACCTTCTTGGGCATGGTTCTGTGACCCCATACCTTTTACACACAGCTGCCCCGCTAACATCTCCCCAGTCCTCCCACCCCTTGCGTGGCCAGCAGAGGCCTGAAATCACGGTAGACACTGATTAGGCACTCCACTAATTGCTCTTCCAGCCCACGTAAAGCTGACCTCACCGCAGGGTGAGGACGGACAAGGTGTGCAGAGACCCTTCCCCACACCCAACTCCCAGCACGTTGGGGCCAACCCCCACAGACCCGGCCTCTGCCCCATATTGGAAAAACTGCCTCCCACTCTGGTGCTGCAGGTGTGACTCTCAGCCGCAGTGACAACTGTGGCACCTACAGACCTGACAAACACCCTGACAAGAAAAAAAGCCTCAAGCCATTTTCCCCACAACCCTCCACTCCAGTTGGCTGATCACTGCCTCTCAGAAAGAAGTCCTGGGTCCCTCTGAGTCCCAGAGTCCCTGCAGCGACTCTGTCCACTGTCCCTTTCCAAAATGAATGCCCCCAATTCTGGGGTCCCCTGCACCCTACCATGTACCACACCACATCCCTATGCCTGCTCCGGACAGCACTAACCTCCCGTGACCAGTGGGGCCAAAGCAGTTCTTTTTTTTTTCTTTTTGAGACAGTCTCGCTCTGTCACCCAGGCTGGAGTGCAATGGCAGGATCTCAGCTCACTGCAGCCTCTGCCTCCCAGGCTCAAGCAATTCTCCTGCCTCAGCCTCCTGAGTAGCTGGAATTACAGGCAAATGCCACCACACCTGACTAATTTTTGTAATTTTAGTAGAGACAGGGGTTTCACCACGTTAGTCAGGCTGGTCTCGAACTCCTGACCTCAGGTGATCCTCCTGCTTTGGCCTCCCAAAGTGCTGGGATTACAGGCATGAGCCACCGTGCCCAGCCAAAAGCAGTTCTTAAAGGTTCAATCCACTCAGTTGTTGTTAAATGAAAAACAGTTGCCCATGAGTCACCCCCAAAGAGCTCTGCACATATGCCAAACATTCTGTACCCACTATTTAATTGATCTTTGAAACAGTCCCTGAAGCAAGCACTATTACACACTCATTATGCAGCTGAGAAAACCAAGGCTCAGAAGGTCAAGTGATTAGAATCACACGCTGGTGATTTACAAAGCCATGATTCAGACCCAAGATTTCTCTCACCAGGAACACTCATTTTGGAGACTCTTTCATACTGTTTTCCTGTAGTTTCACCTGATCTGGGGAGAGAGAGCCCTGTTTTTCGAGTAACCACCCTGAAAACACAGCCTCCAGTGTGTTTTCACGGATTATCTAGATTCACAGATAATCTGAATAGTAAAAGGAGCCAATATGCAAGTAGAAAAAAAGAGGCCTGTATGACACCCTTTAATTGTTAAAAGTCTCTTTCGAAGGGAAGCGGTGGCTCACACCTATAATCTCAGCACTTTGGGAGGCCGAGGTGGGCAGATCATGAGGCCAGGAGTTCGAGACCAGCCTGGTCAACATAGTGAAACCCCATCTCTACTAAAAACACAAAAAATTAGCCAGGTGTGGTGGCGGGCATCTGTAATCCCAGCTACTCAGGAGGCTGAAGCAGGAGAATCGCTTGAACTCGGGAGGCGGAGGTTGCAATGAGCTGGGAGCGCGCCACCGCACTCCAGCCTGGGGAACAGTGCAAGGCTCCATCTCAAAAAAGAGTCGCTCTTTCAACCAGGTCTCTTCAGAGTTCTTCATTCATCAGCAAATACGAACTAACGCCATACTGAGGGCCTTCAAATATACAGTGGGCCAAACTTTGTCCTTCCACCAGAAATGCCCACAGACTGGCGGGAGGCATGGACCCACAACGGCAGGAGCCGTGTGGGGGAAAAAAAGGGCAGCATCTATGAGCTGAGAGGACAGTACAACCAACTCTGCTAAGTCAGAACAGGCTTTGAAGGCCCGGCAGCTGGGTTCGAAGCTGAGACTGGACTGGGGACTGGAGTGGGTGACAGAGGCAGAGTATGATTGCAGCTCTTAGCACTGGTGATGGCGGCTGCCTCACTTCCCTGCGGCAGGGACACCACTGCTACAACTGTTGAAACACCTCCCATAGCCTTTCCACCCACACTCCAAGGAGTTTCTCCATTTGACTCGAAATCCACCAGGAAACCAGCGGTGCTATTGCATCTAACCTCAAGGTCCCAGACGATGGGGTTTTTAGCCAAGAGTCCCACCATGGGTTAAGAAACTGAGCAGGAAGGGATGCAGGGATACACAGGCACACACAGATAATGAAGATCCACCCTCCTAACGGCCGACCAACGTGAAAATGCGAAGCCTGGGATGCCGGAAAAGGACTGTGTACGGAAAGCTCAAATGTGGCTGTATTTTGTGGTGTCATGCCATACGTGTCCTCTGCTTATCACCCAGCACACAAAAAGAAGGCGAATTCCAAAAAGATGAGGCAGCCATAAAATTAAGATCAAGAATGCCATGGGTGATGCAGGGCCACAGATTAACTGAAATGGAATTTCCTTCTTAGTCACCGGAAGCCATAGGAACCCAACTCCAGGCAGAGAGGCCACTGAGCCACTTGAATCAGCCCCTTGTTCGCTGGTCCTAGGGAAATGCAATCAGGAAGAAGCTGGGTGTGGAATGTGGTCCTTTCCGTAGCACTTCTTCATTCCTTCAGCTACCCCCCACCCCTCTCGATCCCCTCCCTAACCATCCCCTCCTTACAACCACCATAAAACCTTGCCTTGGAGATCCAAAATCCACAATGATTAGGGTGATCGCTTAGAAAACAGGGTCCCAAATGGTGAGGATTTCGTGGAGAAAGTATAAAGATTTCACACAGTCTTTCTGCCGGCTGGGCTTCCTGACCCAAATCTAGTTGTTGGAGGCACTGCGTACTGATCCCGGAATTCACTGACTATACGGTCTGAACTGTTTCAGTGGCGTTCTCCTCCCTACCAGCCCTGTCTGCCACCCCCCCGTCCAGCATGCACCCCAGCCAGCCGGCAGAGCTGCAGCAGAACTTCCTGTCATCCTCCGGCAGCGGCCGAGGCTTATGACTTCCGGAGACACCGCAGGAAAACAGACACTGTAAACATAGCAGGCCCGTGTCACTCCCATCAGGTGAAAAGATCTGGCCTCCTGCAGGCCAGAGTGCCTTCAAAGGGCCCCAGCTGCCCATCTGGGACCAGAGCACTGTCACTTCTAGCTCTGCATTTTGACATATGAAGGGTAGAAAGCAGGCATCTGGAAATATGCTCAGGAGTGCCAAGGAAGGCTGGGAATCCCAGCTGAGTCCTCAGTGACAGGGTGTCTCAGGCTCTCTGAGCCTGTTTTCACATCTGTAAAATGAAGATGGGATGACATTTATATCTTGGGGTCACTGGGAGAACAATTTAAATCCTGGCACACAGTATGCACTGAATAAAGGGTAACAATTACATAAGAATGGTGACATCAGCTGGGCGTGGTGACTCAGGCCTATAATCCCAGCACTTTGGGAGGCTGAGGTGGGCAGATTATGAGGTCAAGAGATTGTGACAACTCTGGCCAATATGGTGAAAACCCGGTCTCTACTAAAAATACAAAAATTAGCTGGGCGTGCTGGCGTGTGCCTATAATCCCAGCTCTTTGGGAGACTGAGGCAGGAGAATTGCTTGAACCGGGGAGGGGGAGGTTGCAGTGAGCCAAGACCATGCCATTGCACTCCAGCCTGGTAACAGAGTGAGAAGTTGTCTCCAAAAAAAAAAAAGAATAGGGACATCCATGACTGCACATTGACAGCTCAACCATTACACACAAGACCTTAACATCTGGCATAATGCATGGGAATAAGACTCAAGCAGGAGACCACAGAAGCATCAGGAAAGCCCTGGATTCTCCAGGTGGCAAAACAGAGTCCAGCCCCCACACCCCTCTCAACCCCTAGGAGCAGGGGATATCAGATGTGTCCTTTAAGCCATTTCTCACCCATTCATTACACCAAAGAGTTACAAACTGCTCAGCCACAGCCTGAATTTCCCCCAATTTCTCCTTTTACCATTATCTTTGGTGCTATCTAAATATTTATCATCCTCAGGAAGATGTAAAATGTTGGTGCTGTCTGAATTCAAAATGCAATGCCAACTGGAAACCTCAAAGCCATTTGGAGGGTTTATTTTGGTGCTAACTAGAGAGCAAATGAAACCCCAGGAATGGCTTAATTAACCCCGCAAGCAGCAGCCAGGCATTTTCTTCCTGTCTCGTTCTGGCTCTCAAGGTTCCCTTAGGTCACCAACAAGGACAAAGGAATTGACAGAGACAAAAACGTAACACAGGTGGTCATTAGGGTCTGTCCATGAAAGCAGAGTGGGGAAAGGAGCTCTCATTTGGAAGAAGACCCGTCCAGCTCTGCCTGAGATCTGCCAGACACTGATTATGTGACCATCTACAAGTTTCTAACCCTCTTCAAACCGCTCTGAGTTCATAAGGATGACCAGGCTTCATGAACACTTGGTATACATGAGGTGCTGTGCAGAATGTATCTTATTGAAACCTCAGACCCTTCCCACACAGAACAACTAGTATATCCCCATTTTACAGATGAGGAAACCGAGATGAAGAGAAGTTAAATAACTTGCCTCAGACAAGATCTGCCAATGGCAAAGCCATGACTCAATCCAGACCATCCAGCTCAGGACCCCTGAAGCCACCTTACTCTTACACATGACACAGAAGACTCAGACTGTGAAGTCAGGTAAATCCAAGATGGGAGGTTGACTCAACCCCAATTTCCTCACCTGAGAAATGGGGTTGACAGCAACAACCTCACAGTGTTGCTACAGCAATGAAATGAGGTGAAAGTCATGTAAAATGACAGGAGAACACAATTATACATATTCAACAAAACCCACAGTCCTCAATTTTTCAGCACACTTCCCTGCACATAGCACATAGTAGCTGCTCAACAAATATTCATAGCAACTCAGTGATGACCAGTGGATGTGAAAACCTTACAAAGCTGTTGTAAGGATTAAATGATGCCAAAAATAAGAACTGCCAGCATACTAAGGCCACAGGAAATACATATCCCAAAGGAAATTCTCTTCTCCATGTGAGGCTTTCCCTGGGCATAACCCCCAGGGCACCAGGCAGGTGGTCTATATTTCTGTAACCAATCAGATCCCAGAAGAGAAGAGCAGGTGAGTGCTCCCAGCCCACGGCATTTGCCCATGTTCCTGAGTGGGGGAGGGGGAGTGCCAAAGCATCACTCCCAATGTTGCATCCCCCAAAATCATGTGAAGTCATCAAGTCACAGACAGAAGCTGGTCCCGTTGGATTCCTAAATATTCATCTGAGCATTCGTGTCTTTTGAGGCTAGGGAAGCAAATAATCCCATGAAAAACTGGGCAAAGCTCATAGACAGACACTTCTCAAAAGAAGACATTGCGTAGCCACCAAACATGAAAAAATGCTCAGCATCACTAGTCACTGGAGAAATACAAATCAAAACCACAATGAGATACATCTTGTACTAATCAGAATTGTTTTTGTTAAAAAGTCAAGAAATAAGAGATGTTAGTGGGCCTATATTGAAAAGAAGACACTGACACGCTGTTGGTGGGAATATAAATTTAGTCCAGCCACCGTGGGGAACAGCAGCAATTTCTCAGAGAACCATGGGTTAAATTACCATTTGATGCAGCAATCTCATAGCTGGGTATATACCCAAAAGAAAATAAATAGCTCTACCAACAGGACACACACGCCCATGTGTTCACGGCAGCACTATTCACAATAGCAAAGACATGGAATCAACCTAAATGCCCATCAGTGGTGGACTGGATTTAAAAATGTGGTGCACATACATCAAGGAATACTATGCAACCATAAAAAAGAATGGAATAATGTTTTCTGCAGCAACATGGGTGCAGCTGGAGGCCATTATCATAAGCAAACTGATGCTGAAACAGAAAACAAAATACTGCATGTTCTCACTTATAAGTGGGGGTGAAACATTGGGTGCACATGGGCATAACGATGGGAACAACAGACACTGAAGACTACTAGAGAGGGCAGGAAAAGAGGGGAAGAAGGACTGAAAAACTGAGTATTGGGTACTATGCTCAGTACCTGGGTGATGAGTTCAATCACATGCCAAACTTCAGCAGTACCCAATATACCCCTGTAATAAACGTGAACATGCATCTCTTGATTCTTTTTTTTTTTCCCCCATTTATTTTATTGCATTTTAGGTTTGGGGGGTACATGTGAAGAACATGCAAAATTGTTGCGCAGGTACACACGTGGCAGTGTGATTTGCTGCCTTCCTCCCCATCACCTACATCTGGCATTTCTCCCCTTGCTATCTCTCCCCAGCTCCCCACCCCACACCGTCCCTCCCCTATTTCCCCCCAACTGACCCCAGTGTGAAGTGCTCCCCTCCCTGTGTCCACGTGTTCTCATTGTTCAAAATAAACATTGAAAAAAAAAAAAATAGAGCTTCAGCTTTAGAGCACTGATGTAGCTCCCAGAACATGCCTTGCACACAGCCAGAATACAATGACAGCACTAGAAATGCCTTGTGAACCATCAAAGTGCTTGATGCTCAGTGGTATCCTTCAACTCACAGGTAGGGTGAACGACCATCCCAGTTTGCACAAGACCAAGGAGGTTCCCAGAATGTGGGACTTTCGGTGCTAAAACCAGGAAAGCCTCTGGCAAACCAGGATAAATTGGCCAATCTATTCACAGGTATTATCTCTGTGTGAACAGAGGTTCCTCCTCAGGGGAGGGTTGCAGGGCTCTTTTTAAGCCATCAACGCATTTCTATGCACTCCAAGTTTTCAGCAAAGACCTATTAGTTTTATCGTCATGGAAAGTGTTTAAGAAGTAAAAAGACTATTTCACAGTATGCACTATCCATTACCAAATCCAAATTTTCCGTTTCTAATCATATTTTTCTTAAAAAACAAAACAGAACAAAACAAAACAACAACACAGTATCCTTGGCCAGGTACGGTGGCTCAAGTGTGTAATCCCAGCACTTTGGGAGGACAAGGTAGGAGGATTGCTTGAGACCAGGAAGGAGTTCAAGGCTAGCCGGAACAACATAGTGAGACCCCACCTCTATTAAATGTAAAATTAAAAAAAAAAAAAAAAAAAAAAAAACTCAGCTCAAACTTACTCTGTTTAATCCTCCCTCGTGGCCGGGCATGGTGGTTCATGCCTATAATTCCAACACTGGGAGGCCGAGTTGGGAGGATCACTCGAGTTCAAAAGTTTGAGACCAGCCTGGCAACATATCAAGACTCTGTCTCTAAAAATAAAAAAGAAAAGAAAAGAAAAAAAAAAAAATCCTCCCTTGCTCATTTCTGTCAGCTTTTTCCCATAGCACTCAGCTTCCTTCCAGCAGTTTCCCCTCCTGGCCTTCTATAAACAGCCCTGCTGCCCTGGTGTCCTTCTGGGCCAAGGCAGGCATCTCCATCTTGACTTTCCTAAAATGTGTCTGTGCTGTGGGCTTTGCTGGAAGCCCCAGATCCTGGCTAAGACAGGCTCCTAAAGGCATTGGTCACAGTAACTCTGGGTCCCCCACACCCGTTACTGCAATGGGTGACCTGGGTAAACCTCAGTGAGTGAGGATCAGACTCCAGGCAGCCCCTCCAGGAGCCCTCGGGAGCAAGCCCAGCTTCTTCCTCAGCTCTCCACCCTGCATCCAACTCCCCAAAAGCCCCCAGGAATGATGCGGGGGACCTCCGCATCCATCCTCATGATGCCCAGCCACGTCCAGACACCGCTGCTGGCCTCTTCACTGGTGTCTTCTCAACAGCAATGTCTTCACTCACACACCCACTGCAGGCCCCTATTTCTTTTTTCTTTCTGTTGCTCCCGCAGGGGCCCCCATTATGTTGCTCCTTCTACACCCAGACTCTGGACCTGGCCTGGCACTTGCCTTGTCCCCTCCCAGAATTCACACCATTCAAGCATACCATGAGCTGGTACCTGGTGTTGGGCATGCTGACTGGCAGAGGGATATAGTGGTGAGTGGCCCACCCCCTGCCCTCCAGAAGTTCCCAGCCTCTCAGGGAAGGAACCCAGGAGATAATGCCAACTAAAGAGTGGCGTGGCAACCTCCGGTCAGGCTGCAAATGCGCATGCTCTATGCCCTGTGCTCCTGGGACACACTCAGACATGCACCTGCAGCTGTATGCCAGGATGCTCATGACAGCATTGTTTACAATGGCAAAATCCTGGCAACAACCCAAGACTGTGGCACAGTGAATGAATGAACAGGCATAGTAGAATCGTCTGCCCAGCATAAGGCTGGGAGGAAAGAGGAAACTGCAGACATCTTACACATGATGTCACCTGCTTACGAATTTAAAAACACACAAACTGGTGCTACCAGTGATCTTCACATAGATTTGTAATAAAATTGTAAGAACATGACCTGTTATACCCCAAGTTCAGGAGAGGTACTTGTACGAAGAGAAGGACAGGGAATGGGAGAAAAGTCTCATAAACTTCTCACTTATCCCTATTTTTTTTTTTTTTAATTTCTTTAAAGACAATGATCCAAAGCAAAGCATGCCACATTGTGAGCACGTGCTAATCCAGGGCTGGGAATACAGCATTTGTTAAATAACTCTTTATGGCTTTCTGCTTTGTGTATCAGCGCTAGACAATCACATTATGCAGCGATCACCCCGAAATTCCACAGGAGATTCTAGAATGTATGCAGGCTTTGGGAAAGACAGTGGAAAGCCTAGGAAGCCAGAGAGCTCCAGGCGCTCACAGCACAGCAGGGGGCGGGCCCCCGGATCTTGAGGTCTCCAGCCTGGCCTGAAAGGACTGTGCCCTATCCCCTCATGTCCGTCCACCAGCTCCAGGCTCCCTCCCTGAAGAATCAGGAGTCAGGCTCTGCTTCACTCCCTTCCTTCCAGACGTCTCTATGGATGAAATGCAACCCCAGAGTGATGGCATCCAGCTCTCGGGCACTTTCCCAGAGGTGACTCATCTGTCCTCTCAACAAGCACATGAGGGACACAAGACGAGGACTGTCACCCCGTTGAGAGACGGGGAGCCAAAGCCTCACAGAAGTCCCAAGAACTGCCTGAGCTGACTCAACAGCCGGAAACTAGGGCAGCCACAAAGCCCATCTGACTTCCAAATTTGAACGAGATTCAGGGCTTACTATGCGTCATGTTCGGAGAGGGGAGATGGACCACTGGTCAGTTCTACCTCCCAGATCATCTCACTTTCACAGTAACAGGCTTCCCAAGGGAGCAAGCGATGGCCTAGAGAGGCCAAGTGTCTTCCCTCAGCTCACACAGCCAGAAGGTCCCAGGGATTTCCTAGCATCCCTCCACAACCTCCCCAGAGCATTTCTCCATCAGGAAAATTATTTTTATTATGGGTATCCTCATGTTCCCTGAAAACCCAACACGAAGCTTCTGCCCCACCCCACCCCACCCCACCCCCAGCGAGCAGAAAGCTGAGAGCTGGGGCGGCCAGTGTTTATTTGTTTATGCCATCGTCTTCCACTGAACCCAGTCTCCAGCTTCAGAGTGACTCAGAGACCTGATGACCACCAGCAGCTGCTCTTTGCTTGGAGCCAGATAAGCCAACAGGGGGTGGGGGCGTCCATTGCACTTCCTGGTAATCAGGTGGGGCACACTCTTCTCCCCAGTGCCCCCACCCCTTGTGGAGTGATAAATGGTGACAGTTAGATGAGAGGGAAAGACCCCGTCCCCAGCAACTGCACTGGAGACCCGGCTATCAGCTTGGTGCCAACACTTTAACAAGCCCGCAAGACAGAGAGGGATGAAGCCCCCACCCCACCGCCTCACCCCCACCGCAGGGAAATAATCTGCCTCCTGGGAACAGGAGAGGTCAGAGAGCCACCAGGGCCACTGGAATACAGGTTCCCAGCCGAGGCCACCCTGAGCCCCACAGTCTCAGGAACGGGCCACGCTCAGCTCCAGTCCAGTGTGGTCCATCAATTATGGCGACTTCACTGCCCCAGTCTGGTCTCCAGCATGATAAGCAAAGGCACTTTCCTGCCTAGCTTGGTCTCCAAAGCCTTTTCCCTGAAAGTTCCCTGGGCCAGAAACAGAATGCATCTTGAGGCTTTAACTGCCCTAAAAAGCCTGATCTCTGGACCCTACTCCACTCACTTTAACTGAACACAACACCCAGCTCCAAAGAACAGAATACTAATTTTTTCTCTTTCTTTCTTTCTCCTTCTCTTTCTCTCCCTTTCTCTCCTTTTCTTTTGCTTTCTTTCTCTCTCTTTCTTCTTCTTTCCCCCTTCCCCTTCTCCTTCCTTTCTTCTTCCCCTCTCCTTCCTTCCTCTTTCTTTCTCCCTTCCCTCCCCCTCCATCTCTTTCCTTTTCTTTTCTTTCTCCATCCTTCCTTCCTTCCTTTCCTTCTTTCCTATCTTTCTCTTTCTCCCTTCCTTCCTGCGATCTCTCTTTCTCTCTCATTCTCCCTTTCTTTCCCTCCCTCCCTCCTCTCACCCACTACCCTCCCTCCTCTCTCCCATCACCCCTCCCTTCCCTCCCCTCCCCCTTCCCCTCCTCCTTCCTTCCTCTTTCTTTCTCCCTTCCCTCCCCCTCCATCTCTTTCCTTTTCTTTTCTTTCTCCATCCTTCCTTCCTTCCTTTCCTTCTTTCCTATCTTTCTCTTTCTCCCTTCCTTCCTGCGATCTCTCTTTCTCTCTCATTCTCCCTTTCTTTCCCTCCCTCCCTCCTCTCACCCACTACCCTCCCTCCTCTCTCCCATCACCCCTCCCTTCCCTCCCCTCCCCCTTCCACTCCCCCCCCTCCTCTCCTTCCCCCCCCCCTCCCCCCCCCTCCCCCCCCTCCTTCCCTCCCTCCCTCCCTCCCTCCCTCCTTCCCTCCTTCCCTCCCTCCCTCCTTCCCTCCTTCCCTCCTTCCTTCCTTCCTTCCCTCCTTCCTTCCTTCCTTCCTTCCTTCCTTCCTTCCTTCATTCCTTCCTTCCGTCTGTCCTTCCTTTGAACTGGGCCTTCTTCTAGACTCCTCACATAGCCCCTTACTCTGCTCTTCCTATGGACAGCAGAGAATCATTTGCCAACTTTATCAAATACGCTCCCTTCACTTAAGATAGGCTGACCTGGCTGCTCCCTGTGTCTCTCGCAGGCTAACCAGGCACTGTAGGGAAGAGGCCCAAATGCACCCACCTGGCCCAGACACCCAGAGGCCAAGGCCATGATCTTGCCCCACATCGTGAGAGTTCCTTGCAGTGCCTACAAACCTATGCATGCCTCCAAACTCACTGAGCGATAACAGGGGGTTGGGGAAAGGGTGGAAGGTCAGAGACCCTCTTGGAATCTGTTCCCTTCATTAACTTTGGAATTCCACAAGCCAGTGTTTTCTCAAGGCTTCTTACACTGAATACTCACCCAGGAGGAGGGGGCTGCAACTTCACACCCACAGGCTCTAGCGGGGAAATACAGGAGACAGCTTCATGGGGTGAGGCCAGCCACCACCTCCCCGCCCCCAGGTGGAAGAACTAACATTTAGAAAGCAAATACTAACTGGCCAGCTTTAGAGTAAAACTAGAGATTCAGAGGTGTTACTGTCTGCAGATGAAGAAAGTGCTCAGAGAGGCAGGGCGCGGTGGCTCACGCCTATAATCCAGCACTTTGGGAGGCTGAGGCGGGTGGATCACGAAGTCAAGAGATCGAGACCATCCTGGTCAACATGGTGAAATCCCGTCTCTACTAAAACTACAAAAATTAGCTGGGCACGGTAGGGCACGCTTGTAGTCCCAGCTACTCAGGAGGCTGAGGCAGGAGCATTGCTTGAACCCAGGAGGTGGAGGTTGCGGTGAGATCACGCCATTGCACTCCAGCCTGGGTAACAAGAGCGAATCTCTGTCTCCAAAAAAAAAAAAAAAAGTGCTCAGAGAGGTTAAAACACTTGGGTACATTGTGGGACAGGGGAGGGCGGGGTGGGGGGGGGCATGAGGAAAAACCACTAATGCATGCTGGGCTTAGTACCTAGGTGATGGGGGATGGGGTGATAGGTGCAGTAAATTACATGACACATGTCTACCATGCAACAAACCTGCACATTCTGAACATGTAACCCAGAACTTAAAATAAATATATATATATAATAAATACAAATAAAATCCTCTATACAGAAAAATTAAAGCTTGAGCAAGATCACACAGCAGGTATAAAACAGCAAAGCTTCAAAATCTGATTTAGTTTTGTTCCAAAGACCACACTCTTCAGATAATTGTAGCTCTCAATCAAAGAGGGCCAAGATCTCATATGACACAGCCACTCATGAGGCAGGACGCTGAGTGACTGTCCCTGGAACCCAGGCCTGCCGGACAGAAAGCCCACTCAAGTTAGCATGGAGGCCTGTGTGTCATTCAGGGACTGAACAGTATGTCATACTGAAAATGTTCTAAAGTGACATCCCCAAACTGTCACCAAGATCCCTACCTGTGAACGCAGCACCCCCTGCCAAAATGCACATGATCAGAGCCTAGGACACAGTAAACCCTCAATAAATGTCTGCTAAATGAACAGTAAGAAAATTAGCCACATAAAGGCTGTCTTCTAAGTTTTCTGTAAACCCCAATGAAAGCACTGCGCATATGCTGCTTAGCAAGTCTCAGGGAAATATCACATCTTGTAACAATTTTTTTTTTCAGTCTGTATGATCCAGGGGAAGTTTCTGCCTTTCAAAGACAAACAAGTTTCCCTTATTTAGACCAAGGACAAACTACAGTCTATAGGCCCATTGCCAGTTCTTGTAAATAAAGTTTTATTGGCACACAGCCACACCCACTTATTTACATATTATCTGTGGCTGCTTTCCAGGTACAGAGGCAGAGCTGGCTAGCAGTACAGAGCTGTGTGGCCCACAGAGCTGAAAACATTTACCGTCTAGCCCTTGATATAAAAAGTCTGCCAATCTTTACTTTAGACACAAATATAACCTACTCAGCATTGTGCTAACTAGGAAGCTCAGAGTTAAATGTAATGTTAAATTTTAGTAACTCATTCATCTTCAATATTTTTTATATCTTTATGCCTATATGCTTTGATCTTCTAATTCCATTTTAATGTTTTATCTTTAAAAAAACTAATATTCCCGGAGTACCTATTATATGCCTGGCACTGAATTAAGCCTTTTAATATGTTCTCTTATTTAATTCTCACAATAAACTCATGGGGTAGGTAATATTATCTTCAATTTATTTATTTGTTTATTTATTTTGGAGATGGAGTCTCACTCTGTCACCCAGGCTGGAGTGCACTGGTACAATCTCGGCTCACTGCAACCTCTGCCTCCCAGGTTCAAATGATTCTCCTGCTTCAGCCTCCTGAGTATCTGGGATTACAGGCACATGCCATCATGCCCAGCTAATTTTTGTATTTTTAGTGAGACAAGGTTTCACTATGTTGGCCAGGCTGGTCTTGAACTCCTGATCTCAGGTGATCTGCCCTCCTCAGCCTCCCAAAATGCTGGGATTACAGGCTTGAGCCGCCTCACCCGGACCTTATTTTCAGTTTATTGAGAAGAAATGAATGGAAAGAATCAATGAATAAGTCACCACTTGATTGCCTAGTGGAAATAGTTACTATTTCACCAATCAATCCCAGAGAATAATTAACGCAGGAGTTGACTGAAAACCTTTGGGTGATCAATGAATGTAACAGGCAGCACTGAGACGTAACTGCAGGCAATTTCAGCCAAATTATAGGATTATCAAGCGCTATCGTTCTGGGATCCTTCCTGTTTTCAGTCTAGCTTCAACCAAGTCATGCAGTCGCTTTACCATGAATCTTCAGGATTTGGGGAGAATCATGATGAACTGAAGCTACAGCAGACATGACAGAGGACGCAGAGCTACTACTCAAGTCGCAGGCTCAGACACGGCCTCCAGTGGCATGGCCAGAGCCACACAGATGGAGCACCACAAACAGGAACAATGACCTGCACTCCAATTTAGTCCCCTTCAGGAGGACCAGGTCCACGTCTCGTTAACAGTATTTTCAAAAAGTTGACCTTTTCTTAAAGACCAGTATTATCTGCAAAATCAGAGGTCTCATGTACCAATTGCTGTCTTTTTCAAAGTTGAGTTAAAAACAAAACAATTTTTTAAATCTTATCTGTAACCTAACATCATCTCACATCACTCATCAGCACGCTTTGAGAAGCGCTGGCTGGACGGGAGTAAGGGGTGTCGTGGCTGACCATGGGACTGCAAACACTAGCTTCTCTGCTCTCACTATCAACAACCATGGCAGCTTTCTGGGTCTCACTGAAACCTGGTTTGTTCATATGTAAAAGGGGAAACCGCATCCCCCTCGCCAGATGAGAAGGTGAACTGGGCACATTCTAGGTATTCATACACACCAGCCCTTAAGCAACCTCAGGCTGTTGACTGAGAACCCCTGGAGATGACCGAGTCACAGCACTTCTCTCACGGCCATGCTGGATAGACTGTCAGGGGCTCCAGGCACCCCGAGGAGGAAGAGGCCCAAGATGCCAAGCCATCTCCAGGAACCTGGCCAGGATGTCAGCGTGGGTGACAGGGCAGCCTCTACAGCTAGAGAATGTGCTGCCAATCATTCCAGGGGCCCATCAAGTGAAAAAAGTACAGGTTGGGTCTGCTCTAGCAGCCGTCAGGGATAACAGGGCTCTTCTAAGTGGCTGAAGGCAGGCTTGTGACATGACATCAGACCAGCAAGCTCCGGCACCATGAGCAGAAATGCAAACTGTTCAGACAAAGTCCAGCGAAAACTGGGAGAGCCACCCTGGACGAATGACGCACGAGCAGCTCCCTCAGCGCCAGCTCCCACCATCTAACTGATGAGTCTGGGAGCCACTAGACCTGGTTTGCCCAACCACAGCCTCGTGTACACCTGTTGTCCCAGAGTAAGTGATACAGCGCCCCTTTCACTCTGAAGTGTCCCGGCTGATCAGTTTCCCGATGAATGAATGTACTAAAGGCCCAAAAAGGAGACATAGTTTGCTCATGGTCACAGTCACCGGTGGCCAAGAGGGGAGAAATTGCGTCTCTCAGTTCCAGGTAATGTTGCACAGTGGCTTTGGAGTCAGGCAGAGCTGTCAAATGCTGCCTGTGTTCCCTGGGGACACTTGATTTCCCTCTGGGAGCTCCAGTTACATCAACAGTAAAACAAGCTGGGCGTGGTGGTTCACGCCTGAATTCCCAGCACTTTGGGAAGGTGAGGTAGGCAGATCACTTGGGATCAGGAGTTTGAGACCAGCCTGGCCAACATGGTGAAACCCTGTCTCTACTAAAAATACCAAAATTAGCCAGATATGGTGGCATGCACCTGTAATCACAGCTACTCGGGAGGCTGAGGCACGAGAATTGCTTGAACCTGGGAGGCGGAGGTTGCAGTGAGCCGAGATCGCACCACTGCACTCCAGCCTGGGCCACACAGCAAGACTCAGTCTCAAAAAAACAAGAAAGAAAGAAAACAGTAAAACAGATGATCACCATAATGGTGTGCATCTCATAGCTCTGTTTTGAGGCTTGAATGGCAAAACATGTGCTATGTGCCCTGTAGAGACCATGGTTTCATACATGGAGATTATCACTACATCAGTGTCCATGGGACACAACGTCCTTGCTGACACAGAGAAGGAATTGTATTCATCGCCATAACCATTCTGTGTCCTTTGGTGCCTGAGCCCACTCTGGCCCTACTGTGAAGAGCGGGAGATAACCCGGACCAGCACAATTGGGTTGTTCTAGGGAGTAACTGATAAAAGGGGAAAAAACAGAGCTATGGGCCATGTGATAAGGGAGGCACAGCTGCCACCACAATAGGGCGGGGGAAGAGGGCAGGAGGGGTGAGAGGGGCCTGGGAAGGCACAGGGGGTGGGGAGCGTGCTGCCTCTGTCTTTCCCAGCTAAGCCCCTCCTGTCCCAGGACCTCTCTGCTCACCACTGTGAGCCTCTCTGCACACCCTCAGCAGCGCCCCCACCCGAAATACCTCCTCTGCCTGCCCCTATGTGACCACAGTATGGCAAGCACAGTCCAGCACCCGCTGCAGCACAACGTCACACACACACCGTTCCCAAGGCTGCAGGGAACAGTCTCCAGCCGAAGATGCCTGGTTCGGTGTAAAACATGAGGCACTTCTCAGCTTCTGGCTCTGCCTTCTCCTGGATAAATAACTTTGGACACGGTACATGGCCCCTCAGAGCCCCAGGGCGCTCAACTGTGTAATGGATACGCCACTGCTCTCCTAGTGAGATGGTTGGGCTAAGTCATAGATATGCTCAATAAAAGAGTGTTTCCCGCTGGGCGCGGTGGCTCAAGCCTGTAATCCCAGCACTTTGGGAGGCCGAGGCGGGTGGATCACGAGGTCATTAGATCGAGACCACCCTGGTCAACACGGTGAAACCCCGTCTCTACTAAAAATACAAAAAATTAGCTGGGCATGGTGGCGCGTGCCTGTAATCCCAGCTACTCAGGAGGCTGAGGCAGGGGAATTGCCTGAACCCAGGAGGCGGAGGTTGCGGTGAGCCGAGATAGCCCCATTGCGCTCCAGCCTGGGTAACAAGAGAGAAACTCCGTCTCAAAAAAAAAAAAAAAAAAAAAAAGTGTTTCCTTTCTGTCCGACCTTTTCAAAGAAGCCAAAAGAAAACCACTGAGAGTCACCATTTGATCGGGGCAACTGTGAGGCAACAAATAAAATGTCTGCTATGTGTCTAGCCTGTGAGCAAGGCAAATGCCTTTCCTGAACTCAGGGAGATTACTTTTCAGTGTGAGGAAGAAAGACATGAAACCAAATAACTTGCACAGATGAATATACAATTGCAACACATCTAGGAGGTATGGATGAGAGAAGCATGTAACACCCAGAGTGACATTATTCACTTTAGGGGTCAGGAAAGCCTGTCTGAGAAAGTGCTGTCAGGCAGGAGCAGAACCAGAAATCCAATCAAAATCAGACTCAAGGGCCCGCCCCAACTGCGGTCTTGGCCGCCACGTGCCAGGTGGCCTCAAGTGACCTGAGAACTGGACCACTTGCTGTTTGAGATGCAACTCTGCTTCAGACAGCTTGGCACCACTCATCGCTCCAAGCCAGCAGCCTCCCAGGCCACAAGGCTCAGACCTGAGAGGCCAGTCCTTCCACTTGTCAGCTGCAGAACTGCAACAGGCCTTTGTGGCCAACCCAGCTGCTCCCTCCCTCCAGCTGGCACGAGACTCCATTTCCTCATTTGCCACTGACTTGTCACTCTGCCTTCCCGTGGGCTGCAGGGAAACTCTGACCTTTAATCCACTGTCCATGCCAACCAGCTGTACCCAGATCAGAGTTCAGCACTGCCTCCCTGGCTGTGCTCAGAAGGATCAGCGGGGCCAAGAAATGCCCATCATCCCCAGAAGCTACCCTAGCCAGCATTATCCACCACGTGCTGAGTGTCTGCCATGTGATCAGCATTTCAATGTCTCCTCGATCTTCAACTCCAGTCCTGTGACATTTGATAGTACTTAACCCTTCCCTGCAGGGAAAGGAATCCAGCAGTTTGCATGGAGGCATGCCATGTGTATGGTGAAAGATTCACACCCAGGCCCATCTGCCTCCACATGCACCTGCCCACATCCAACCCTCACAGTACCAGCCATATGGCCCATGTTGTTCCTAGCTCTAAGCACAGAGCCAAGAAATTACTCCCCCACGCATATCTTCCCATTGAATCTCCCATGTCTTCATTCATTAACAATCCTGTCTTAATTTACCCTTTCTGCAGTATCAGAGGCTGTGCCAAGTGGCACACAATGTCTTCAGGACACAGAACCAACAGCAGAGGCACTTTATAGGGAGGTCGATGGTGACAGCTAAACCGGGAGAATCAGAAAAATGGTGATGTGTGTCTACAATCACACATATCAGTGCAGGGAGCAGTCATGGCTTCCAGGAAGGACCTCTGGACTTCCCTCTGTCTCCCCCATGCACCCAGTATCACACCAACCACACAGAGGTGCTCATTAAGTGCTAGCTCGTTGCGACAACCAGCCACATCCCAGCGTGCCCTCCGCCACCAGCCAGGACAACCTCACCTCAAGCCCAGCTGAGCACTGGACAGAACGTGCGTGAGACGCTCCACCAGGAGAGTCGGGGTCTTACGTTCCACAGAGAGACCCAAAGGAAGTTGGCAGAGACCCAAGTAAACAGAGCTCTTAGTCCTCGCAGCCAGCTGCAATCCCTCGTCCCCCATGGACATCCAAGCTCTAAGAATCCATGAGGCACTCAGCCAGGGCTACCCCTAAAACCACTTTAAGTATCCTGAAATGTGCCGGGCGTGTGTCATTCCAGTGCATGGTTCCACCAGGGTTATTCCCTAGACGACTGAATATTCACTGTAAATCCATCAGGCTCAGAAAATAATACTTGACCGAAGCTCCATGCAGCTGACAGGCGCAGCCATCTTGAGGGGCATCTTTTTCATCTCCTTCTGGCCAAAAGATCAGGCCTGCAACAGGGAAGAAGAAAAAAAACAGTCTCGTCACGGTCACCGACCCCAAGCAGTATTCAGTCATTCTTTCCTCCTTGTAGTTGGTCCTAACACAGTCAGAGAGTAACTCACTACAAATAATTCTCCATACCTGGTAACACACAAAGGTGAGACTGGCCTCTAGGGAGGCCTTCAGGTGAGAGCTGCCTCCCCTGTGGCACCAAGGACCTCTCAGACAGAGAACTGCCAGGTGCTCGGAGCCTCAGGACCACCCTGGGAGGGGAGAGGAGGCTGTGGGGCGTCCATTATAAAGATGAGGGGAGAACACTTGTGAGTGGCTTACAAAGCTGACAGCATGGCCAGGCCTGGCACGCTGCCGAGGCTCCCCTGCAGAGCTGAGACGTCCTTGCTGGGAGCTGGGGGTTTAGGGTCAGCTGGTAGGAAGTAGTTCTTTGTTTTGTTTCTTTTTAAAGACAACCACAGAGCCCTGGCCTGGCTCCAGGCCTTGTCCGGCACTGCAAGCCACTTCCAGGGCAGGGCCTGAGGCCTGCACTTTCCTTACTCATTCATTCAGTGATTACTGAGCACCTGCCAGGTACTCAGCACTGTTCCATCAGTGGGGCGATAGCTTTGTCTTCCCAGTCCAGTGTATTTAAATTACTCCAGAGATAACTGAAGAACAAATCGGTCCAAGGGCCTGGGGCTGGAGGCTCAATATCCCCCAACCCACCCAGTGATAACATTAACTGCCCTTTGAGGAACGTCTATGATATACTTGCTAATATCTCGGCCTCTCCATCTGATTCGCTCTCGGGACGCCTGCCCCTATTTTCCAGATGAAGAAATGGAGGAACAGACAACCAATCTGCTTCAGACTAGTAAGAGAGGAGCCTAAATCTGAGGCTAGACAGTCTGTCTCCCAAGTCTATGCCCTGATCCGATGCTCTAAGTTACCTTGTGAGGAATTCCTGCCCAGAATGGCCGCAGCTAAAACTTACTTCTAGGCTTTCTGCATGTGTGAAACCCTCATTTCATCCTCACAAAAAACGATGAGTTGTAGATTATTGTTAACCAAATTTAGAGATGAGAAATTTGAGGCCCAGAGAAGTGAAGCAACTTCCACAAGGTCACACAGCTAAAAAAGAAAAAAAACCACACAGAAAAGGGGTTTGAGACACTGCTAGGTAGCTCATGCCTGTAAGCCTAGCACTTTGTGATGCTGAGGCTGGTGGTTCACCTCGAGGCCAGGAGTTCAAGATCAGACTGGCCAACATGGCAAAACCCTCTCTCTACTAAAAATACAAAAATTAGCTGGGTGTGGTGGTACATACCTGTAATTCTAGCTATTTGGGAGGCTGAGGAATGGGAATCGCTTGAACCAAAGTGACAGAGGTTGCAGTGAGCTGAGATCACACCACTGCATTCCAGCCTGGGCCACAGAATGAGTCTCTATCTTCCAAAAAAAAAAAAAAAAAAAAAAACAGGAAAATGTTTTTAACAAGGCAGACTGGCAGACTGGCAGACTGGCTCCAAAGCCCATGAGCTTGACCACTACTCCAACTCCCATCAAAAGCAACTATTACCGCCCAAGAAATGTTTACAAACTTAGTGGTTTAAAACAGAAAAATAAATAAAAAATAAAACAGCACACATTTACGATCTTCAGGTTCTAGAAGTCAGAAGTCTGACACGGGTCTCACGGGGCTAAAATCAGGCTGTTGGGAAGTCTGTGTTCCTTTCTGGTGGCTGAGAGGGAATGGGTGTCCTTGCTTTTCTAGCTTCTAAAGCCTGCCTCATATGCCTTGCCTATAGCTTCTTCTGTCTTCAATTACAGCTCCAATGCATCTCTTTCACTCTGCCTCTGTGGCCGTATCTCTGTCTCTGAATAACTCTCTGCCTCCCTCTTCCACTCCTAAGGACCCATGTGATTATACTGGGCTCTCCCAGATCATCCAAAATCATCTGTCATCGCAGGGTCCTTGGCCTTCATAGCATCTGCAAAGTCCCTTTTGACATGCCAGGCAATATATCCACAGGTTCTAGGGATTCGGATGTGGACATTTAGGGGGATGGTATTCTGCCTGCCATGCAGGAATGACAGAGAGCACCCATCTCCTGTTTTAAGCATTCTTCAGTGAGGAGGTACAACCCTTTCTCCAAATGGAAATCAAGCTAGCTACCTCACCCTAACCACAATGCACACAGCCACATACATCTGCACGGCCAATGAAGAAATCAGGAATGAAACAGTAAGCCATGTTTTTTCCTAAAAGCATATCCGGCTGGGCACATTGGCTCACATCTCTAATCCCAGCACTTTGGGAGGCCGAGGCGGGTGGATCACGAAGTCAAGAGATCAAGATCATCCTGGCCAACATAGTGAAACCCCGTCTCTACTAAAAAATACAAAAATGAGCTGGGCGTGGTTGCACATGCCTGTAGTCCCAGCTACTCGGGAGGCTAAAGCAGGAGAACTGTTTGATCCAGGGAGGCGGAGCTTGCAGTGAGCCAAGATCGCGCCACTGCACTCCAGCCTCGCACCTGGCTACAGAGCAAGACTGTCTCAAGAAAAAATAACTAATAAATAAATAAAATATCCACCCCATTGCCCCTTATAACATCTGGGGCGACCCACTGTCCTCGTTTGTAAAAAGGAAAACAGTGCTTGCCACACGGGGTTCATGCCAAGATCACTGCGATCCTCAGGGTCAGAATGGCCTCCAATTAATGAGGACATTTTAGGTGGTTGACACTGTGCTAGGTGCTTAAAACACATTATTTTATTTACTTCAACTGCAACAGCTGGTGGGAGGTAGACTTAGTTTTCCCACTCTGCATATGAGACTCCTGAGGCTCAGACTTTAAGAGACAGTCAGGCCAGGTGCAGTGGCTCACATCTGTAATCTTAGCACTTTGGGAGGCTGAGGTGGGTGGATCATCTGAGGTCAGGAGTTCAACACCAACCTGGCCAACATGGCAAAACGCTGTCTCTACTAAAAATACAAAAATTAGCCAGGTGTGGTGGTGCACACCTGTAATCCCAGCTACCTGGGAGGCTGAGACAGGAGAATCACTTGAACCCAGGAGGCAGAGGTTGCAGTGAGCCAAGATTGTGCCACTGCACTCCAGCCTCGGTGACAGAATGAGGATCAGTCTCAAAAAAAAAGAGATAGAGTCAGATTCTGCATCCAAGCTGGGTTTGACGCCAAAGCTGTGTTCTTTCCATTCTGAGACACACTCTTTCTTATTTAAATAAGACAGTGTTTTTAGGCCAAGTGCAATGGCTCATGCCTGTAAATCCTAGCACTTTGGGAGGCCCAGGTGGGTGGATTGCCTGAGGTTAGGAGTTCGAGACCAGCATGGCCAACATGGCGCAACCCCATCTCCACTAAAAATACAAAAAATTAGCACGGTGTGGTGGCAGGTACTACCTGGGAGGCTGAGGCATGAGAATCACTTGAACTCAGGAGATGGAGGTTGTAGTGAACCGAGTTTGAGATTGCACCACTGCACTCCAGCCTGGGTGACACAGCACAGAGTGAGACCCTGTCTTTTAAAAAAAAAAGAAAAAGACAGTATTTCTAGAAACTTCAAGAAGGTTCTGGCAATGGTTGAGTAGCTCCTATTGAACCAGTTCCTTGGTGCAGAGCAACTATAAACACTGAACAAAATATTTTAAAAAAACTAAAAATCCTCAAGGCACCAGGTGACCAAAAGTAGGACATCCTGGAATGTGATCAAGACTTGGAAAAAAGAAATTCAGCACTCCAATGAGTTCCTGCTTTTGGTCCATTTTAGCCTGAGGGTAGGCCCAGTTCTGCAACATATGGGTGGCTAACACTTAGACGGTCTTGCTGTGCTGAAACATCAGGACAGAGATCAAGGTAACACACAGGTGAAAGTGACAGAACAAATCCTGGAAAAACTGTTTTCGGAAAGGGGAGTTCAAGTTCTGGGTACAAATGCTCCCTAAGTCACTAAGTGACTCCTGAGCCAAGCTTGTATGCAGCAGCCCAATTAAAGCCAAAAGAACGCAACAGCAATTTCCATTGCTGCCCAATACTAGGGAGTCAGAGTTTGAAGTCTGAGTTTACTGAGTTAACTACCTACTGAAATGAAAAAGCACTACTCTTTGCAGGAACAAAACAGAATCAGCCCCTACAAAGTATCACTCACAATGTCTGTGATACAATTTAAAATAGCTGAATATAACAACAACCAAAGAGAAAACAAAAACAGGAAATGTGATCCATCCTTTTTTTTTTTTTTTTTTTTTTCAGACGGAGTTTTGCTGTTGTTACCCAGGCTGGAGTGCAATGGCGCGATCTCGGCTCACCGCAACCTCCGCCTCCTGGGTTCAGGCAATTCTCCTGCCTCAGCCTCCTGAGTAGCTGGGATTACAGGCACGTGCCACCATGCCCAGCTAATTTTTTGTATTTTTAGTAGAGACGGGGTTTCACCATGTTGACCAGGATGGTCTCGATCTCTTGACCTCGTGATCCACCCGCCTCGGCCTCCCAAAGTGCTGGGATTACAGGCGTGAGCCACCGCGCCCGGCCCATGTGATCCATTCTTGACCGTCCCTATGACCCTGAGGTGACCCGGTTTCTGGAATTAGCAGACAAGGGTTTTTGAAGCAGTTATTATAACTATGCTCAAAGACTCAAAGGAAAATATATTCTTAGTAAACAAAAAGATAAGGTTAACAAAGAAAGAAAACAGAACGGCCAGGCGCGGTGGCTCAAGCCTGTAATCCCAGCACTTTGGGAGGTCGAGGCGGGCGGATCACGAGGTCAAGAGATCAAGACCATCCTGGCCAACATGGTGAAACCCTGTCTCTACTAAAAATACAAAAACTAGCTGGGCGCGGTGGCATGCTACTCAGGAGGCTGAGGCAGGAGAATTGCTTGAACCCAGGAGGCGGAGGTTGCAGTGAGCCGAGATTGTGCCACTGCACTCCAGTCTAGCGCCTGGCAACAGAGTGAGACTCTGTCTCAAAGGAAAGAAAGAAAGAAAAGAAAGAAAAGAAAAGAAAGAAAAGAAAAGAAGAGAAAAGAAGAAAGAAAGAAAGAAAGAAGGAAGGAAGGAAGGAAGGAAGGAAGGAAGGAAGGAAGGAAGG